>NC_045559.1:57195199-57497593 GCF_009819795.1 Aythya fuligula
TGTTAGCCCTAGATTTACATCTTACAGATACCTTACAACCTCAACTCTTCCCTGAGCAAGTCTTGTTGACAAGCTTTTGACTGTGCTTTAAAGTGTCCCAAACTGGAATGATCATAATATGATCTTGCCCAGGAAAACAAGAAGCGCAAATGAAATAAGCCTTACTACAAAAAATACCATTTTTTTTTTTTTCCTTTCCAGTTTCCACACTGTGGTGTTTCTCTAACACACTATCAAGTTATTTGTTTCTCTAACACAGTTAAGCACAAGGCAGATGTGGTCTAGCAACTTGTTTCCCTTTAAGCACTTCTAATAGTAACTGAGTCCAGTTCTGGGTTCAGCATCCTGAAGTGTGTCATTAGTGAAATACTACTCAAATGACCAAGTTTATTCTGCCAGTCAATGAGCACAGCAGTAGTAGAAGACAGTTATTTTAATGATATCTAATAGCTTTTGAGCTAAATGAGTAAACGTGATGAATGGCTTCTAAGAAGTAATAAGATCTAAATTTCTTTTATTTCTAATAGAAATTTTTGCAGCACTGTGCAAGGGACTGAAAAACAGAGGCGATCCTCACAGCATGTTAGTGGGCCCCTTCGGGTTCCTGACAGCAGCTCACGGTTACACAGGAAGACCTCAGCCAGCCACCCTACCATTACAAATTCCCACCATCAGTCAGATCCTGAAGGATGGTAGGAAAATAATTCATTTCTGTCACTGGGCTCCCAATGCCACTGCTGAACAATGTGAGTTCAGAAAGATGCCAGCCCTGGGCAGGTGAACATTAACTGCCCAGCATTTCACCAGGAGTAGGCAACCCTTGCTTTTGCATGGGAACGTTTTTGGAAATAATAAAGAAATGTGGTGACAGTACATAGTTTAAGTACTGAAGGAACATTGGTTAGGAATAATCACTGCAAACGGGACAGGACTCCTCTTTGTCCTCTGTCAGATCAGTTTCTCTCATGAGAGCCGTTCTATAGCCACCTGCACCTTAAAACTGCACGTTATCCACCCCTTCCTTTCAATTATAGCGTATTTAGTATGTTACTTGGAAAGACTAAAAACCAAAAGGAACAGGTGAGGACCTGGGACCTGCGGTACTCTGCCCAGCCTTTGTGGCCCACGGGGAACCCACCCGCGTCGGTAACACGCGACACAAGAAGATGCAGGAAGCGTTAAGGCAGACTTCTGAAGGAGAAACACAGCCAGGGAAACGTCAGACAGGATTAGGAGCCCCCTGTGCCACTCCAGGAGAAGCATTTAGCTATTTAGCTACACACGCAGCTCCAAACCTCAATGCAAACCTCAAAGCTAGAGATGCCAGAGCAGAAAGCACGCCAGCCCTCGCTCTCCTTGAGAATTCAACTTCAGCCTAAAAAATTCATCTGGGTGTCACTCGGCTGAAGGCGTCTAACAGGGGGCCCCTGCCAAGAGCAGATGTGGGCGATGGGAGGCCCCCTGGGGCAGCACAAGGCTGAACTCGGCCCTCGCAGCCCCTCAGGGAGCGCCCTGCAGCCTCCCCCACACCAAGGCTGCCTCCCTCTGCCCAGGCAGCCCACCTCAGGGCGAGGAAGCGAGTGGCACCGCTGGATTTAACACATTTGAGGGCATAAACCAGCTCCCAGCCGAACCTCGGAGACCTCAGAGCCCCCCACACCAACCCCACGTCCCCCGACCTCTCCCCTCAGGGCACCCCCGTCCCCCCCCGCACCCCACAAGATGGAGGCGGGCGTTACCTCCTCGTTGTACCGCGCCAGGGCCCGCTCCACCGCCTCGGCTGCCCCTCGGCCCTGCGCGGCCTCCAGCGCGGCTCCCAGCCCGGCTCCCGGCCCCTCGCCCCGCTCCATCCCGGTCCCGATCCCGGTCCCGGTCGCGGTCCCGGTCCCGGTCCCGGCCCCGCTGGGCGCTGACGCAGCGCTCCCCTCGCAGCCCGCCCCGCCCGCCCGCTATTGGCTGCAAGGGGCGCCCCGCGGTGGGGGGAGTGAGGGAGGCAGGACTACGAGTCCCAGCGTGCACAGCGGCTAGGGGTGAGCGGGGTGAGGGGCGCTGCGCCGCGCGGCATCATGGGGGGTGTAGTCCGCGCCGCGCTGCGGGGTGTGCAGGGAGAGAGGAGCTGCAGCCGGTGACACAGTGACACAAAGGGCAGCCTGGCATAGCGCCTACCAGTTAGGCTTGCCCTCGCCCTGCCTGCTTTTGTGCTATGAGCCGCTTTTGCACTTACAATGTCCACCACAAAGCAAACAACCTGCCCAGACAAGGCCCAGCCACTGCCCCATGGGCACGGTGTGCACCACGAGCACCTCACGGTGCCTTCGCTGCTCCCGCCATGGTGCCCAGGGGCAGTAGGTCCCGTGTGGGATGGCTGCAAGCTGGCCTCCCAACCCACGCAAGGGTGGCAGTGCCCCACTTACACACCTGCCCCGCACAAAATGATACCCACCCTGCATAAAATGACACCTGCCCTGCACAATGTGACACCTGCCCTGCACAAAATGACACCTGCCCCGCACAAAATGACACCTGCCCTGCACAACATGACACATGCCCCACACAACATGGCGCCTGCTGGCAGCCTGAGGTCACAGCTCATCAGCAGGGCTGCCATGACCATAGGCCACAGCAGTGCAAAGTTTCTGTCTGGGGTCCGAAGTGGGGCTTCGTTGTAACATTTGGGAGCAAAGCAAAACCCCTGTGGGTTGGAGGGTGAAGGCAACAAGCCCCTTTTGTGGTTCATAGGCCCGCGTACCGCAAGGCCTCCATGCTGCCCGGGTGCTGGGTGCCATAGTGGGACCAGGACTAGGTGCTGCAGGAGCAAATCATTCACAGAGAGATTTATTGAAGGGTTGGGTTTTCTTCTCAAGTCCAAGCTCCCAAAATGGTGTTGGTACACAAAAATCACAATTTCTCTTTAGAGACACGAGTGTGCCTGCCCACACACCAACCCACCCTCCTATCCTTTCACAGTGGGGTTAAGATATTCTCTGAAGGGTTTTTACGTGTGTATGAGCAAGCAAAATGGGTGGAGTAGAGATCCTGGTGCCTCAGCACTGCTGCGTTTCGCCTTGGACATGGTGGGAGGGCAAGGTGGGCAGACAGTGGCAAACTGGGCAAGAGCCTACAGTGTCAGAGCACACACTGGCTACCCCTACAGAGCTCTACAACACCATGGGTTTAAGCTACAGTTAAGAATATAGGTAGTAGCTCCATACTCAGCATGTGCTATAGTCAAACTCCACTGTCGAGGTAGCTGAAAGCAATGTACTGAAGTTAACAAAAAGCCCACAATAATAAAACTTCAGAGGGAGCTGCGGTTGGTCTCTCCTTGAAGTATTTGTTCATTCAGCAGCAATTCAGGAGGTGCTCAGTGGTCACAAAGAGCAAACCTTTCATGTCACAAATGATTGGCTCTGTGGCTGGAAATACCACAGGGGCAGGGAGATTTCATCTGCAGATGGATGGGTGACTCCACGAAGCAGAAGCAGTGCCTGTGTACGCCTGTGTGTGTTTAAGATGCAGACCTGAATGAGGATCTGAATTTTCTGCTTAGGGTTTCTTTCTGCAGTGGGTCAACCTGAGATGTGAAAACAGATCAACAGAGTCTTTGGACTACAAAGAGTAGTGAAATCCAGCCTGAAGTGCATAACTGTTCCTTCTGAGTCAGGACCATGTGTATACTAATGCAGCTTTTGAAAGAAACCCAGTAAAAATAATCCTTTGCTTATTTGATTTACAATTGAAACTGTAAGAAACTATAAGCCTGTTTAGATTCACATTGCAGCACAGCAAAACATTCGTTTTACTTATACATGGTCAATTAAAATCTTTATTAAAAAATAAAAATAAAAAATAAATACTAGAAAACTGTTACTGCCTTTTAAAGGCACATTGTTATTCATCATCAGTGCGTTTTAGTTTCCACTTTAGGTAGCATATGAAGGATTAGGATTTCAATGAAAGAAGGGGACAGAATAAATTGCATCCTCTACCAAAGAACTGCCAGACCTTTTCAGATGGGCGCATACCATGAGCCCTTCCCATGTTAGTCAGCTTTATCTAAACCTTCCAAAGCAATGTCTGCCCCTGAATTTCATGGGTTTCAGGGTCAGTCACAACAGAATTGTGGGGCTGGGGAGGTCAGAGGCCATTTTTGTCAAAGGGTAGTGACCTTAGCAGCAAGAGGTAGCCTGACAAAAACAGGATTCATGCTAGTGAATGGAGTTCTCACTGCTCTTCCCCCGCTGAGTCTTTTTTCTACCTGGTAATGAAAAATCTTGAAGAATTGCAATGGATTTTTACATGCATACATACAGATATGTTTGCGTGTGTATACACACATATAGATAAACATAAAATATGTTATTTATGCTATGTTGTATGTTACATGTTACATTTACTATATGTAATTTATATATTATATGTTGTTATATGTTATAAATTATTTATGCTGTATGTTTTAGAACATGAAAAAATAAAATACATTAAAACAGAAACGAAATGCATATTTGTTATGAGAGAGAAAGCTAGTGAGAAAGAAAGAGAAAAAATAAGAAAGAAAAATGAAAAGAAAGAATAAAGAAGAAAGCTGGAGAAAGAGAAAACATGACTGAGTATTTTGGCATGTGGTATCACAACATCTTCAGAAATTATTGTACAGTCACATATCTGCTCAATGTACACATAAATACATGGCTAGGCAAGAAACAGCAGTTTCAGTTACTGCGGTCAAGGGAAAGGCTTAATGAATAGTCTCCAGGCTCTGACTCAGGAGGTTTGGCAATTTCTACAAGGGTGATTTAAGAGATTCCTGCCCTTAACCAACCTTTCTGCTCAGAGGTTATCATCTCTTGAGCCACTGCACTTCACAGCCTGCTATATACCCCTGTGACCTGAAAGCTATGGCAGTTTATATTAATATGGTGGGCTCTGACCTGCAGTGGTTGAGGAGGGGGCCCGCTTTCCCTTGCAGCGCTGCTGACGCAGATGATGATGACCTCTGTAGAGCTGTGTTCAATAATATATGTATTGCTCCAAATGTCCAGTTTAAATTTCAAAACCCTTGTCAGGAAGCAACTCAGTTAACTGGAAGCGTACGATCAGACTCCTGTGGAATCTACATAAATTTATAATTATTATTATTATCATTTATTTTTTTTAATCTAAAGAAAGACTGTTGGGGTTCTTTTGCAGAAGACTTTCAAAATCCAAGCGCTGTCTGGCAGATGATGAAATTAACTGTTCTATGGCTCTTTTTTTTTTTTTTTTTATGAATACAGAGCTTTCAGGTAGGCTGCTAGTCAAAATTCCCATTCCCAGCACTTCTCACATGGTGTTGCAGTTCTCTTCTCGTAAAGCCTGTATCATTTCTGCTGCTGACACGCATCCAGTATCCGTCCTCCTTCCTGAACAGTTTCCCTGGGTTCTTCAAGTCAGGGTAAGGGAGTTGTCCCCAAATATGTTGAAGGATATGGCACATTTGCGTACTAACATATTCTCTCTTTCTTCTCTTTCATTCAATGCAGATGAGGCTTTATTTGGTTTAACAAGTTCTTGTAAAAAAATAAAATAAAATAAAATACAGGAAGTGCTTCTTGACTTTCCTTGACTGGTGCTGGGTTTCACCTCCATCATGATCCTTCCAAAGACCCAGCTCTGAGTTCATGATTAGTTCTGCCCATAAATGTCTCACCAGTACATCTGGTCCTTGGAGAGATGATGGCAGATCGTGGTCAGCAGTCCATCAGGTAAATGGAGATTAATCAGTGTTCCAGCAATAGGAAATGAGTGAAGGGGTCACTGCGGGCTCTTGGCAGATGTGATGCAATACAGATATTTGGAATTCCTTGGGGGAAGGGAACATGGATTTTTCTATTGTAGAGACACTGCCTTTTCCATATTCATTTCTCACAGTCTTGATGAGGCAGGTATGTCTGTGCTTCTTAATAATTAATTGGCCAGAATCAATGCTTTGCTTTAAGCATCTTCAATAACAAAATGCAAAATAGGACTTTGGTCTCAAACACGTTAAAATTCTAGCTGCTAAAGACAGGCCATTATAAACTTCCCCACATGACTTACCTTCTTCATGTGTGGACAATTTTACCTGAAGGTAACTTGAATAAAAATAAAATAAATAATTTAGCCTAAGCATCATCTCCCCTATCCTGCCATCACTTAATAAAAGTGAAGAGCAATCATATATTTTATAACACCAGCTGACATAAGTAAAATTTCAACAGGTCTGCGCATTAACCCAGGAAACAAGATTTTCTTCAGGTACCTAAAGGTGGAGATAGGCTCCTTCTTTGTTTCTGAGGGACCTTGGCTGAATGTTTAAGAGCCTGAACACTTTTAAAACCTGGTCTGGAACACCCTTCCTCCCTCAGTTCTTGAAGATTTCCAGTTAATTCCTGTAGTTACTTTATGGCTCAAATGCTCACTAAGCCCAAACTAGTGAATTTACTCACCAGGTAAATATAGAAGGTCTGAGAATTTTGCCACTTGCTCACCTAAGGAAAAACATCTTTTCCATTTCCAGTATTCCAGTGGTGATATGTTTGTTACAAGGTACAGTAAAGAAAAATAGTATCTTACCTGCCTCCTTGAATACCATGGTTTGGATGAGCACCATTAGCGGGACTTAAACCAAACAAGATAAAGTCATCAGTCCAGATGTAGCCTTGAGCAGTTTGCAGCTGAAAGCACAGGTGTAGGACTACTCATTTGCTGCCAGGTATATACATTCTCAAGTCCTTTGTTGGATAAAAACATACGTTGTCACTTTTAGGATTTTTTGAATGTTTACAGCTTGTGGAAGCTTCTGTATTTAAGTAAATTTAAATGGTATCTATTCAATTTCAAGAACTTTATTTGAGTGTGAAATTCCCTCATATATCTTGCACAACTGTACAAATAACACTTATGTCCATCTTAGGCATAAACATTGTTATTATCACACTGGGTGCTATCAAAGATTTTATTTACAAAACAATTACTAAAATGTCTGATGTCATATTTCCATTTATTTATTTCTTACCCATAGGGTAATAGGTCCACCATAGTTGCTTGGTGCATTTTATAATACAGAAGAAAAAGCTATGTTAATAAAATCTAACAAAAACTCACAAATAGCTACAAATCTGACAGAAAATGTCTAAGAAAAATTCTCTCCAAAATACAATACATTTTTCCACACATACACAGTACAGAATAAGTTCAAAGGCACAGCTTTGAATTTTGCTCTTGTAGAAGTGTATAGAATTAACACCACATGAAGGAATTGAGAGAACATTGTCATACCTGTCAATAGGTAATTAAATGAATAATTGTGTTTGCATTGTCTTTTTTTTTTTTCTTTTTTTTTTACATAATTGCTTCATATCATCATATTTAACATATGTGGCTCTGAATCCAAAATCTTCCCAGTCCCCAAGTCCCTTCTTAACCTTGTCAATACTGACCAGAGAAGTTAGATTTTTCCGGATTGTGCAAACTTAACACAAATACATATACAATAAGGACAATAGTCAAATTAAGGCAGTGTATAATTCAATGCTACATGTCTTTTCTTCTCTTTTGTAAAGATCAAACTTACTGGATCAACAGAAAGGTGCATCAATATACAAAGTTAGGTGTAAACTGAAATCTACACAACACGTCTTTTAAGGAGCCAGATGGAGGAACTGATACGAACGAGTGATGACATGGCAGAATGGTTTTTAAGAAATGCATTAAAAGCTTAAGAGATCAGATGCCAGAGTTTTGCTGAGAGTGGACTTCCTGTCTTTAACACAAATTATAAATAGATTCCATTCCAGTACTTTTTTTTGTAAGACTCATTAACATTTGTCAATAAGAGAGGGGGGAAAATGGCTCACTGACATTGACATCACACAGGGTTGGCCCACATGCCAGAATTAAAAAAGGCACAGATTGGCCTAAAAAGTTGCCTAGAATAGCACATCAATCTTTTTCGGCTACAGGAACGTTCAGTCATCCTGGTCTGCGATCTGCCCACGTTATGAACTACATTTATCTGCCCAGGATCTTTTCCATCTTCCCCTCCCTTCATGAACATCCACGTAAAGTCCCACGTAACATCAAGCTTTTATAACTCCTTTAAGTATATGGGCTTAACTGATAGCAGTCATTTTCATTTAGCCCAACCTGTGGTGGCTTCCCCATTGATGTAGGCAAAGCCGGGAAAGTGTTGCATGTGCTCATATTCAGAATTTCTGCGCGTAGTCAAGGGGGTGTACATGTCACTAGAATTTCCGTATCTCGTGGAGTGCATGGATGGGCTCGTGTAGCAGGAGTTCGCGGCCGGCACCTCTGGCCAGCGAGGAGTCACTGGTGTGGGATGCAGCCTCGGAGTACTGCTCATCAAACAGGGCTCCATCCTGGATGTTGGGCTGTTGAAAGGGTACTGCAATAAAAGAGAAGAACAAATTAAAGAATTATTTACCGTACACTGAATTGTGAAGTAAGGGCTTGTGGTATCACATTTCCTTGTTTCATATAATCAAAATCAGGTGAACGAGCAGCCTTCCAAACCCTAGGTAACGTATTGAAGGGGGAATATCAGATATCCAGTGCCTGCAGTCTACTCAAAGTGTCAGGGGGAGTCTTGCAAAGGAGTCACAACATTTAAATATCAAATGAACTTACCAAAGAGCTAGCTACTGGCAGGTATATCTGGCAGCAGAAAAATAAATTGAATTTGTCTAGTTTTTGTCTCACAGCTTTTACTGGGAATCTTGCTGTTCAGTAAAAAACAGAGCATAAAATATTCTGACTTCTGCTCACTCAGCTAGGTTTTGAGGGAGGAGAGGAAAAGGATCTTTACTGCTGGAAAGGTGCCTTCCCTTTTAAATGTTCACAAGCCATCCTGCCAGTTTCTGCAGAAAAATTCTATGGCCTGGCCCCAGAGTGGGCAGCTAATTGGAGAACTTATCAGAAGAGTCAGGCAGAAGAAGAATCTCTCTATTCCCCAGCTGTTCGCAGTGACAGCTGGAAACTAGACACCAAGTAAGTTTGACAAGGGCCTCCCACTAAGGCGAAGATGTGCTGAGGATAGGACAGGCAGGAAAACAGAGAACAGCATTTGTCCCCTGTACCTACAGGCTGCCCAGCCACAAGAAGTAAACTGAGCTTATGAGTACTTGCTTACCACGTATTTATTTATTTATCGCCTATCTTGCAGGAATAGGTCATCTGTGTGTTCTGCTTAAGAAACAACTTTCCTTGTTTTGCCCTCCTATCATCCATCTGCATCTCAGAGATGGTGAGGATCCCTATTCCCCTTGACCTGCTGTCTATCTTCACATCTACATTTTACATCTTTTCGGCAGGATGGTTTTTAGCCACCACAGATGGTCACGGTGAGCATGGCAGAACTGGGGCAAATGCATCCATACACACAGGGCTGTACCTTTTATACGAAAAATGTCATAATTTTAAATTTTGTTATCTTGGGTTGTTTACAGCTGATATTTCCTTAACTAGTAGCTGTCTCCAGAGTAGGATGGGCACCTCTCCTGGATCTGCGCCTTACAAACCCTGCAAGCTGCATGCCAAAACTTTGTTCAGCTGAGGATGGTAAAAACCCTGCCCCATATTTTAGGGGGAGCATGGAGAGAAGAGCTGCTGTAGCTGTTGTTGCTCACAGGAGGGAGATGGTGGTGATTCCCAAGGGGCCTCATTACATTACTCCACTGCCGGATGGGGTGGCATTAATGGGTTGCATAAGCGGGTCCCAAGGCAATTACTGCAATGTCTCCATGAGGAGTTTCTGCTGACACCCTTCAGACCACAACCAGGAAGGCAGCCCTGCCTTGGAAAACGTTTTTGAACAGTTCACAAGCCTCAGGCAGCTCAAAAGCCACATGCTGGCCACTCCTAATTAAAGAGGAGAAAAAGAAGGCTATTTTTGACCAGTACACTGTAGTTTGTGACTTAGCATATTCCACCGTGTCCTGCGGAGACAGGCCAGTTAGCAGATGAGAGGAAGAGATCAAAGTTGTACCATGCATTATTTAGCATATACTCCTCATCGCCACAGAGACTGTGGATTTACCCATGCAATCAGTGGCTGAAAAAGGCTGGTAAATGACAGCACCGTCCCAAAATGTCAGCGCTATGGCAGGGACTGCTAACCCAGCTATCAGAATAAGCTGTGCTGGCAACACTGGACATGTGTCTGTACACGATCATCTAAGTTCCACCCAGTGAACTTCCAACCTCTCAGCCCAGCTTAGGCACCGACCACAGAAAGGTTTGTATTCCCTTCCAGAAGAATCAGTTATCAGACTTGTTAGCTTTCCAGAAGCTTCTCCTGAAGATCACAGAATCACAGAATTTCTAGGTTGGAAGAGACCTCAAGATCATCGAGTCCAACCTCTGACCTAACCTAAGATCAGAGATATCAGCACCCAGCAACCACAAAACTCGAACTTTGAGGTTTTATATGAGGTGATCTGAATTTAGGACCATGGTTTTCTCCATTAACTCACTAATTAAGGACAGGGCACCCTGTCAAGAAACAACCAACTTGCAAGTACTCTAAGCAAACATAAGAGGTTCCAGAAAAAGTTGAATATTTCTCATATTTTAACTTCTGGAAGACTAGTTAGTAGACTTAGAATGCAGTTTTCCTGGTACGCACAAGCAACACGTTGAAGTCATTTTCAGTCTCATGCCTGCTGACTGCCTTCACCTGAACATCCTGGAGAACAAAGCTCCCGCCCTAATGGATTCAGAAAAAGTTGTCATGTGCTTTGCTATAGCTTCAGAGTGGAATTCATGTCATCTAATGCTAGTTGTCAAAAAGTCAGGCATCTAATAAAAGATGTGCTTTTTCTACAGCCATGAGAAGAATTAATCCAACCTCAAATTATCAGACCTAAGTATTTAGGACAGAAGATGAGTGATCCTCAGAAGGTGGCTCTTTCCTTTGTACTGCTGCCCGTTGGTTCGGTTTACTCGGGCTAAATAAAAGTCCCTTTTCCATAGTTGTCAAATCCATGGCTGATCTGAGATGCCACAGAATTGTTCCACTGTGTACAAAATGTTTTGAGATGGCGGGAGCCAGGACCGGGATGTATCATTGGGAAAAAAAAACACATTACACAAACAATACATTTTAAACTCTTTTCTGTATGCCATCTGTGGAGCTGCAAGATGCAGACCAAGCTAGAAACATACTGCTTTGACTTTAGTAGTGTTTTAGTTGATAACAACTATCATGGCAGTTATCTTTGCCTTTACTACCCATTGATCTATACCTCAAATCACTGTAGATTCCTGTATTAATTAATATACTTAGAAATACATTAATCTAGACTTTTGTCATAATATACCAATGATTCTCTCGTTTCTTCCCAATGCAGTATTTGATCTGCTCTGTTGTTAAGCATAACAGAATGTTTCGCTATCCTGACCTGGTGCAATTTTCCCCTGAGGCCGTGACAAAGAACAGGGCAATTACTTGCCGTCATAGCTCTTACACATGGCAAGAGAAAGCCCGAGCTTCAGCCAGGATAATTTGCCACTTATAATTTGCAGACTGCAAAAACTTCATATATGAGCAAAACAAACAAAATGATTTTGGGGGATATTGTGTCGGATCTCCTGGTTGTGCATGGCATTATGTGGGAAAGCCACATAATGTCTTCTAGGCAGGTTGGCCGCACAAAAATGGTGCCATTTTCGGATTGAAACCTTGGCTCCCAAAATGAACTTCAGGATGCACTGAAAGGAAAGATAATCCCCCTCCTATTTGCAGCCAAGAGGCCACGCTAAGGCTTCTAAGAAGGCAGAGCTAATGGCTATGCATAAGGGGACAGGATACAGTGTGCTGCTTTTCCCCCGCATCAAGCGCGCCCGACGCAGCTGTGTTTATGAATGTGTCATGAATGTAAAAAGAGTAATTGCTTGAAAATAACATGGACTCTAAATATCTAGTATTTTACAATAAATTCTGTTATGACTGAATGCAAGATGGAAAGTTTTGTAATGGTAGGTCAGCTAATCGCAAATGAGTCAGTGACTTCTTTTTCCCTCCAGTGAAGAGACTATTGAAAGACAATATTTTTAAAGTACCCACTGGCCCCTGCCTGACTATTAACTCACCCAATGAAGCATCTATTCAGCCTTGTTGGAGTGTCCAAAGCATCGCCATCTGGGCGGATGCCTGCCCATGCTGCCTGAATCACCTTTCACACTCTACATCCGGTTTAATGAAGAGTGCTTAAGCACGCTGAACTCAAAACACTGGGGCCTAGTGATCTTTGCCAGATATAAAAGCGACGTTTGTTGGAGGGCTCTTGACAGGAAATTACCATTTTCTGGGTTAACTCACACTTGTTGCTACTGCTGCCGTTAGACCTAGACAAGAAGCTCTTTAAGTCTGGGAGACTTTAAGCAGATTATTGTTAAACCCCCCAAATGTAAAATTAATTCAATTTCTTTTAGTATTATTTTAGAAAATACTACATTAAATATGGCCTACCAAGAAGTGAAGATTGAATTCCTGCAGTGTGAGGATGGCAAATAATCTCCTTATTCTTACCCTCAGCTCCCTGGCTGATTATGCAGGGAGGTGAAAGGTGTCTCTGTCCAAACAGCAAAATATTTTCCTTATGAATGTGCCTCTGACTTTACAGTGCATTAGCTCACACTGCTGCAGAATGCTGTGAGTTACCAGTTGGCATTAGCCACTACTTTAAGATTTACAAATAACTCGCACCAGAAATTAGAACAATTGTGAAGAACTGGCCATACAGTAACTTTATAAATATACGCTCAAAATCTCAAATAGTGTCAAAATTGGAACTATCGATTTCATCTTTATAACCCTCTATTTGAACCTTTTCTTCACAAAATGAAGCTTATTACGTCTAATTAAATAGATTGGGTGAAATTTTCAAGTCACTCTAAGTGACCTTGGCACTTTGGGAGTGGCATTTGGAGCCTTATGAAAATCCTATTTGTAATTATTTAAAAAGAAGACATCTGTTTCCTGTTGCATTCAATACATAATTACTTGAACTACATTTTAATAACTCAAGTTTGTTATGAAGCCATACAGTTTGGAACAATAATTCCTGTTGCATGGGTGGGATTTGGATGGACTTTTTTTTTTCTTTCTTTCTTTCTGTCATTACTAGCTGTTAGATGACAGAACGGTTATTGGAAAGGGTGAATTATTCTTACTGCATTGGTATAGTCATAAGCTTATATTGTATATGCTCTGGATGAACAAGAACTTTCCCCTTCGGTTCCTTCTCTTATCTATGGAGTAGGTGGGACAGAACAACATGAATGGGTGCTAAAGCACTGGTTCTGTCTGGGAGATTTCTTCAGCTACTCCACTGGAAGGGAAAGAAGTTAATGCTTTCTTCCAGAGCTGCCCCTCATGTAAATCCTGCTGTAGAGGCTTATGGAGGTGAAGATGTGGTTGGGTAGAACTGTGGCATGCAACACTGCCCAGAAAAATCAAGTAGTGCTGCAACTCAAAGGCATTTCAAGGAAGCTGGGTGAAACCACTGTGGTCCTCAGAGCAGTTTAGGACAGGCATTGCACAAAGACTGCTGAAAGCTCCTTGAACTACAGCCCCGGTGCTGTGCCTCTGAGAGGTGCAGATCCAACCTACTGCTTGACTTGTAGTACTGCAACATTTTTCAGACTGTTTTATGCAGATTGTGTGAGTAAACCATGGACTGCAGAAGGTTCGTGGTTGTTTCTCAGTGAGGGGGATGCAAGGGGAAGGTTAGCCTGTTTTTCTGAGGAAAAGAATCTTATGAGATAGCCCTGTGAATTTGTCCCAACAACTTTAGAAACGGTCAATTTCAGCTAAATTTGATAGTTCTTTTGGGGGAGGAAGAAAGTTGCAGGGAGTATGAGATACAACAGGGATTAGTTTCTGGAAACTGCTTCCACCGTTTGTATTGCCCAGTAATTAAAGGGACTGAATCAGGCTTGGAGTTGTGGCTGACACATATATACATATAACCATAAAAGAAAACCTCTGACCCAAAGAGCTTATAATTTCAGGGTTAACCTCTCACCCTAAAGACACATAAAACATGCACAGTCTGCACAATGGTGCATCTAAATCACTGTTCTCCCAGGAAATAGTAGGAGACATCACCCAGGGAGAGCACACCAGCTTGGCCATGCTCTTCTCAATTCCAGCATCACAGTTGCGTGATTGTGGATATGCATCCCTAATCTCTGTTGCCCATTAACCTGTCTAATCATGTTTTGATCTTTATATTGTCTGTCTCTACACCCTGCTGTAGCAACAGAATCCAGAAGTTCACTATCCACCATGCTAAAATATACATATTTTTCTGTTGTATACCCATCTCCACTAATTTCAGTGAGTGCTGGTGGCTTCAATACTGTAGTTGATCTGCAGTTTGCCTCACAGACCAGCCCTGCTCTGGAGATTCATGCCTGCTGCAACCCTGTAACTGTCTCAGATTGCCGTCTTTTCTTTCCCAAACACATGCAAAAGCACAAATCATCCCCAGGGGAAGTTGTTTCCTCTGCATTTTGCTACCATGATGAACTATGAAATCACCTTTTGCCCAGCCACATACACAGGGGAAAATGGCAAAAGAAAGTCATGGCTTTAAGAGAAGAGACAAATGAGGTATGACTGGAAGGGTAAGTCAAGTGGCTTCTCTGAAATCAAACCTCAAGGGGTGAGGATCCAAATGTCATTATTAACCATCCCAGGGTGCTACCTCATAGACCTTTAGTCACTTTGGCTGTGCAGTTTTCTTTTGCGTCACTTTATCCTGACTTTTCTTGCATCGAAACATTCAGAGAAGAGCTTAGATTTTGTTCTTTCTTACTAGCCAAGTATGTGAGACTTTGTTTTTTCTCTTTAATTATTATTAGTAGTTTAATCATCCTTAAATCTCTTTGTTTGAGAGTTTAATCATCCTTAAATCTCTTTGTTTCTTGACTAGGAGAATTTTAGCAGCATATAGGTCAATTCAGTGGTGCTTTGCAGAGCAGGGAGCCTCTCATAAAATTGTATCATCTCACATATCTCATAAAATACTCTCCATGCAGAGACAGGAATCTGTAATAAATTAACACTTTATTACAGAATCACAGGATGGTTGTGGTCAAAAGGGACCTCTGGAGGCCACCTGGTCCAACCCCCCTGCTCAGGCAGGGTCAACTAGAGCTGGTTGTCCAGGACCACGTCCAGGCAGCTTTTGAAGATCTCTAAGGAGGGAGACTCCACAGCCTCTCTGGGCAACCTGGGCCAGCCCACCACATCCTCGTCTGCAAAGCTGCTTTCCAGCCAGGTAACCCCCAGCATGTACTGGTGCCTGTGGTCATTCCTCTCCACCGTATGCTTTATGCCTTGCTATAAACCCACTCTGACAACAACAACACAGCAGCACAAGCACTTGTTGATACAAATGTGCTACTCCCAGTCCCAGAAGTTGTTTAGCGCCTCTTGAGAACAGAGCGCCAGCTCGGGAACAGCTGACATTGGCCATGCTCCTGAGTGCAACAGGAGGCAGCTTTTAAAAACAGAATACAAAGGCTTGACTTCAAGGTGGGGACTGCATCTCAAAAGAATTTAGAGGGAAACACTGTTATGCCATTTCTGTGGCTCCCTGTTAAGTACCTCCATTTGAGATACTCCATTTGAAGGTGGTTACGTCACCTTGGCAAAGGAAGAAAAAGTAAAAGGTTAAAAAGGGCCTGTGTGCAGTATGGGATCTAGGAGTGCTTCCCAGGTCCAAATGGCTGATCTGGTGGCTTCCCGGCTGAATCCCTCCTACTTTCACTGAGATCAGCTTTGCACTGAAAGGCTGGGGAGCAGCTGCAACTCCAGCAGGTTCCCTGCTCAGCACAACGTGAGAGAAGAGGATGTCCATGTACCCCCACAGAGTACACCTGCCCTGCAGTGAACACACAGTCCTTAGGTAATTGCTGCATGTAGAGCATCTGTCATGAGAGAATCTATGCAGATTATAACCCTTAAGTCTGGAAAAGAAATGGAGGAAGGAGGTGGAAGGAATAATGGAGATCTACAATGTCTTGAATGGCTAGAGTAAACAAATAGGTAATGAGTACTCCCTATTCTTCATCACGCCCCTCCCCTAAAATAGGCCATCCAATGCAATTATAAGATAGTAGGTTTTAAACCAACAAGAGAATACATGCTTCATACAAACCGTTCTTCAGAAGTACAAAAGAGCTGAAAGAGAGTAATGGAGAGTGAGTTGCTAGAAAATACAACAGCCCAGCTGCTGCTTCCTACTCAGGACATCCCTAGGTCAGCCCTTACCAAGCACAGTGTGGCTATGCTGGTGAAAGGACCACGCTCAACCTACCCTATTACTAATACTTTTCCTCCACACATGCACTTCTGGCCATTGTTAGAGATAGAACCTGCATAAAAGGACCTACGATATGACATACTACGGCCATGCATTATAGTACTTACATATATACCATATGCTTGCTGTATATTGCACTGCATGAACAGCGATGCACATTCGTATGACGTGCATCTTTCTGTGTTACCAGATACACTGAAGTATAAAAACATATGCTGCTGCAGATTTCTCTAACTACTCTTCCTACCAAGAGTGTTACCCTTGTGATTTACACAGAAAAATGACTGCAGCATGAATTACTGTGTGTCTAAGGAAGAGGTGGAATGCTATTAATTGAAACATTTATGGATAGCCTGAAAGAGGATCAAGACCTGTTCAGCCAGGGTGAAATCTGCAGACAAAAGCTGTGATCAAAAGCCAGCCAAATGCAGATTGTGCAGGCAGATTAGATGGTGACAATGTGCAGGGGTTACCTTTGAAGGGTGTACCTCTCTGCTACACTTGACATAAGTTGATAGGAACACTCAAAAGTTTTTAGACAGAGCTGTTGTCTATTTTCTGCCCTGGCATCTGGTTCACCTAAAACTAGAGTCAGCAAACTTACAAAACTGATTTTTTAGTCAGTAGAGATCTGTTTATGTAAATGCATTGCACACCCTCCTAAATGATGATGGAATTAGCAGATATGATTGCATGCACTTCAGCACTGCTGTTTAGAGAGCTAAGTAGTACCAAATCGATCTGTAGATAATCTTTATTTTTTTTTTTATCTGTGTGCCAGGCTCTTGGCCAGTAAGCTGAGTCAAGAAATGAGCAATCAAGCCCGGAGTTACAAGGAAGCAACTGTTCTGAGAAATATTCACAGATGCTGATGAAAGAAAAAAAGTATTCGGATTAAGACCAAGGTTTGAACAGACTGTCCCTGTCAACAAAAAAGACTCTTAGCCATCAGTGGGAATTAGTCAGCCTGTATCACCAGAAGGTGACTGTTTTAGGCTCCGGCTGGGTTCGTAGCTGCAGAAATTACTTCATCAGAACATTTACTCCGCTATAAAGTCTTTTACAAACCATCTCCTCTACTGTTTTGCCTTCTTGTCCACCTGAAAGTCATTGATCTTTCTGAAACTGTGGGCTACTTATCAAAATCCCCATTTAGCCTACGGTAACAAAACACATAACGTTGCTCTATGAGCCAACCTAAGCTCCAAGACTTTCTCAGGGGTGAGAGGTAACAACATCCTCATGGGCTCTCACTAGTCAATTATGGGACAGGGTGTGAGTGAGCATGATGCCCACCACTGTTTCACTTCCTCTAAGACTAAGGGACCCAAATTATCCAGGAGCCTCTCCCTAAGATGGACCTGCTACTAGTCAGGTGAGATAGGCTTGTCTTGGGACTCCTGCCTGCACTCTTCAAGAGCTGTATGTAGTACAGGAGCTACAACTGTGTGACTTCTTCACCAGCACAGCCCCAGTGTAAGGATTCTAATGATAAAACCACAAAAGGCATCCTAAAATCGACACAATGCAATTATCACGTCAGTCTGCGTGTGAAGTTGGGATCAACATTTTACCTGTTTGCAAATACAATTTAAAAGATCTCTCATTCTCTTCTGCTTTCCCAGCTGTTCAGTCCTCCCCACTTCCACTAAATAAAGTTATTCCCTCCATCCCCTCTGCACTAATTCCACTTTTGTTGTTGTTGATGGTCTATAAATTGTATCTGCGAAATGACCCATCTTAAAGTTGTACCAAAGAAACAAACACAACTCTTTTTCTTTAGGACTATTGCTCTGGGCTGGAAAATAGCCCTAAAATAACTGACCTGATAAAACCCAGAATATGATGCTCTCTTCCTCAGAAAGAGGTTGGACTGACATGGTGTTCTTTCAGACCAAAATAGTAATTTATAGCTGCAGACTCAAAGCCACCTCTATTACATCCTGTCTGTTTCAACTCAGGCCCCTTTCTGGGACAAGGGCTCCCTCTGATTCCGTGTTTGTAGAGGAGAACTTACCCCCCACACAGATTTTTTTTTTCTTTGAGTTAATCCCCAGACCCTATCCTAAGGAGCTAAAGCTGATCCAGAGTTCTATATTTGTACTGAATGTAGATTACAACAAAGAATTCTTTTGAAGAGAGATGGTCAATGCCTCCACTTCTCAACTGATTACATTACCACAGCAATGCACTGCATCTCCTCTGGTTTCAGTACAGCGGCAGCTGTTTATATATTCATTGCAAATTTGGCTCCCTGTATTTTGATTTTGCAACGTCATGAGTCCTGCTGCAATCCCTTACACCATATTCCACTTAGAAAGTCCAGCAGAAAAAAATGTGGTTCCCTAACATCATGTTAGGCTTTGCAGGCAACAGTACATTATGTACTTCTGTTGGTTAAAAATAGCTAAAAAAGCATTTTTCATCAGGGCAAGCACCTCACAGAAGCTTGTTTAGTTTTAAAAATAATGTCAGCAAATTCCAGATTTGAATCAGTTAAGATTTTTCTTAAAGTAGTGTTTCAGTTTGTAGCTCCTTTCGATACGGAATAAGTACATTGATATGAGTTTGTTAGCTGCATTTTGCCATGAGATTACATATCAGTTTACAAGCAGCATGAGAAAAAGCATGCTAAATACAGGTTGAAATCATTTTGCTCTCATATGAAATCATTAAAGCATAGCTATTCTTCATGTATATCCAGGGCAGCTCAAGGGCTAGCAAGAGAGGAAAAAGTTATCTGACATCTGCATTTGTAGAGACAGCCTATTACAGAAAGAAAAGCATTTTCATGATTTTAATGTATGTTACTATTTCTATATGACATATTAACCAGGACATGAGTAAGCTACAAATGTATTGATCCCGCTTTGTTTTATTAATTTCTTGCTTAACTTGTGCTATGTCAGTGTGGCAGACAGGATATAAAGGAAGCTCCTTCTATGGTTGACAAATTTTCTAAACTGTAAAAGCCTCATTCTCCAGATTCATGGCCTTAGAGGTCATTTCAGAACTACAAATCATGTGGGTTTTCTCTGGTAAAGAGAAAGAGAGTAAAGAAAATTGGTGAGCCAATATTAAGTCAAAAATTGATGCACCCTGGAAAAACAACAACAACAAAAACCCTTGAGATAACAGGGTATGGCCTGTAGTGAAAAAACAATATATACAAACCTATTGTAGGACACTACTTAAACATATACACACTGTTCCTATTGAAGATACAGCAGCTGCAACAACTAGTTAAATCCTCACATCTCATATATTCTTTTTGATGGACCAGGTACACAAATGGGTGAGATGTTGTAGATTTATTTTTTTTCATGAGCTAGAGAATGATTGCTGAGCTGGTCCAAATGAGCACATTTGAAGATTATTTTATACAAATCCAGTATAGGACAATCTTCCCAGCTGATCTCAAAAAGCTTTAAGAGACCTTAAGAAGGAACAACTTATTTGAGATCACCTGGTAAACTGACGACCAGAATGAGATGCAGGTTTCACGTGTTCCAGTCCAAAGCACTATCAAATTCGTATCTTTGCATCTGGCATGAAACTGTTCCAGTCCAATGACAAGACTTAAGCATGGTGGTCCTTAATAGACTTGCATAACTTTCCAGTAGATGAAGCATAAGAGGCACCATGTTGTGGAATACCCCAATGTCATTACCTCCAGCCCGTATCTGTCCCTTGCAAGTCTTCCAGCAGAGCCCCCAGAACCCTCTACGCTGGGGAAGCACCAGGTGTGCGATGTGCTCAAGAGTGACCCTACTTTCGAACTGTTGCCAAATTCCATCTTCATTCTTAATCTGTGCTCTCTCCTACTGGCTTGGTTTTGTGAACTGAAATAGCCCTGAAATAGTTAGTGACGTCTCTCCTTACCATGTTGTAGGAGTCTATAGCCTACATTCTAAACTGTGGAATGGGGTCCCAGAGTTATTCAAACTATATGCAGAACTCACATTTTTGGCAAATTCCTAACCGTAAGTATTCTCAAAGGAGGGGCACCAGAAGAATTCCCTGTGGTTCCTGAATCTTCTTTCAAGCGTATTAAAACACTTTTATTGGTTGTTAGGAATCTCTTCCTGTTCCCATCTCCTAAGAAACATACAACTAATTATATTCATCTTTGTTTCAGCTACCTCTTAACGCCGAAACACGTTCATGATCCATATTGCTGGATTTTAGAGTTTAGTACTCTAAATTCACAAGCGAAAGGTATTTCTGATAAAAGAATCTCCCCTAGAATAGAAAGATATCAAGCTAATATCAGAAAATAAAAAAATAGGGACCATCAATGACTAGAGATGATTCAAACAGCTTACATGCTGATAACAAATGTACAAGTAAAACTTTACTTAAATGTTGGATCAAGCATTTTCAAGAAATAAATCCAACTTACCTGTGAAGAGCTTCTGTGGTAAGCTGAGTAATGAAGTGGTCCAGAAATAGCAGTATCATGCGGTAAAGATGGATATTGACTCTGCATTGGATGGGGATGCTGGTTGCTATAGCTACCGTAGTTGTAACTTCCTGTGTATCTAAAATTCATTAAAAACACTATTTAGTATGCATGTTAATTATATTCCCACTAATAATTCTGTAAGTTTTATCAGACATACAATTATACTTTTTTTTTTTGCACAGGAGAATGGTATCTTAAATAACCTTTTTTTAAAAGACATTTCTCAGCTCAGCTGGCAAGCAGGTGCCACTTAGGGAAATGATGTGTTCAACACAAAAACAAATGCAGGGACTCAGGATGTTTCTGTGACTTGTTGTAAATTGCAGACTCATTTTTGCACTTTCTAAGATTTTTTTTCCCTTTTATTATTATTTTTTATTGCCATGTTCTTAGTAAATTGCTATCCAGACTCAGGAAGCACGGCAAATTTAACTTAACTGTACTGTGGAGTTCAGCTATCTCCTTACACTGTGATCAGATGTTCCTTTTTTTGGAGAGGGAGAAAGATGTATTCATTTACATCTGAAGCATACAACATACAGTTTTGGTGCAGCTGACTTCAGAATAGAATGGGATTTGAGCTTGGAGAACCTGCCCACTTTCTTTTTTTAGTCCAAACCTTTGTTTTAGGACAGACAGGGGTAAAGGAGGGAGCAGTTTCCTTAGCTATAGAGTCAATGCTTGTTGGCCACCATTATCTAGGCCATTCAGTAGCAAAAGATGAATGGACACTTTCTGCATCCTCCCCATCTCTGTGTAGACATGTGAATGTTCAATATTAATTGAGCACAGAAGTTTAAATACTCTTAAAATATATGCTAGACTGAAATGAAACACAAAACATAATAAACAAAAAGGCAGACAACACATTGTGAGAGAGGGAAGACAATTATTTGTATGGATTTTACCTTTTTTTTTTTTTTTTTTTTTTTTTTTTTTTTTTTTTACAAAGTTCAATGTCATTTTTACACTGGATAGAGTTTAAACTGCTTTGTTATTCCTCTGGACTTACACTGGTATTCTAGAGATACCATGTCAAGTCTTACACCAGGCAAACCAGACAGCTTCAAAATGAGAGCAGAGTGCTCCATCTAAAAACTTTTTTAGGACTTAAGATCCCATGTCCATCTTCACTGTTCAACATTTAGCT
This sequence comes from Aythya fuligula, assembly GCF_009819795.1. Taxonomy (NCBI): domain Eukaryota; kingdom Metazoa; phylum Chordata; class Aves; order Anseriformes; family Anatidae; genus Aythya; species Aythya fuligula. The sequence goes on from NC_045559.1 coordinate 57,217,188, forward strand.
CTCACTCTTATATCGATTTGTGTTTATCTGTAAATGTAAGTGGTTTCCATAATTACCTCAGACAAACTGGTGTTCACATGACATGACTTTGATAGGCTCTCTGTGGAGAGTGGGGGAGAAAGAAATGGCTGTGCCATGGAGTTGAAGCACACTGTGGTAGGCAGACATCCTGTGTTTTAATTCCTTCAACACAACAGACTGATAAGTAAAATTTGTAACAGATTTTTTTGGCAGTCTCACAAGCCTGACATTTCACAGAGCAGCCTTTTCTGTTTGAAGAGGAGACTTGTCTATCTTGTCTCTCCTGTAGTCCTGGAGGCCCTTGGATTCCCACCTAAAGCCAAGTCCCATGAAGCAGTGTCTGCACTTCATGCTCTCTCTAGTCATCAAGGATGCTCTGTCCTAGTTTGGAAGATACTGGTCTACCTCCTTCATTCAAAACCTCATTGCTTTTTGTCTCAAATGCACAGTTAATTCACTTGAGCATTGAGTTATAAACTTTCTTATTCTGTTTTTTTTGTCTGGTACTTTTGGTCCAGGAATTTCCCTCTTTCTCAATTCAGCTGCAGGAGAGAATACTGAAGGACATGAGGAGGAGATGACCATTCTCCTTCAAGGTTAGTATTTTCCTGCCTATCTGAAACTGCTTGGCTGGGGAACTCTAATTCTCTCTAAGATGAAAGTGCACCTGAAAAATCCCCCCAAAATATTTCTGCCAATTATTTCTGCCATGTCTTACAGTGACTTCCGAACAACATCTACAGTCACTGATTAACAGGGATAATAAACTGGTGCGGTTTCTTAGGGGAAGTCCAGATGGGAACTGGCAGTTACTCTGGAGTCTAGCAGACCTAGATATGATCCAGAAAAAAATGGTCAGTTGATCATTTGCACAGTACAGGGAACAATGCAAAGTCCTGCATCTGGGATGGCATAACTCCTGCAGTGCTACAGGTTGGGGCCATTTGGAGAAAAAGCAGCTTCGCTGAAAATTTCCTGCAAGTTCTGATGGCCAAAAGTTGAATGTGTATCGCCAGTATGCTCTGGCAATGAAGAAGGCCAAGTACATACTGGGCTGTATTAGCAAGACTGTAGACAGCAAGCCTAAAAAGTGATTATTCCCCTCTAGCGCTTGAGAAGCCTGACTACTGTGTCTCGTTTGGGGCTCTCAACTACAAAAAGGACGCTGACATACTGAAGCAAGTCCAGTGGAGGCTATCAAAACAGATAAGGGACTGGAGCACATGGTCTACTAGAAGATATCTGCATTTGTCCAGTCTTAAGAAGAGAGGCAAAGGGATGATCTACAACTATCTAACAGGAGGGAACAGAGCAGCTAGAGCCAGGCTCTTCTCAGAGGTGCACAGGGATAGGACAGGAGGCAATGGACACAAGATGGAACAAGGGAAATCCCAGCTAAAAGACCTTTTTCCACTATTAATACTATAGATCTTCCATTTATTGTCCTGATATCCCATACATGTGGAGAGTACCATTGTGGATTTAGAAGATTTACCGGCATGAATTAGAGTAAGTTATGAACTCTGTGTCCTTCCCCTTGTTTCATAAATATTCACTAGTATTGCTTCTTATAGGTCTTGTTTTAATAATGAAGAACAGACCATGAACCTTTTTATTAATTTCTGTTAATATGCAATTGGTCCTAATTAAACTTTTATTTTACAGGGAACAGTTATCATTGAATTTATATTTTATCTTCTAAAACTGGCCAGAAATACAGATAAAATATTTGTACAAATCAGTCCACCAGTCTATATTTGTCTGTCTTGGGAGCTTGGAGGGCTTTACCTTGTTCCAAGGCCTCAGCTCTTAGAATATCTTTACATTGTGGAATACCATCATATAAAGTGCTCTGATATTTTAGGTATTCTCTTCCTATCTCAAGATGTTCTGGAGGCTTTATATTTTAAATAGGATCACCTTTAGTGTGCAATATTGGTAGAAACCCCTGCAGAACTGCTGTTAGAATGCTTTCAGGTATGCTGAGTGGCCAAGAATCTGCACTTGATGTGAAATTCACCTGCAGCAGGGGAATGGCTCCTGGCCTGCGCACTGCATATGCTCTCTGGCTGCCCCTCCACATGGGAGTGAGGTTCAGTCTATGCGGCTATGACAGCTGCTAACTCTATTTCTCTCTTCTCAAGAAACCTTGACATCTTAGTGCAGACTTTGATCTTCTCTCTCTGTTACTTTCCAGAGCGGCCAACTGAATGTTGCATACAAGGTCTCCTATTTTTTTTTCCCTTCTGTTTGAGTCTGTGACTGTATCTTCCAAAAGAACCATGGAGTCTTGGGCTTCCGAACACTATGAGAGAGGTTACTACGTTTCTGTGCAGGCCTTTCTTCAGGAACATGTCTCTGTTAGCATATTACATCAGACTTGAATCATATAAAAACGAATATACCAGTGTGCTGTTTTTGCTGCAGATCCAAAATAAGTACGTGTTGTAATTATTCAGAAAAACGTTAATAGTGCTACAATATAGAGAGCAAATAAGATCAGAAAATCTTTGAGATAGAAGGGACGTAAGCGTCAATTAACAGAGAGGTTGTATTGCTACATTTAAAAAGTCAGCTCCAGGCAAGAAGGCAGACACCACCAAAATGTTTAGAAGCATCCCCAATATGTTTCTAAGCATGTGTCCCATGTAAATCCAAACTGCGAAAGAAGTCAGGTTATAGAAGTCTTTGTTAATTTCAGAAATACTGATTCACTCAGATAAAAAGTTTCCTCAAATCACCTTCCAGAGGCGAGAGATTCCATTAATAACAACGAATTCTCATGTATGTATACATACATGTATCTATAGATATATTCACTGCCTTACCATGGCTTATTCTAGTTATTGCATCGTGTCAGCTCACAAACCTCCCTGCTACTCTATTTCTGACTCCACAAAGCAGCCATATCCAGGATATCCAGGTTTTTCCGGAAAGGGCTTAGCAGTGACATTCAGGCAGAAATCCAAACCTTCTCTCCTTCCAGAAGAGAAGGAGATGGAAGGTTCAAATTAATCTCTACTATCCTTCCAAAGAGTAAACAATTTTCCACTCTGAGAAAGCACTTCTGCAAGGGTAATGAGTATGCAATGAGACTGAGGAAATCAGAAACATCTTTTGAATGTCTTGCTTCATGTCAGCATCTGGGCTCTTGCTAATTCTGTTATGTTCCTGGAGCCCTTCTCCAGTGATGATTTTGTGACTGTTTCTCTTTAGTTATGGTTATCTGTGAGTGACACATTCACCCAAATGAGATGGCCCAGAAGTGCTATGTAACAAAGAGCAGAGAGACTTTTGTCTGAGTGTCTGAAGTTTGCCAAGATCAAATAATGTTAAACAAATTTCAGCTTGTAATTATTTTAATTCAGTGCCTCAAGCAAATTTTGGTGATGGAGATGAGATTAGAATACTATAGTGAAAACGTGGCTATTTTTCCAAACTTTGGACATTTTTGATTTGCAGGTCAAATGGTAGTCATTGAATCATAAAGGCTGCAAGGGCTCTCTGGAGATCAGCTAGTGTAAGCCCCTTGCTCAAAGCAGGGTCTGCTAGATCAGGCTGCCAAGGATTAGGACCAGATGGGTTTTGCATATCAGCAAGGATGGACACTCCATAGCCTATGTGGGCAACCTATTCCAGTATTTGATCACATTTACATTAAAATGAATTGTTTGTTGTTTGCATGTTGTTGTGTTTTTTGTTTGTTTTAGTTTAAACAGAATTTCCAGAATTTCAGTTTATACCCACATCTTTTGTCCTGTCACTTGGATACCACTGAGAAGAAGCTGTCTCCATTTTCTCTACATCCTTCATGACATGTTTATACACCACGATAAGACCCTCCCTGAGCCTTCTTGAGGCTAACCAACCCCAGCTCTCTTAGTCTCTGCTTGTATCTTAGCTCTTCCACTTCCTTGATCATGTTAGTGGCCCTTTTCTGGACTCCTTATGGCCTTGTCTTTCTTACAGAGGAGAACTCAGAACTGGATCTACTGCTCCAGGTGTGGTCTCAGCTGCACCGTGCAGAGGAAAAGAAACACTTCTCCTGAGACTTAGTATAGAAAGGCTGTCCTTTGGACACATCTAGCCTTTGGGATAAAACAAGACATGGGAAAACAGGAATCATAGGAAGAAACATGCCAAAGCCTTCTCTTTTATAAAGTATTATCCAGGCCTACCGTGTTTTGAAATAGAATTCAATATGATTATAAAACTGAGACATAATATAACCATATAGCAATAACAACAGCCAAAGAATAATGATATCAGCATCTTTGCAATACAGACATACATGTATTACATCAAGAAACAGATTTCATTGCATTTCCAATTTAAAAAAAAACAAACAACAACCAACCACCACCAACAAAAACAAAACCAGCTAAGCTTAGGTTCATCCAAAATACACACCAAACAAACAAGACACTGGGAAGTGACTTACCCATGTTCTTCTCGATGGGGATAAACAGGTATCCGGTGTGTGACAGATGATGATGGTACGTGTGGACTTCTCATGCAGGGCAGCTGTTGGGTGTTTTCAGCAGGCGACCCAGCAGCTGTTGTCACAGTGTAGGTTAGTGACCACGTATAGGATTGCATAGCCCCTACAGACAAACAAGCATGAAAGGAACACAGCTAAAATAGGCTGTCATTCACAGAGGCATTATGCTTTGAGACAGCTATTGGAAAACGACCTACTAAGCACTGATAATGGAAACAGCATCCAGCAAAGTGAACAAAACGGTCATGTCTGAGACATAAATAAAAGCAGAAATTATCAGCTGAAGTGCACAAAGATCCAGAGGTAAGAAACATATCCTGAATACCTCCGACTGTGAAATTTCAGCATGGCATTATAACTCAAGGCTATAATCTCTCAGAAAAACTGGGATGGGACTTAGTAATGGAGGACCACCAATGCTAATATTTCTTAGGCATGATGCACCAACCCCTGAGGTCCCTCTCACACAGAGTGGGCTGATGGTCTGTTTAGCTCACAGGCTGATCAGGCCTGGAGCAAAGAAGGAATTATGATCAGAACAATGAAGGACTGGAAGAAGATGGGTGTTATGCAAGAAATTTTCTTGGATCCTTTTGCAATTTGCCTCTCTATTCCACCCAACTAGGTACCAGCTTTTATAGAGGAAACACAGAGGTAGATCTCCAATTATAAATATATATATATATGGACAGAAATAGTCCAGCCATTTTCTTCCTGCCAATAATTTTTCTTCCATCTTTAGATGTGGCAGGGACTGATTTTTTTTTTTTTTTTTTTTTTTTTTTTTTTTTTGTATGTAGAGCATTTGTGGGAAAAGCAAAGCAAAGCAAAGAAGTGGGTTTTCCATTTTGGTTGAAAGGTGCTGAGTTTTTTAATCATCCTGATCCCTTCCAGGCAGGAACTCCAGATTCATGAGCCAGCTGCTGAGAAACCTTTGTCCTTTGCACACACCCCTTTCACTCAGGAGGCTGACAGATCCATTGTTCCAGTATAACACAGCTCTTGCTGGAGGTCATGACCATACTGGCTGAGATTACCCTGCAAATGAGGACCAGAACACTGAATTTAACCCAATCCGAACAGTAGTTTGGGGTCTCTGGGCACTCTTGACTCTTTTTCAGTAGCTAAAAGGAATTACAGGAGGTGACTCGTTTTTTCAGTGTGGATGCTAGGGACTTCCTGTAGCATGAAAGGGCCTAATTCCAAGAGGGAAATGGCTGTATTACCAGGTCCATGTATCCTCCATGGCTTCGTAGAATGAAAAGCTATCTCAGATGTGCATAATTTTCTCCGTGTGATTTTTATATAGCAACATGAGATAAATATTTTTTTTTTGGTAATGGGAAATGCTTAATTCTGAGTTTGACCAAGGCCATTCTGAGCTTCACAAGGCAAGATGTGATCTGGGGCTCTTATAGTAGAGACATCTTTGTATGCATTATGGCCAAGAACATTTGTGGTAGGCCTGTTTTCATGTCTGCTTTTTCTGTCACTGACTTTTGAATCTTCAGACTTTCACCTCTCCCCTTTTGAGCATGATGGAGATCTCTCAGACCAAAGCTGCAAAGCTATTTATGGATCCATAAACAATTGAGCTGGTGCATCACTGCTACTGTGGCCATAAGCAGTCATGGTTCCTTGAGCTGTGGAAAAGTGTTTAAGAAAGTCAGTCTTCTGCAGAAAATACAGTTTATGTGGAGGGGGCCAAAACTTACGCAGTCACCAAATAGTTTCATTTGAAAACAAAGGAAGAACTGATTTGAAAATTTCAACATGTTGCAGGAAATTTTGGTAAAACGTTTCAATTTCAAAAGGTCAGCATATTTCCCTAGTGTTATTTTCCAAAAGAAAATTTGAAACTTTGTTTCAAAACAGGCCAAAATTCAAACAGAAAGAAACAGAAAGGAAAAAAAAAAAAAAAAAGAGAGAGAGAGAGAGAGAAAAGAAAGAAGAAAAAAAAAAAAAGAAAAAAAATCAAATATTTATTTATAGTTAAAATTACTGTTTTTCCCTTCACTTTTTAAATTCACCATAAAACAAAAGTTTTGCTTTGAATAATAAAAAGTTGCCCATCAAGACAAAAAAAACCAACAAAACAAACAAACATAACTACTCATTACCTCCCTAGCTCTAATAAGAGGCAGTAACAGGGCCAAAATATCCTCTACATTTTACTATATATGGTTAATTTGTCTATCCCCAGCCATTGTGGCAGCCTCCTTTCTTTTATTGAAAAACAGTAGTGATCTTATCTCGGTCTGAGGAAAATGAGTCAGTCCAGAACAGCAAGCTGTTTCTTGTACTCTCTGTGGAAAGTCAGGGTCCTTGGATGAAAGGAAGTGGTCATTTCTGACCTTGAAGCCTAACTGGCAGCTACCTCTGTTCAATTTTGAAATAAATGTTTAGGTTGTAGCATACCTTGTGCCTGTCCAGACAACACAGAAATAAAGAATAGGCCTCGCGCTGGAAGAGTTGTGAATATCTCTGTTTAATTCTCCTAACCAAGGATCGTCCCAGGTACTATCAGACAGTGCCTCACACAGCTGCTGTAGGAAACACTCGCTTTCTCTTGAATGTTGTGGATTAGAAACAAACGTATGTTGGGCTTTACCCTGGATTTACGGAGTGACAGAATGCTGTTTGAACAGTTTTCTTAGGACAGTCTCAGGAATCTACAGTCGCCTCACTTCCCTGTCTTTGGAAGGCAAATGGAAGGGATGCCATTGTTTTCTGAGTGACCTAGTCACAAAGAGGGAGTGGAAGGCCTGAAGAAGACAATAGATTCAGAGACTTTGTGTATAGGTATGTATCAGGTCAGCCAGAATACTGCCAGCTTTATGATGGGTGGAAAAGAAGAAATAAGATAAATCACAGATTTTAATAGTTAGCTTTCTAATACCCATCTATGTCTCAGGCCTGTATGGTTCATTTCCTCAGCTGGCTGCAGAACTGAACTTCAGGAGATGAAGTCTCTGTTAGATATGACTGAACCCAACTGAACTGCATTCTGAAATAAGCAAAAACAATAGCGGTTGAGCAACATTTTGTTCTGCTTTTTGTTTTGAACATGCAGGATTTGATTAAAATAAGGAAGTTCATTTATTATCACTCCTTTCTCTTTTCTCTTTTAAAGATAAATTTGATTTTCAGGATACTAACTGAGAAACCATGTGAGCTCTAGTGGAGCCAAATAAAAATGGAACAGTCCAACAAGAGAGCTGCTGTCATTAGTACTATATCAGTGCAAAAAGAATCAAAAGTTACTTCATGATGCTGCATTTTATATCTGCTGTATGCTGGAGAAAATGCCCACCCAGATACAAGCAAGATACTCACAGCACTGTGTATTACATCTGATAGTACGCACCACTGTCAACCTCAAGTTACCAAAAATCATGAGTCAGACCCCCATTCTGGTTCAACTATCACATTTTAAAAAATCCCCAAACCTTCCACTGGAAAGGGAAGAACCACCTTTTGAAACTGGAAGCTGACTTTTATGAGCAGTTATGAGAATTAAGCTCTTATTCTTGAACAAGACCTGATATTCTCATATATTCATATGAGTCCAGGAGCTGGAACTTCACAAAAATACAGAATGTCATTGTATTCAGACACATAAATATGAGAGATGGTAGCTCTGTGCAAGTACCTTCTACTGCAGATTCTCAAATTTTATCACCTAGCCCAGACCTGGAAAAATACTGACCTTAAATGACCTGAAAATTTATTTCAGACATACGTTTATTGAAACTAAATGGTAAACTGCATGGATTAGTCGACTATTGTATTAGGAACCACCTACAATTCAGAGTTCATTTCAGGTTGTCCAAAAAACATTTCATTAGCAAATAAGTAATCAGCTTCAAAAGGGGCTTTAAAGGAGAATAGTATAGTCTGCCATATAGCTTTCACTTTTATTACAATATTGTTGCAGTTTGAACAATCATTAATCTAGCCATTGTGATTTAGAAAGGACAGAGACTGATTATCCTTTTAAATGTCTAGTAACTTAACAGAAAGTTTTAAATAAAATGTTAGCTGAGCCATGCCAGATGTTCTAATGCAGAATGCTACATACAGGATTTACCTCTCTTTTGCTTAGTATCATGCAATTGCAACAGTTTAGTTTGCTGGTTTTGTGCTGACCATTGAGTGAAGGCAAAAAGGCTAAAATACAAGTTTAATAGTTAACTTTTATTGCTAATGCCACAAGCAAAAAAAAGTTAATGATGCCTTAAATTAGGGAATTGAGAGCTAGAGATAACCAGTAAGACTAATTCTCAAAATTTGCAAAGCATTTTCAGAGTTTTATATTTACCTCATAAAAGATGTTTAAGAAAATCAATAGAGTTCTTTAAATGTGTCTCTCCAGAACAGAGGTTCCTGTTCCAAAATATTCTATATACACATTCCACAAATCTGTACGTGGAATAGTTTAATTATATATAATGCATCTTCAGTGCTCCCGTTTTTAAATATAGCAATTTCCTATAGCTGATCTGTGGTTGTATTACTGCATGTGAATGAACTCTGCGTTCCATGGTGTAATGGTGAGCAAACTGAAAAGGTGATTAGTTTGTCTATGTGATAAAGATGGGAAATTAAGGTATTGCTACTTTCCCAAATTAAGGCCAGAAAATATCCACACACTTGTATATAATCTTAATAATCTTAAAAGTTAAAAAATAAATAAATAATTAATTAGTAATTAAGTAATTAAAAGTAAAACAAAAAAGTACTTAATCTTAAATCTATACACTTGTATATAATCTTAACTAGACTACTTCTGGTATTGATAAATTTGACTTGTGATAGGCAAAGTTGACTTTCATGTTGGCAAAAATGAGACTGCACCAGCCCTTAAGAATAAAACCCAACCTAAGTGAACAAAGGTTTTTAAAACAACCTAAAATTGAGAAGCTGGAAAAAAGAGACCTAAATTAATCAGAAATAGCTTTCTTGCCTAAGAAGTTCTGCTATGGGAACAACTATGTCAAGTTCTACTGCCTGTAATGTGGGAGTAGGTCCTTCAACCACTGCACCCAAGTGATCCTGTTTCTGGCTTGAGACCTCACACCAGCAGACGTTGGCCTTGCCAGGACAAACAAAATGAGAGAGAGAGAAAGAGAGAATAAAATAGACTATAACAAAATAAGATACATCATGAAAACAAAAAGGAATCATATTTGTAATGTTTGTGTGAGTCCATTCCCTTGGTTTATTAGTGGTATTCAAGCAGGATTCACCTAAGACTCACGCAGTTCCCAGGTCTTCCCTGATCTGAGCTTAAGTCAAGCACGCAGGCTGGAAGCTCAGACATCCAACAAGTTGGCTGTCATTTAAGTGTAGAATAAGATGTGGGTTAATAGTTCTGATAGCCATATAGAGTTACAGTCTCTGCAGCCTGAACAGAAGTCTCTCAAATCTCCATTCCTGTCACTGTCACTGGAGAGCATGCAATTTCCAACTTCTCAATCTTTTACTATTGGGTAAAGTTCCGCATCATTGTAAGGCTTGGTTACAACATCATGATGATCCCATTGGGCCACAATGGCCACAGGGCAAGTTACTCACAAACTCATCATTTCAAGACTCAAACATACACACCACCTCCAGCATTGCCTGATCCAAAGCAGTGAGCTCACTTGCCATATGTCTAGGAATCATATGGCTCTATTGTCTATCTGTTCTGTGGTTAATATCATCCTTTTTCTGTCCTAAATGTACTATAGTCTCCAACAGTGAGAAAACCTTAAGTTTCCATGTAGAGATAAATGTTCTTAAATCGCTTTCCACCACAACTATGCATTGTGCTTCCCATGGTGCCTTTTAAAACATGACAAACATTTGTCAGAAAGATTTATTAGTCCTTTGGCAACTGCCAGATTCTCCAGTGTGGTAAATCATCACTTTCTGACATTCTTTCAATAAGGTTTTGTAACTTTTCTAATACGTCACAAAAGTGATAGCTTCCACATTCTGATTATACACCCATTTCACCAAGGAGCAGCAAAGCTGGAGTTTTACTGCCTGGAATGCCTTCTGAAAGTCATTCACATTTCTGCCTTTCTTAGCTCATTTTAATGAATTAAGAAAACACAGCTTTTTGTCATATAGATGGACTGTCTTGCCCAAATCCAAAAGGTGGAGCTTTACATTAGGGTACAGAGGATTGTATGTACCCCATACATACAGACCAATCAACAAACCATGTGTGTGCATGCTTTTGCATTTAGGTAATTTTCTGGTAATCCTACCCACAAGTTGAATATCCTTAAGCACAAATTTTTTAATCTGTGGGCCCACCTGAATACAAGCAGTTCATGAGCTGCAATAACAGAGTATGTAACTGAAAATAGGTTTCAAGCATCCAATTCCTAATGCCTAATGTTTAAAGTTACCAACAATGTGTAAAGCATTCCCAAGAGAAACTTGTGCAGATATTTAAGAATGTTAGGGTCTCAAATATATTGAAAGATATCCAATTCCCATTTTACCCACTGGGAATTATGTGGTTCAGAGACTGATTGCCCTTAAAGTCATTGAAGATGCTCAAAAGTGCTATATTCATAAATATTTTTTTTTGTCAGGGCATTACTAGAAATATGATCAATTGAACTGATTTTAAAAACACTTAGAAATACAGAGACAGGTCTGTTCTGAAGGCCTTGGTAACAGAACAGATTCTGATCTGCTGAGGTCTGGGATCTCCTGTTAGGTCTCTGGACTCCAAGCGTCAGATCCTGTTCCTGTAAAACTGCACACAATATTTAGATACAGTGAGAAAGTATAACTGATACTTTAAACAGACTTCTGCTTGGGAAGGCTTCTTATCCCTTGAAAGCCAGCACGTTGTGTTGGTTTAATTTCAGGTGACTGAGTGCAAAACCCATCTTCAAGCAGATCCAGCTGCCATAAGCCCACCTACCTGTTGTAGCTGCTATGCCACCATACTCTGGGGACTGATTGCTGACAGGCGAGGGGGCAGAGGGCACTTCCACAGAGGTGACAGATTTAGCTGGGGAGAACGGCACTGGGGAGGGAGTTGGAGGAGCCGGTTCACTCAGAATAATTTCTTCTCGTATTTCTGCTGCAGGGTGAGAGAAAAACCACCAAACAAACACTGTTAAAAGTGAAGTCAAAGAACACCGAGGAACTAAAAAAATTATGTGAGCAGTTAGTGCTTTTTTTTATGCTATATTTCATGAAATTCATTGCAGGACTAACACAGATCTTTGAAAGAAGTACTTCTATAACATTTAGCATTGCCGCCATCAGTTTACCATCACAAGACCTCTTATAGGAAAGTGATATTTTTGCTAATGTACAGGTAGGAAATTTGTGCACAGGCCGCTTAAGGTTTATATCCCCATGACTAAGAGATTTAACTTGCCAAAAATAAGGGAAATGCAAGGAAGGAAGCTGACTGAAGACTTCTCATTATCAGGGGCATCCCTGAGCAGAGAGACTAGAGGCAGTCTCTGTTCTGGCAAGTCAGTGCAGAGTAAGTAGAGCAGGGCTGGGAGTTTGCCTCTGTACAGGAACTCAGAACTTAAATGTATGAGAAATCATGGCTTCCCCCTCCTCCCCCATTTGCTCACTTCTCCCATCTCTCCCTTTTAAGTTTGCACTGGTACAAATCCACTGGTATGAGTGAGTTTAGAGTAAAACTAGGGTGGAGAGGGAGAGAATCAAGACCGGGTGATCATCTCACTGACGTGTGATGGTGCATTTCCTCTGAAATGTAAAACAGATTAACTGATGTAAAAGGTTTGGTACAAAAATCCCTTACTGAAACACCAAGTTTGCACTTAGGAATAGTATTTCAGACATCCAGAGTTACATCAAGAAGCATGCAGGCCTCTTTTAGAGTGTATTAACTAGGGAGGATCCTCTCATAAATGGCTTATTTCAAATCATGATGGAACCAAAAAAACAGCACTTTGCTCATAGACAGACCTCACTGGGTTACACAAAGATAGAGAAATAACCTTACATAGAAAACAGTGAATACAGTGGAATAAAACAACAAAAGATGAATAAAATAACAAACTCACCTGTGCTTCCTTCTCCTTTCATTGCCCTCATTAGCTCATTAGCTCTCTCCTGACAATGGAGTGATTCTAGCAGGTACAATACGTAGTCATCAAACATCAAGTGAATAAGGTGAAAAGACCCTGGTAGTAAAGTGAACAAACAAAAAAGCCATTGACTGTCTCAATACACTAATTAAACCAATGATTACCCTATTCAACACAAAAGGCACTGAGTAGGCATAGTAGTACTATGCCTCAACATAGTACTGCCACTGAAATGCGTCTCTTACTCAAGATAAGTCAGGTCAAAGCATACCTGGGCAGTAACAGACTGTTCCCTCCTGCACTTACACAGGCAGGCTTATATGACCAACTGTTGTACTTTAGGGTGCAAGGAGGCTGCCTAACTGAGAGCTGGCACATGATGGAGTCTTCTTTTCCAACATAAGCATTGAACAATTTAGATGGTTATACTACAGGTGGAATTATCTCAAGTGCCAGAAGTAGAACCCTGAATTGGCTGCCTTAGTGACACATTCTGATAAAAATTTTCTGCACTACCTGTGTCATTGGACAAAGAAATGAGACTAATCAATGGGAAGGTAGAAGCATCCTTCCAGATCTCCTGGTGGTATATCCAATGCATTGCCTGAACTGGATGAGACACCCTTTAACTGTTAACCACAGAGGCATTAGTAGCAATTGTGAATATCTTAGAGACAAAAACTTGTGCCAAAGGTTTGCCCTGTCATACTTCTCTTACTACATTATCTTTTTCTAATTACAAGTTTGAGTCATATCAGCAGCATAACATTTGTCCTGTTTCTGTGCTTTCCTCCAAAGATGCCATGGATTTTATCTTTCTTAACTGCTGCAACAGGAGTGTGAAAAAAGGGACTAAAAAGAAAAGGTATGGCCAAAATAAAATGTGGCAGAGGGAGTCAAAGAATATTTAGAAAATTAATAGTAAAAATACACCATGTTGGTAGTTATCTGCCACAAATCCTCAAGTAAGACCTGAGCACAGATGGAGAACTCGCTAAAGTTATTAGGAGAAAGACAAGGACTAGAGTAATAGGAACAAATTTTAATAGCACACCCTAAGAAGTTCTGTCCTCTGAGATTTATAGAAAAACTTTCTTAAGTTTCTCAGTTACAAATGTTTAAGGACAGAAGAAGTAGTTTGAAAGGCCCTATACCCCTATACAATTCTAGCTGGCAATTCAGCTTTCAAAGCAACTCTGGGCACATTCTTTTTCTTTGTGACCTGGATGGTCTTTGTGTTTCATTCTCTCACTCCACGCCTGCATGGCTTCTGTCGTCACTGATACGAGCAGAGCACACACACTGGGAGGAGAACACGAGCCTTTGTGTTCTTGGACGAGGCAGCACAGAAAAAGGACATTCATGATTGCAACACCTTTGCTAGGAGGAGGAAATCTTTGACTGTTGGTGAACCTGAAGCATTCTTTTTTTTCTTATTACTTTCACATATCTATGCAAATCAAAATGGTAACATGTTTCCCCAGCCTCACAAGGATAAATAGTGAAGATCCTCTCCTAATTACTGCAGAGATTTTGTTCTGGAAATCTTTGTGGCTAAAAGACTTGTTAAATAAAATCATATTTAATCTAGCAGTCTTTATAAAGACAGCAGACCTTTCTGATCACCCCTCTGCCCCAGGATTTCCCCAGTGCAAAAGCAGACTATCAAGAATCTTCACAAAAAGCCTTTTCTGCCTTCAGTTTTTCAGTGGGAGGTCTCTAATAGTTTTAGTGCAGTTATTACTGGTAAGCATTTCCAAGGTAAGAAAATAACGCCTAAAGGCTGCCAAACTTCACATGGTGGTACAAGGCTTGGGTTATTTGGTGTTTCTCATCAAACTCCTTGCTCATCTTTCATTTAAAAATGAAAGTAAAAGAAAGTTGCTTGCAGTTTCATAAAAAACATCAGTGTGAGCTCTGAACACTAATATGCTAGCAGGCACATGACAAGAATTCCATGTTTGCTATTAAAAAAGTCTTTGTTTTGCAGGGGGGTCTAATCTTCAAAGTCTAGTTTGAGGACTTGGGGTTGGCAATACTGAATGCAGTATTTAAAAACACTCCAGTGCCCTTGTCACTCTTTTGAATTTCTCTCTTCCTCTCCTATTATTTCTTCCACTGTGTATTTTTAAACTCTGTACAGAGTTTTCAAGCCCAGACTTTGTGTGAAAGACACTGGACAAACAAGTTGTTGGTACTGAATGAATGCAATATTTTTACATTTTTATATGAGTCAAAAGTAATGTAAGCTATAGACTGAAACCAGTATCAGGGCATGCATTTCAGCTACACAGTGAATAGCTATTCAGCACGATGTACAGTTATTTATTCTGTGTTTGCAAGCTACTGTTATTCACATGAAACTGTTTAGCTCTTTCAAGTATATCTTTAAGTACTGAAAAGGATCCAGCTGTGGCTGGTAAAGCTCACACTGCTTTAGGAAGAGGTACGAAGTCATTCAAGAGACTGTAGTTACAATAATAATAAATAGTGTTTGGCTCTAATTTTCAGAAGGAGTTAACCGAAATCATGGCAATGATTACCCAGTTAATATACAGTAACAGTCAACATCTATTAACAGATACAGCAATTATGTATAAGTAGCAAAAGACCAGTGAGATTTGCAGATCTAGAGAAAATCATGGAACTTCTATTACTAATTAGTTACTTTTACACACTGGATGCATTACTCAAACATTACCACCAACTGTGCCTTTGATATTCATAGAGAGGGAGACAGAGAGGGAGAGGGAGGAGCTTCTTTCTGCCAGGGAGTGTTTCAACCTGCCCGTATCACCATGCTTAAAAGCTCTGCAGAATTAAATCTCTGTGCTAGCCAGTCCAGTGCCAGATATTCCTCTAATCAAATTCCCCTATCATATAATTCAAAGATAAAAATATACTGTCTTGCATATGTAAAGATCACAGTGTGTAACACATTATTTTATTATTATTATAAATAACACTGTCAGCATCTATTTATTGAGGTGAGCATCTATAGTCTACGTATTGCCCTAAGTGGAAAAAAATCCATAAAAATCAGTTCTCTGAAACTGTTATGTAGTAAAATGGTAAATGTAGTAAATTTACAATACAGTGAAAATGCAAAATGTTTATCTAAGAACAAAGGTATATAGTTATGTAACTAAAAGAGTACACCTGTGTCTGTTTCTCTCCACAGAACTCACCTAAATTCATACATTGTAAAATGCTACAAGGAACTGTGTTACAATAAGCACAGCAGAGTTATTCTGGCTCTGAGCTGTGTACATTCAGGGGCTATTCTCTTGGAACTTGCTGGTCTCTTATTCATGAACAATGAGTCAAATAGCCTCGCAGTGAAAGTATAGCAGCATTAATACTAATGAGTATAGTTTTACATCTGTGGCTAAATAACGTTTGGTTCATTTCTGGGGAAATAAGGTAGGGATAACCCCAGGCTTCTCCCTGCTAGGATGAGGACATGATATTGTTACCAGTCTCCCCTCCGAAAACCTGAAGGGTCAGAGCTCCTTCTGCCTCCACTGGAGTTGGACCGGAGCAGGGGGTACACCACTCTGCAGAAATAAGGGTTAGAACAGGGACTGAGCTTGTCATGTCCCGTCAGCTCCCAGGAAAGAACCTCCCTAGCATGCTGCAGACCACTGTGGTTCAACAAATGGTTAAGTGGTTTGTAGGAAGCACAAGAGTTTCAACAGGAAAGGTGACAAAATCCTCCCACTGGACAATTCCTCTAGACCTGTGGTTAGAAATCTTTCTCTGGCAGTGATTAACACCAGCTCAGGACTCTTCTGAGGCTATTTATTTTAATAAACTCTTGCTTTGGCTACCAAATTAAAGAGCTGTTATTGGCCCAGTTCTAATTGTAACACCTAATACCCATGAAAAACACTGGTCATTTAGGACCAGTGCATTTTTTCCCTGCCTGTGGTGACATATAAATGTATTAATGTTCAAAGATGTGTGTCTATAGAAGGGGAATTCTGCATTTGTACATGCAGTTATACTCATTGATGCAAAAAATGTATCCCGAGTAGGAATAAAAATAATGTTGTAATGTGCAATTCAGTAGCAATAACATATCCTTAGGGACACTTTAATGTCAGCATTTCATGACTTCAGCAGTATAACCTAAATACTGTACTAATGCAAGATGTTTTTTTCATTTGTTGACCACTGGTAAACTTCAAAGGTTTGGGTTTATGTCTACAGAGAGAAGTGTAGCAACCCAAAGTGCTGGAACACAAAATTCAACATTTGCTCAACATTCATGCAAAGGGATTTTTGAACGTTGTCAGAAAGATTCTGTGTTAAGCACTATCAGCTACTTTTATGCCCATGAGGAAAGAAAAGCTGCAATGACTCAAGGAGAAAATGAGTCCTAGAAGAGGTTCAGAATAGATATGACCAGGATACCAGTGCTGAAAACACAATCGAGCAGATGAAAACTGTGATCACCCTGGGGATGCTCACTAACCTTATGTGTAACAGTGACTAACCAAAACAGTGACTAACCAATACCTGCTTAACAAATTCTTTACAGTGGAGAAACTAAGGAAAGTAGTTTCAGATCAAAATATAAACATGGATTCTACTGAGTTCCTATTTGTGATGATATCTGAATACCATCTAATGACATAAAGGATATCAAAACCCATCTGGCAGAAAAAAAAGCTTGCAATTGTTCAGTACAGTGCCTTTATAAGTTAATTGATTATTAATGTTCTACTAACATATCCTGACAAATATACATTTATAAAAAATATCCCGCATACTAAACCTGGTTGCACATGACTGCAAAAGTTTGCACTCATAACACAACAGCCCATTTTCAGTCACTTCTGCTTTTAGCAGATTTTAAACTGTTTATTATTATTATTATTATTTAACTGATGCAGATTGTATCCCAGGACTCAAGGTAAAGCTTTGAAATTGTATAGAAAACAGCCTGCATTTTCATTACAAAAGTCTATCATCTTTCCATCCTAACTGAAATCCAGCAGAATGGAAGGCAATCTGTCCAGGGGAAAGAAACATGATCAGTCAGCCAAATCTAGTTTAAGAAGCTTTTAAGCCACTTCAGCGCAAAGTCTTAGCATAACATGGTCACAGTGGTTTGAGTAACCTGGTTGACTTTGCACTGAAGTGCATTAAGGAATGCCCCCATAATTGACTCCTCCTGCTGACCTGTGACTGATATCTCCAGCGACTGGTATCTCCAGCTATTGGCTAACAATAAACAGAAGGAAGTAGTAATGTTTTCAGCTCCTCTGGCTAGATTTCGAAGAAAGACATCTATCTGAGTATTATTTCCACATGTGAGTAGCCCTGCCTCTTTTCGAATAGAGCCCTGGACAGGCGAAAACTGGAATGTTTTCATTTCACTTGAACTCTACATTACAAGCCAGGATTTAGTTTATTTTATTTATTTTTTTTTTTGTCTGTGACATGTAATTATTACAACAAAATGAAAGTACCAAAGCTGGGTGCACTGTGCAAAGTCATGTCCCGAATCACTCGAGTGCCAAAACAGGACCACATCAGGAGGAACTGCTGAGCTACTTTCTTCAAAGAGCCTTGTCTCTTGGCAGCTACCTGCAAGAAAACAGATATATCTAACACAGAGAAACTTATTTCCACTACCTGATACAGCTGGGTGATGTATCTGTCTTTTTTTAAACTGAAACACTTACCAATACCTTTGCATTAAAATAAACACCAAAAAATCAAAAAAATACTCACAGAAAGACAACTTGCAGCTGTATATAAGCTTCAGAAAGTGGAAAATACAAAGAATTATCCAAAACCAAGACAGAATTTACTTTATAAAATGAGGCAAGGACTGCCAAAAATTGCCCCAATCTTCATCTTAAACTAATTACTTACACGATCATTCATAGTCAAGGAAGTAATGTATAATCAAAGTGCTTGGTCTATGCTCAAAACATACATTAAAGTTTACTATTATTTTTTTTTTGTTCCTTCATGTTTTTATTTTTGTGAATACACATAATCATTTTACAAGCAAAAATAATTCCCAGAAAGCAGACCTCAGGCATCAGCTCCTCAAAGTTTACTTCATAGAGTCACATGCAAGTTAAAGAATTAGGTTTATACCATGAATTAATGAAATTCATGCCATATTCTTCATGAAACTCAGACAATTATCGTCAGAATTTCAAATTGCATTCCACTAATTAAAGAAAAGTACTCCAAAACTATCAAAATATTTCAAGTAATCTGGGAAAGTGTCTGTTGTGTATGGTATGATATTTTTCAGCAGGGGGAGAGGCAACATATTTAAACATGGATTTTTATTTATTAGTTCTAACAGCGAAATCTGGAATGAAGAGTGTAATTGTAATGGAACATGCTAATATAGACAATAGTTAGCAACAGAAGTTTAAATAGTTGGTCATATAGTTACATAGTCTATGTAACATAATGATGATGCATGATCACTTTTGAAAATATTCTTAAAAGATTTGTTAGTAGGTTTTTTCATCCAATTAAGTTAAAATGTATAACCCAAATCAACTCAAAAAGAAATATAAATACTTTCTTGAATGATAATGTAGACATTCTTCTTTACTTTTGAGTGCACATAAATGAATTAGTTGGCCTAAACATTCTTTTCAGTAAGACTTTAAAAGGACAAGCTAGATTATCATTTCCATTTGCACCACATAGTTAGAATGGCTCTGAACTCATCTCTCCATACCCTTGAAATATTGATTTGATTGGAAAGCTTGGCCCTATTCCATTCTTGAATACCATCTTTTGGGTTGGATAGACAAGCACAATGAAGCAAAATCCTGAATGTGAACAGTTCTCATATTCAGCATGAAAAATGGTAAGATTTTGTCCACTGCTGCTTTACTCCTGCATATTACTGTGCTTGGCTTTCTCTTCTATATATTTATTTATCTTTATTATTTTTTTCTAATAATCTATGACCTGAATAGAGCTCATAAAGTACATCACTGACTCAGGTCCTTACTCCTTACCAACCTTTACAACACATCTGTCCACCATGGAATCCAGCCACTCAATGTACGACTCGATGGGGGACTGCTCCTCCAGAAGGTGATCAAACTCCTGATACACTGGCAGACAAAGGAAAAAACAGCCCACTTCAGTACTTGGATCCCATTTAGAACAAAAGAAAAATAAAATACAAAAAGCTGCCAATAACAAAAAAAAATGTTATTTTTATATATATATATATATTTAATGGATTGCTTAGCTAAAACACACATCTTCCTCGGTGCTGACCTAGTAATCTTTCTTGGTTTCCATCTTGCTTCTGCTGAAAATGATAGTCATTAGAAGTGGTATTTAAGTGTGAGCAAATCAGGACCTATTGTTTAAAATTCTGTTTTTGATTTCAGCTTCAGCTGTCTGTGGTGCCCGGAAGTGAAACAGTTATGGTGTTTGCTACGAAGAGTGTGAAGCTAGGCCTTGACCCTGGTGATGAAAAAAGGTCATGCATGAAATTGATTTAGAAATGCATAAAGAATCTTCTAAGCGTCAAGTGGATGAGTATTGTTGATAGTGCTCTCTTCTGTATAAAGCTTTAGTTGCAAAAACATGATTTAACTGCTGCAAATCATCTATTTGCAATGCCAGACATACACACAAAGAAGTGCCATAAACTTCTACTTCTTCAAAACAAATTGCTACCAATGCACAAATGCTATCAAGAAGAGTTTAAAAAAGCAACCTGAATACTTTTTAACCTCTATCAAGTACAAATATTTATATTTTATTACAGAAAGTAAAAAACAATCAAGTCATTCAACTGCAGCTCTTAAAACCACAAGTCTCTAGTTTATTTATGAGAATCAATGACTAGAAGACAAAGAATCATGCGCTCTGACACCTAAGAAACTTCTTCAACTCAGCTAAAATAAAAGGCCCAGTAAATCAAGAAGAAAGATACTTTCTACCTGCTGTGTCACAGGATGATCTCAATGTGCTATGCATTTCCATTTATGCTTAATTATAAATAACAGGAGGGAGGAATTTCCCACCATAGGAAGCAGATGGGGGGAGGTGAAGGAGACAAAGTTTAAAGGTGATAACCAGAGAACTGAGCCAGAGAGGCTGAGATTAATGCAAAGAACAAACTCCCTCGTCTAAATGGAAAAATAGCATCCCAGGATGAATTAGCAAGATGAGCAGGAAAGCAGTTGCTTTGCAGCTGATTAAAACTTTGTTTAACGTCCATTTGCAAAGGCTGGATGGTCAGAAACGTTAGTCATGGAAGAAGGTAAACAACGATGTTTGGACCACCTTTATCTTTTTTTGTTGTTTTATTGAACAGGCAGCCTCTCTTTTTTCAGGATAAGATCTCAGAGAAATTCAGATGTTGTCTTCTTACCTGAGTATTTGGCTGGACAAAAGCTGCCTGATAGAACAGATGAAGTAACTCATATGCTGTGCAAAGAGGGGAGCAAGAGTAGAAAATGCAGGAGCATTGCAACCATGGAGCAATGCAACGGCGTACAATGACCCGTTTGAGAGAAGTAACTGTTTTAGCCTTTAGTGATTGTTAAAAATACTTCAACAGGATCTGAGAAAGGGGGAAATAAAGGAGAAACCATGTCAGAGACATCTACTGTAGCTGAGTAGGGAAGAGCTTATCTTCTACCCAATGATTTTTCTCCATTTCTCTAACTTTACTTATAGTCTTATGAACATTTTTTTCCAATTGTAGTAGCTGGAAATTGTACTTTCTTGGTTATTAATACCAAGAACATGAAAGCAGGCCTTATTCCATGTCATCAGGCACAAAGTTTTGAGAAGATATTTGGCCAAGTAGAATATACATCAAAGACTGAGGGGTTTAAGATTTAGAGTAAGCTCTATACGTATCTGCACATCTCAGTGGAATCCCAACTCATGTTGAACATGCATATTTAGGTTACCATTTCTGGGAGCTTCTTACTTTGCTTACTGGAATATGTGGACCTACAATATGGAAAAACACATGTTCAAATCCATTTGCATTCAGGAAAGTTCCATTTGATTTGATGACACAAGTTTGTATTTAAATATTCAGCACATACATAAAAAGCTTTCCTAAACAATGAGGATTTTTTGAATGAGAGGTAGAACTGTTGCTGCTACTAGGGATTATAACTTTGAGAATTCTTTTTTTTTTTTGGTCAGTGGGCAGATGTTGGGTAGATACTGAGCACATAACAGATGACAGAAGGATGCAGCGAACTTCTGGACTCCGGTCTTGCTGTGTACTACCTCCCCTGTTGCCATGCCAAGTTTCTGTCTGCTAAGAAGGGAAGAGGACCACGTGAGGAGGTGAATCAAGGGTTAAGAAGGACAGGTAAGAGTACCAAGCACATCTCACTAGAAAACTAGCAAAGAATGCAAGGCCCATCCCTAAACTAGAGAGAATACTTTAGTGATAGCATTGTGAGACAAGAGAGGTGTGGAAGAAGAGCCAATGTTAACCTTGCAGTGCCCATTGTACAAAACAAGATCTTTGAAATCAATTTGCCAACATCTCTGAAGTCACTTTTCAGTTCATGCCCTTCACTATATTAAGAAGAATCTAAATTAGCCAAAGAGCTTTCTCAATACAGGACTTCTATTTATTCATAAAAGTTCAGGAAAAAAGCTCCACCCCATTAAATTATCTCGTTTATGAAAATATTGTGTAAAATGGAGCCGTTTACAAATAAAAGTTTACAAGGGACCCAAATACACAGACACTTTGGTATCAAAGGCTTTCAAAAGACAACTCCTGAAATTCTACAGCAGGGTAGACTGACTTCATCACATCCAATGGTTAATGCATAGATATACTTTGTTCAAGTCCATGGGGGAAAAAAAAAAAAAAAAAGGAATAAAGGAATTTTGGTGCTTGTCCTGCGTCACTGGTTGTTAGAGATAGTAAAAGAAACTTTGTAATGGAGGGTTGCACAGATCTATGCCTTGAAATATAAGACCTTGACAGGGCTTTGCCTTACATTTTGTTAAATGCCTCCTTATGTATTGCAAGACTCCAAGCAAACCAATGGATGCAAAAACAACATTACTTCCACTGAGCTTTTTTAGCAACAGGAAACTAAGTTCACCTGGCTTTATTTGAGGGTTCGGCTCTTACATTGTATGATGAGTTTTCTGTGTTCCTCCCGTGAGTCTTCCATAGTATAGAGGGTTTGTTTGGTAATGCTGTTCAGATCCACGTTCCTCCAGTCTTCCAGCATTTGAAAAGTGATGTCTGCACTGTGGATCACTGTTCTTGATGCCTGTAATCCAATCCAATCTATTCATTATTTCATGGTTTATTAGATTAAAAAATAAGTGTTATCCCCTTTTACACTTCCTTGGCTAGGTTTGCTAAATTGGACCTCATGGACCCCTATCCACCAGATTGGTATCTTATGCCTGTTACAGGGCGCTCTTACCACAGAGAACTCCCCAGTCATTTTGCCTGTTTCAATCAACTGCAATTGTTTTGCTTGTCCACCACAAATCCAAAAAAGCAACCCTCACTTGCACTCCTCAATCTACAAAAAATATAAATCTGTTGGCTTCTTAACCAGTTTCAGTTCAAAACCAACAGGAAAAATCAAGCGAAAATCAAACAAACCCCATATAGGTTTGCAACCTGCCCCATCCCAGACTATGAAGACTCCCATTCTTCCCTCAGCTACAAGAAAAGGCTGAAGATTGTTTGCCCCTGCATCAGATCCACCTTTTGTCTGGTTGAGACAGAGTTCTGCTGCTGATAATGGGGAGGATGGGATGGATGATAGGAAAGGAAGTGACACAGAATGCAGAAGCATCTTCCTGTGGGTTTTTTGATTCTCAGAGTTAACTTGGGGTGTTGGATATACTTTTCAAATGTGGATCTTTAAATGTGATAGGGAAAACAAACTGTCTGCTTCAATACATGTATGAAACCTCAACGAATTCAATGCATCCTCCACCCATTTTATACCACACAGAATTTGGCCTCAAGATTTTTTGATAGGTAACTGTAATCTAAACTGCATGGTGAAAAGCAAATACTTCAGGGTATTTTCTTATGTTCACCTGCTATGGTTGCAATAATATTTCTGTTTAAAATTTCAGTGATTCATTTAATTATTTTTATTTATTTAATTATTTATTTACTAATGTCCATCTGACATTTATTATAATAATTAAATAGATTTTGAAGTTTTTGTCAGGCATATAGAAATTTTTCTGCTTTGTTAATAGGCCTAATCCAAGCCCTGATGAAACTAATGAAACATCTCTTATATAATCCATGGTAATGAACCAACTCTTCAAACCAAATTCTAAATTTGTTTCTTATTTTTTTTTCTGCTGAGTTTAATGATCAGAGGTTGCCAGTTGTCTAGCAAAACATTTTTGCTGATTATTTTCTGATTCTGTAGAGATGGTCGTAATAAACATTGGAGACAAACTGCTAACACGATCTCTTCCTGAGTAAAGTTCAGATTGTCAATTTATTAAATTATTTTAAAAGTCAGTAAAAATGTCATTCTGCAAACTCAAGTAACTGAAATATTTACTTGGCAGAGATGATTTAGTGATGTCTGTCGCCGGAGTATTTGTGAGAATCTTCTGGACACTATGGGAAAGAAAAGATACATATTTACATACTGTGCTAAATAAAGAAAAACATTTCTGAAAATACTGAATTAAAATCAGAACAAAAAAAATATATCCAGTTTCTTACATACAGTTGTGGCAGTATGTATCCAGTTTTAACTTAGCTTAAGCCTTGACCTAAAACCTTAAATCTAGTTACTAAATCAATTTTACAGAGGCATATTACAAGTGATGATTTATAGATGCTGTGAATAATGAGATGACAAGAGTAATGTAGAGGACAATGGAAGAGCTTCACTTGTTCAGCATAACAAATTTTCTCTTGAAACACAAAGGAACTGAAAACCAGAAAGACAGGACTATTTAACAGGAAGAAAAATGTTGGTGCAAGAACGAGTGGGCATAAGGTAATGATAGTGACATTATATTTGAAAGTTGGAAAAGTTTCTTAAGTCTTACTGCAAACAGGTTTTGGGGAAGTCTTCTGACTGGATCAGTAGGAGCTAAAATCTTAAAAAGTTTCAGGTAAAGTTTGATCAAAGCTTCTGAAAGAGATTACATGACGACTAACATGCTATGGCAAAAGAGGACCCAGGAGGTACTTGCCAGTTCTCCACTCTTATTTTAGCTTTTTCCAAGAGGATATGGGCCTTGTATTAAGATACATCCTGTACTTGGAAAATGGGCTTTTAAAATGTTTTATTGACTATCTTTTGTCTGAAACCTGTGACTTAAGAGCTGCAAATATTACCGAGGCTTGCAGTTACTTCTGTTGGTACTTCCATTGGCTATATACACTTTCACAAATTCTGATCAGGAGATTGAATCAGATGATCTGATTGCAGAAGGGACAAAGTCTCATGTATATACCACGATGCACTCAAGATTTTCCTTATGATAAAATCACAGAAGGCCCGCTGATCTGTCCAAACAGGCCTTAGATGTAGTGACAGAGTAGGTGCTCCTATACTGTACAGAGAGGCACTTAAAGAGTACAGTTCAATAATGACTGGAAAATGCATCCTCTCTCTCTCCATCTCTCTCTCTCTCTCTCTCTCTCTCTCCCTCCAAGACTGGAAACAATTTTACTGTTGCAGATTCTTGATATTTTTGAACTGACAAAGATAAAATAAAGCATATTCTCAGCTCTGACTTTCTGTAACTTTTAAAATGAATTAACGAACAACATTCAACAAACTAGAATGAGTTATACTAATTTACATTCTGAGTGTTCTCAGTAAAATATAATTCTAATTTTCCGTGCTGATCAAAATAGTTAATCCTTCTCCTAAATTAGTTTTTTTTTTTTTTTTTTCCCCCCTTTAACTTTGTGGTGTGGAATTTAGTGCTCATGAAAGGCAAAGAATTGAGAGCCGTGAAATAAAGCAGGCTTTATCAATAGGTGATGTGCACTGCAGGCATCTACAAAGCACGTCTGAATAGGACTAGTGCCCTTTCCTGTGGTGACAGGGTAATTTGATCTCCTTCATTTTTAACTCTGGCACTTTTTTGAGCAAGGGCCTCAAGCTGTATTCAAATTGTGCTAGCCTAAAGGTTTGTTTAATAATTTTCTTTGCCTAATATCATCGCTAATGTTTGCTTACTATCAACAAAATTAATTTCTTATCAAAACTCACAAGAAAGGAAAAGCAATTCTTCTCGCTTTGAGCAGTGCCTCATTTCACTAAATGGAACTGGTTTTCAGGACCAAGTGGCGATTGTAAGTGAATGCAAGATTTTTACAGTGTCAGTTTTTAATTCTTAAAAGAACACTAGTTGTACTTCCAATTAATTTGTCATCAATAAAAATTACATACTTCCCAGATTAATAGGAGAGATTTGTCAATACATACATTCGAATTTGATATTTCGTAGGTTCTCTGGCAAGTCATGAAGAGCTACTTTCAGCCACTCATCCAGTTGCTTTGCAAACTTTCGGATCACCTGCGTCAAACTGAAAAGAGAAATCACTACATCAAAGCACTTACTCCATGCTTTATACTATAAAATCTGAAAACATGTAAAGACTATGGGTCAGTTATCGACACCTCATTAATTTGCAGAGTTGCTGAACATATTTTGGTCTGTAGGCGTGAAGAAAAGCTTCTGAAACTATGTCAAGGAAAAGAAAAAACATAGCACCACACTGAAAAGCTCAAAAAGCATCAAAGTCTCTGTACTGCACTATACTGATGCTTGTAAATGGTATTTTAGCTTGAAATAAAAGTAATTCTTGTAATACACTGTACAAAAAAAAATCACAATTCTTTAAAGAAGACAATAGAACAAGCTTTGGATTTCAGGTCAGCTGTGCCCATATTTATACAAATGGACACAGGGACGTGTAAGTGAAGCAGTAAACAGCTATGCTGCAGGCTGAAGCCAGCGAGTGGGTGGCAGTGATGGGCAGGACCAAGTGTAGGGGTGATGCAGGACCTGCCTGCTTAGCTGTAGAGAGGACAAAGAATTTCCCAGACAGATGAGATTTCCCTCTTCTTCCTTATAACTCTTTCTTGGATGGCCCCATCATTTCCTTCTAAACTTGGAGGCAAGTTCACTCTGCCCTTCTTCTTGTAAACTGCTCAGTATAAAATGAGAGTTTCCAGAAAAAGCTCAGGGTACGATGGAGGGGAACCCAACAGTTGTTTCTGCCAGTCTGAGCGGCACTGCCTCTAGCAATGCTCGAGATATATAAACAACAGAAAGATGCAAGGAGCTTTCCTTCTTTCTGCCAGGTAGATTTTTCTGTTTGCACTCCTAACATACATTGCACTGAAGACATAGGTGGCCCACAGGCCTTTTCTGCTCCATACAGACACCTAGCAGGACAGGGGATGGATGACAACTGCTGCACCCACTAAATTTTTTTTTTTTTTTTGTACAGCCAACATTCATTCCCAGGAAGTCCTTCAGGATTCTGGCTGAGTCAGCAAGATTTCGTTCAGGAACTTCCATTGCAATGAGACCCTTCTTCACCCCCTCCAGTGCAGGCTATGGCTTAATAGCCACAATCTGGCCCTTTATATGCATTACAAAAGTCTATATTCACACTCAAGTCTCTCCTTATTTGCTATGAAAGAACTAAGCAGCTTGAGAAAAGGACTGCTGTTCTGTTTAATCCTTCCAATGAAATAGATTTTTAGGGGGGTGAGGGGCAAAGCCTGTAAAAACGTACATGTCTTATCAAGGAAAGCCCATGCTTACAACAGGTTTCTCATGGAAAAAACACTTTGCCTGTACTTTAGCAGTCATACAGTGTGAACGAAGCTCACCAGTTTAGGAGAGCAGAATGACATCTTAAATACACTTGCTGTATTTAAATCTTGAAGACCAAATATACAACACCAACAATAAACTCTTAGAGCAATAAACAACAAATTTTGCAACCTCAAAAAATCGTCAATCAAACAATGCTAAAGGTGAATACAGACATTGAGAAAAAGAAAGTTTCCTTATGCTTATATTAGGAAAATCAAATGGGTGAACATGTTGACAGTCACACTTTGCAGCGATTACACTTTTTGCTGTGAAATGTTGATCTCTGTTCTGTTTTATCTATATAATTGAGACTTCCTGGACTCAGATGAGTCCAGGTAGTGAGAGAATAGATGAGATCTACCAGGTGGATTGTAGAAGAAAATTGAGTTTTGAAACAAAGGGCTCAAATACTTGTTAATATTAATAAAGTGATCTTAAAATAAGCATGCAACTGTTCATCATAGCATAGCATTTAAATTAATCCAGGATGTCTGAGACTTCACAAGTATGATCTTCATATTTTCTGCTCTTGGCAAGCAGAATAACAGTTGGGTTCCAGGAGTGTAAACAGAGACAAGTGCTTCGGCTGCAGTGCTGGAATATGCATGGGAATATTTACAAACAGAGCAGCCAGGCCAGCTCCTATTGTCACTGTTAGTTAGCGTCCTGTTATGTTGCTATACCAGACTAGCAGAAAAGTGTCTGAAACTTTCAGAAAACAGGAATGTGGCATTCTGCAGCCCGCAGGCTTCTGATATTCTCTGAAAGTTGGGACATGACTAACATCTTGATGTTAATAAACAAAGAAAGTGTAATCTTTCATCACACAAAATGTCACACTTTTCGCAATACAAATGTTAAAATATAAACATTTTTTCACAAATCTGTCAGTTGTTCAGCTCTGTTGAATTGACACTGCGACTTAAACAGGAAACAGGTGGCAACAAGTAGCTTTCTGAGAACTGCTGTCATTTGTATGGAAAAGACATACAACAAAGACAACTGAGCTAGAAGTGGTCAGTGCTGCCAATTATACTGACCTGTCGGGTAATGCTTGCAGTACTGTTGGCATCAAAACTCCAGAAATTGCTTTGTACAGAATCGAGTCGCAAACTCCGACTATATTCACTACAGTTGAAGAACCCAGTACAGGCAGCATATGAGGAGGCATCCCTTGCCAAAAGTGCAGAAGAAAACTTTGAACCTGCAATCATGAGAAGAAGCAGGGATGTTTCAGTGACAACAACCAAAGGCCACAAACACACTTCTTAATTGATCCTGTTTATATAGAGCTTGTTTCAGCCCCACAGCTAGACTGATGGTACACAACACAGGCAAGGTTAAGTTAAAACCTTTCACACACAATCTGTCTTGATATACGTAACCGCACTAGGTGCAGTAAGAAATATTTGCCATTTACATATTTTTGCTTCTCAATCCCTTCCCCATCATTGATCTTAACAAACAGATTCCCTAGCAAAATATAATATCCTGCTCTTAAGAAAGTATTCAGAGGCTGATCCAGCAAAACTTCCTGTATATGTGAATGAATCAATTGGCTTGGAGTGAAGGGAAGGGAGGTTTGTTTGGTTTTCCTTAAGCTGTATGTCAGATTTAATTATTATATTAAACTTCTGGGTTCCCATTTAAACATGGCTAGGAGTAAATCTGGGAGACACATTAGAAAATGTGAAAAAATGTAAAGTAATATTAAAAAAATAGTTTTCTCTCATGAAAGCACCTAACCTGGGTGCAATGACTTAGAAGAGCTGCAGATTTAAATCCAAATAATGTGAAAATTAAGCAGTGAGATGGGAAAAAGGAGGGAATTCCCTGCCATTGTTCAGAAGGCAGTCAAAAGACCCATTTCCTTTGACTTTTTCCAGAAGCTGTGTTATATTTGAATCAGGCCCTCAGCACCTCTACAGTCAGATTTGCTTTCCCAGAAAAGAGGCCTTCTTCACATGTGATACAAAACTTCTTACGTTCCAGTAATGTTTGATATTTGCAGTCATTCTGCTGTAATTATAGGGCTGCATGCATGCACTGCCAGAAAACCCTCAGATGCAGTCAGATATCCAGCAGGAACAAATCTTATCCATCTCTAATGGATTGTATCAACTGCTGAGCAGTGTGTGTGTTCCTAGCCGTACTACACTACAACTGGGGAATTAGAAACCTGAGCTATAGGTTTATCGGGGTGTCTGGTGGGCTTTAGGTCCCCAAACTCCTTTTCCATTGTTAACAGACCAGTAGAACCATTTTGGAACCAAGTTGGCTGTGGCACCTGCCCTGTGTTTGTGCTGAACACTCGGAGCAATTTCTTCAGAGAGAGCTTAGTTCAAACACAAAGCTTAGAAGAGTGGTGATGGACACACTTTCTGAGTTGTAAGAATGGGATTGTCCAACATCTTGTAAGGCGATATTGCTACCTTAATCCTGATGGAGAGACAAAAACATTCCCATTGCTTTCACTCCTCTAACTTGCATCATGTTATAAGTGAGATTTAACGCTATCACTGACATACTATGTACTCAAGTATAGCTATTGTTCATTATTCATGAAAAGGATTAGCCGCCATAAAACCATAAGGTTGTAATATCATATTCAAAATAAGCTCTCAGATCCATTAATACCTCACGTATCATTAAGCTACAACTGCAGCTTCTAACCATACCTCATCAAAGTTTGCTCTTATTACAGTGTCTAGTATCCTCTGACAGTGAGTTCTATACATCATAATAAAGGTAGAAACCTGAAAAAGAATGAGAGGGAGACACACAAAAGATCATTCTACTTTAAGAAACCTGCTTTTAAAACTATAAGAATATAGAGCACAAAAAAGTAAGATTTTTCTATCTTACCTATGCACAATTGCAAAAATAATGAAATCAGACTATAGTTAGATTAGCTTTAAGATGAGTTTTCTTCTTAAAAGTAAATTCTCCCTTTGAATTCATGGATTTTTCTATGTCAATGGGGATTCTTCAAATGTAAGAGGAGCAAAAAGCCTCAGTGAGATCAAAGACGAGAATGTGGCCCTAATTAGGACATAAAGAACTATAAAACCCTATTCTTTTGTCCACTTTACATTGATACTACACATGTGAATAGCATCAGAAAACTAGCAAGCTCAGCCAAGAGCAGTCAGAGCACTTTTGTCATATGTGCAGATAGGATTCTCTTAATTTCCAGCCTAGAAGGATACAAAATGCATTAAGTCTCTCTCCCCTCAAGAAAGCATCAGGAATCTTTCTCAGTTTGCCAACAAATGGGTTCAGAAATTAAGGAGCTATAACATACTGCAAAAACTGAAGTCTGGGGTCTTGTTATTAGTGATTTAGTGATTAGTGATCCGGTTACCCTCAAACCTTTCCTGCTGAATGCAACATAACTTTAAAAGAAGGCTGTGCGTAGGCTTTAGACGTGTTGTACAGCTGATAGAGTCAGCTGCCTATGCTAAGGGAAGATATTTCTTACTATTATAAGAAGCAATTAAGCCTCCCATAAATAAAGTCAGAGCGTTATTAAACTCAATCTAATTTAAAGTCTTTATATATTAGATAAAGCTTTCATCCCGAGCAGGGGAAAAACAACAACAACAACAAAAAACAAGACAGGCCGAGAAAATATTTCCAAAGTGTTACCTTCTCCTCTGGCAGACTGGCTGGCAGATTTAGATCTTTGACATTTGGAAACTCTGGCAGTAATGTTCCCAGTTTGGATCGTGGTGAATACGCCACTGTCTGTTTGGTTACTTCTTTTTTTCCCGTTTCGTTGACCCAGGCGGCTCCTTTTTTAGAATACATCACATCGTAATACTGGGAGTTTTCTTTCACTGCAATTCCATAATAGTGGTACCTGATACATAGAGATGTACATTTTAAAAAGTGGATTGGTTGAAATAAAATTAAAAAAAAAAAAAAAAAAAAAGATACAGGGGTAAGAGAAACTGACAACGCTAATAATTTCTACAGCAAACCAGACTGTGATAGTTTATTATTAACAAGCATTGATTCAGTAGCAGAACATTGTGGTAATACATTGATTGGGTTTTCAAATTTCTTTTCTTGTGGTAAAAGTAGCTCTCTTCAGAGTTAATAAAGCTGGCTGTTGCAGGGCAGGACAACAATGGACTTCTATTTTTTTTTCTTATTATTAAAAAAAAAAAAGCATCCTAAAGCTACTTGTTGGCAGGGCTGTGCTGTGCAGCTGCTCTTTTAGTTTAGCAATAAGCAGAGGTACAGACCCTCTGGACAAGCCCTTCTGTTGTTTCAGCTCCCTGATTCTCAGACTGTTTTGATCCCTGAGCAGCACAAGTCTTCACTGCAAATGAGCTTATCAGAAACATTTGAAAAATTGAAAACACTTTGGGGTGGGGAAAGCTTGTGCTTGAAAGCAGTGAACACTAGGAAATGTACAGTTTGAAATTATTTGCTTCATCACTTAGCATCATCTTTGGTCTTAGATCCACAGAGGATACTGCCCAGCACCGTAACTCTGCCTGAGCAGAGCACAGTGGGAGTCGCATGGTGTGGCTGTGCTACAAGAATGGATTGGTGGCCTTATGGCACAAGTTTGAGCTATGGCTTAGCTTTATAATAGGTGTTAATGAGAGCACTGATTATCCTGTCTAGCCCTTGCATCAAAGCAGCAAAGACAATCTTATTCACTCCATAATTTCGCTAACATTCACTTCATTTTCTCAGCTGTAAGCACCACCAACACATCAGTTAAATTTTTAATGGTTAGAAAGGGCATCATAAAACTGTCTTGCTCTTGTACCTTTGATCGACCCTACTTTCCTAAAGGGGATTTTCAATGACCTTCCAGTTCTCTCCTTACAGCCTGTCAGACCGCAGTGAGACTCTCACTTCTGGATCCAGCTATGGTGGTAGGAGAGGTTACCATCTCCAGGTGTTTGTCATCCTCTCAAGGCAGTTGCTGGGGAGTGATTTCCGAGTGCCACCAGCACATCAGTTCACTTCAGTGGGCCCTAGTTTGCTTTAGGTAAAATAATCTGGCTTTAATAAAGTCATTAATTAAAATAGTGAAAGATCAGTGTATAAATGACAGCAGCTTAAACTAAGGTGATTTTTTTTTTTCCTGTAGCAGATTCACTCATAGTCATTCACCCGCAAACCAGCACATGCCATAATCTCCAACAGAAAGTAGTGGCAAATAGCTGGAAGCCCTAATCTTGTCTACCAGCACAGATGGGCTGAGAGGCGGCCTGGGGAGCTGCAGGAACCTTCTTATATGTTGCTCCCTTACCATGCCCACTCAGGATGTTCCCTATCATCCATTAAAAATAAAAGCTATCTTGAGCTCAATATTGAACAATCCAGGCGAGATTTATTTAAAATAGCTGATGTGATATGAATGGGATTTCCTATCTTCAATACCTCAGAAAGCCACGCTATCTGCTCCAAATCTGCCCATCAGGGCTTAAACCAAAATGCATATTCCACAGCAGAAGCCAGGCTCCAGATCAGTCCTACCCTGTTACAGATAGATGACAAGACCCTCTTTCTGCCAAGCTACATGGAATATAAGAGCCTATAACACCAGATGTAGAAGTTTGGCTTTTAGCTTGACTGGTAACAAGTCCAGGTTGCAGCTCAAGTCCCCACTATGGTCTCTAGCAGCTGTCACACACGCACTGTGTGTACCAGCCATAAAGCCTACCTACATCTGCCCTGCGAGCCTCAGCAGTATGTCTGGGGCTGGGGAAGGGGAGAGGAAATGCTACTGGGAGCTACCACCACAAATTATTAAGGGAAAGGGAAAAAGGAAAAGCTCACAGCAGGCAGGACAGCAGAAGTTCTAGAGAGACTGAGAGGTTTGTACAACTTCAACAGGGGTCAGTCTCTTATATCAAGTTTCCCCTTAAATCAACTCAAGAAAGAAAAATAAGACTGAAAGACTCAGAAACGTCGTAGAATGCCACTATGTGTTATTCCCTGTCCGGTATATTTCACTTGGTAGTACACTACATAAAGGATTTCTCCAGTTAGCATCAAAATCATACAGACAGCAATAGCTAAATTAACACAGAAATTTTTCCAGACAGCTTCCTCCTTTAGCAATTGTTACATCCTAAAAGGCAAAAACTCATTAGTGCAGTTCACACAGATTATTTCTTGAGCACTTCTCTGCATTTCTAACAGAAAACAAACAAGCAAAAACCACCACAACAACAAAACACCCCCTTAATACAATAAGCAAGGCTTGAAAGTTTGATCTGTAAGAGAACAACACGCAAGCCACACAATCATTTTTGTAGTAAACAGCAGAATGTTTTTCCTTTCATGGATCCAGTACCTGCAGCACTCCTTTAAAGAAAGAATAAAATTCCCTTCACACCATATAGTTTCCATCAGCTTAAGTAACTTCTTGTGTATATAATTGGAGACTTTCAAGCTGCAGGACAGAAAGAAATCAACTTTTATGTTTAGATGCTTTCTCATGCCTCACCTGTGGTGGAACTGTTTTTAAGCTCAGTGTGATAGAGACCATCTGCATGCTTACAGCAATAAACCCAGCTGCAAAAGAGAAAGCCTCACAACTGATGACCCAGAGTACAGTGCCACTGGAGCTCTGAACTTTGCAGTGTTATAAGGCAGCAGTGCTATAAAAAGACTGAAGGCAGAACAGTATGAAATCAGATGATCTTAACCACTTCTATGGCCAAATTTCCTTGGCAGTAGCAACGAAGGGGAATGAAAATCATTGACTGGCAGCAATTGGTCAGCACAGTTGGTGATAAAGGGACTGAAGTGTTAAAGCATAAAGTAATTTATTTACATAATTTTTAACTGGAATGCATCAGATGTTTCTGAAAACAAAACCAGAGCTCAGTTATAGCTGTGCTGGGTCTAGCAAGGAGTGTATTTATTGTGAAGAAGTACACTATGCAGGTAATGCTGTGGATGTGTTTATACCTCTCCTCTTCAATGGATCAAATGATTCCTTCGTATGCCATAATAACTGGAGTGTTAACTACTGATGTAGTTATCATCTTTTGGACCAGAAGACTTCAATTTTATACCTACTGAGGCTGTGAAATATGAGCGACCATGTATGATCTCCCTCACAGGGGTGAGCAGGGACTATCAGGGACCAAGAATTTTGCAGCGCAGTTCATAGAAACTCCCCACTTCCTAAATAGGGATCAGAACTACTGCAAAGATGGCATGAGAAGAGTATGTGACCTGAAAGCCACCCTGAGAGGCATCCAGGTTAGGGGAAAAAATGCAAGAGCTGTTAAGTCTCACTGATTCTTAGCCTCATTGAGAGCAAAGAGACATCGCTTTTACAGACACAAGACACCTTTGGTCAGTTGATCAAAGGCATCTTGCCCCTGTGAGAGACTCCTAGAGCTGCAGGAGGAGTGAATCCGAATCTATTTCTCTTTCTGGAATTATGATGAACTGTTTTCAGAGGTACCATCTTTTGGATAAGGCAATAAATTAATTCTTTGATCACGTAAAGATACTTACAGCAAAAAACGGTCATGAAATCCAGGTTTATGGTCAATTTCAGTTTAGACCAATGTATAATTCTACCTAAAACCCACATAGCGTTCTGCCACTTACCCTCTAAACTGAAACATGATGTTAACCAGCTGTCATTTCCCAGCCTCCAACAGTAGCTCTACTAGTGCTAGGTGTGAATGCCCTTTATGTTGTGTAAAGTGAGTTGAGAAGAATTATAGGAACAACATGGAAAATATTGGCAATGAAATCAGTAAAAGATCTCCATTAGACTACCCACACAGGACTATCACTGCTGAATCAATAAGACAATGTAAAAACTGCAATGGAACCTCCATCAAAGTTGGGTTTTAATTCCCCAACTGGACAAATCATTCCCTGATGTTATTCTACTCTGTTCAGTAGAGTAAAGCCAGGGCCAGATGGGGCCCTGTGTGAGATGATAGTATACCATACACTGCTTACTTTGATTGGCCTCTGGTTCCAAGTCTCCTTGTCGTTAGCTGTGGAAACTGTTGCCTTATTATCTGCAAATGAATAGAGCTGATATTAGAAAAAAAAAAAAATGAAAAGCACATTTGATAAGAATTTATTACAGACTGTAAAGACAAAAAAGCAGAAAAAAAAAGTACTATGTCACCAAAATGCATGGGAGGGGAAATCAGAAGAAAGCTTTTCATTTTTTCCACTACTGAAAAAGGAGAAATAAGCTTTTAAATTCAGTATAATTCTATTAATTACCACCAGTTTAAATAGAGACTTTCTGAAGTTACTGGAGCAGAACATAGTTCCTTAAAATCTAAGATCAGTTCTATCTCTAAAATTACAAGGATCATACTTAGAATTGGCTGGGTATTTATTTATGTTGGTTGCAGGACCAATATACTTGGTTTTACTGCAACTAGAGGGAACTTTCCTTTTGAGAGTTTGCGAGGCAACAGTTCTTTAAAGTCCTTCCCTGCCATTAAACACACCCTTTTCTATAAGATGATTCTGTGAAAAGATTTTGGTATTTGACAGAGGCACCAGTTGCACCAGCAAAGACTCGCTGTTGCCTTTGTAAAGATAGCTCATAATCAATTTATTCTCTATGGAAAACAAGTGCATCTCAGAAACAGCAGGATATTGTCAAGAATCTGGACTCTACTCTGTCAGCTGAGATTAAAAGAACACTGCTACTGTAAAACAAAACTTCTTTAGCACCAGATGCATTTAAGGAAATGGATTAATGAATGTAGATTGCGCCTTCGGTAGCCAGATCCTACATCAGCCAGGCTACTCCTGATGAAAATGCTCTGCTCGAGTTGCTGGGAAGGTAGCTCTCAGCACCTTGCAGGATTAAACCTGATTCACGGTGTGGTCTGCAGCAGTAGCAAAATTCATCTGGCAGAACAGTCATGCAAAAAAGACCACAGTAAGCCTTGAAGATTCACTTATGAGAGAAATTTCTTCCTTTTCTAATTTGTAACCTATTTTAATTGTGTTTGCATGATATAAATTGCTAAATGGTTCCTATTTTGGGGGGCACAAAACAAGTATCATTAAACGAAAGCAGACATAGAAACGAAATACAACTGTTCAACCAGAAGAAAATGTCAATTAAGTTTGATTAAATGATATAGATTTTTTCCCCATAAGCCATTTTGCCACAGTGATAAATATTTAATCCTGATTGATGACTGAAAGCTCTAGAACATGTATTTGGATCAAAAGGTACTATATAAATAAAGACATTACAATGTCACATATTTGACTGTTCCTTTGGTAATATTTTTTATCAGACATACAATCAGCTTTCTTTCATATCATGTAAAAATTGACCTGCAGTGGTTTCCAAGAGCTTTGCACAACATGGCTTCTGTCAGAAACACAGCACAGACTCGGACTCGCTAGGTTGTTCAGCTTTAATTTCTGGAGCAAAACTTCAGCAAACAGTAAAACACTTTTGTGGAGCTGTGAAAGTTCAGCCTAGCTGTTTGATAAATGAGCAGACAGGCAAGCAGCCCTTCTTTCTTTTTTTGTATGGATTCAATGAAGCCTGCCTAAAGAACACCACATGCTGTTCCAGCTACTGATCTAACATTCCGCAACATCTCAGCCTTCCAAATTCCCTTTAATTACACATTAATCCCACCCCTCTCTCTTTCATTTTCTGCAGACAGGGTTGGGGGCTCCACAAGGCTGTGGGAAAAAAGGCAGTGTTGAAGAACTACTTTCTGAGGATGGCTTTTTGGGTTAGGGGATTTTTTTTTTTTGGTAGCAGTTGTCATTCAGAAAATTCCATTCCTCTCCTAAAG
Source organism: Aythya fuligula (assembly GCF_009819795.1). Lineage (NCBI taxonomy): Eukaryota > Metazoa > Chordata > Aves > Anseriformes > Anatidae > Aythya > Aythya fuligula. Next base: position 57,254,435 of record NC_045559.1, read on the forward strand.
TCGATTTTACAGCAGTAGACTCAAAAGTAAATCTTAATATTAGATTTACTTTTAGCTTAATTTTTCTTTTTGGAGCAATATGAACACGTATTACTTTCAAAGTGTGTCTAGTAGTGATGAAGTGTTACAATGCACACTGTAAATGCTACTTTATGAACCATATGCCATGGGAGTTCCTGGGATTTAAATAAATCAGCCAATTTCTACATACCAGGGCAGAGGTGATCAGGAAAGGAGAATAACAGAGCAGTCAATCAGATGATCCTTTTTCTTTTCTTTGTTTCTTTTTTAAACCCAACATGTTTAAACAATGAGGTACACCTTTCGGGATACAGCCAAAAGTATGCATCTCTTGAAATATTCTTTACTACTAATTTACAAAAGAAAATCTAGCAAACCTCTGAAAGAAAACATCAGGACTCTTTGATCTAATGCATAAGCTATGTATAGCATGGCGTACTCATGCTTGGGTGCCTGTACACATGAGCATCAGTATTTGTGTTTGTGCTTGGAATGAAACAAGTCAAGTAAGGAATGAACTAGCTGTTAAATATAAATGCTTATATTTGTCTACACTTATGTGAATGCTTATGCAATGATATTGCCAAAGGCAATGAGATTTCCCTGAAAGGAAAGAGGAATTCAGAGCAGAAGGACAAAGTGGAGTTCACTGTGCACTGAAATAAGTGGAAAAAGAGTCCAAAAAGTTGTTTTTAAATTGTGTTTTCAGCCTGAAAAGCCTCCCTGTAAAAAACACCATATTTTTGTTGCGTCTTTATTGACTACAGAGAAAATGAATTAATTTTATATCTGAAAGGAGATGGGGGAAGAGCATTCCTAGATATCAGACATAAAAATTCAGGTTAGATCCGAAAACCAAGTCGGATTCTTTTCCTTTCATCACTGCAGTGGGGTTGCATAAGCAGAAATGAAGCAAGACCTGACCATGCAGTTCAGACCTCCCTCTGAATGGAGCCCCGTCCCTGTTCTCACAGCAGGGCTGGCTTCTCAACAGAAGCAGTGGTAAAAAGATCTCATGGGTGGTGTCCAAGGGAATTTTGGAGTGAACGGGACTTTTACGATTGTCCCTCAATGGAACTGAAATTTCATCCCGCGCTTCTCCAAATTTACCACAAATCCAGCTGCTTATGAAATCTGCTGAGTAAGGGGATGTAGGCTTTATATTTTCCAAGTAATATTCCATCAAAATTATGTGGCAATTTTGACTTCTATGCACTCCTTTATGCTACTTGGCTTTTTGTTTTTGAGACAGATGCACAGCAGCAGTTTCACATGCAAATATTCCTGCCCCTACTATACTAACCTCAGAAACCACTGCTCCTTCAATTTCTTTCTCAGTTACTAAACTTCAGTTCTTTTCTCCCTTTCTTTCCTCTGTGCCCTGCTTAAGACCCTTTCTCACCTTCTGCCTATAGAAGATCTTGTATGATTTTCTTGGTTAAATATATATACATATATATTAAGAACTGCTTTATCTTCTTTCAACTTCATAGTTCTCTTGGTGATTGCCTGCTATATAGATAAGAGCCAGACAGAACTCATTACATCATAAAACACCACATATAGAGTTTATACCTTTCCAGTGGACTCCTAGACCCAGGTCTGCGTTTGTTTAACCCTTTTGCAGATAATCCTGATGCATGGCACAGGACGAACACGAGGGATCCTTGTTATTTCTGACAGGCCGTACCTGTTCCACTCTGAATGTATGCAGCAGCCAAAGTGAATGCAGGAAAGGGTCATCTCCTATCATTCTCTCACATTGAAATTATAGTGCTGGTAGTAAAACATTCAACATATACTGCACTGAACTCAGAGCTAACAGGATTTTTACCACATTTTGGCCTTTTAAACGTAGGTGTCTAAATAAACTTGAATGAGATACCAATTTACTTGTATTTTTGGTCATTCTTAAAATAGTGGAACAAAAGTGAAATAAATTACTGAAGCAGCCACGTGAAACAGAGAGAATGCTTTATTAGCAACAACTAGAAAAATGCACTTCCTCTGTAAAGGTCTGTATCGTAGCCCACACAACCATTGAGCCCTAGCCATGGCTAACTGCAGGAGCTGTCCTGTTACCAGCAAACAGCTGCACAGGCGCGTTCCTTCATCCTGCTTACTGCCAGCTGAGATTTCTGCCATCACACCTATCCCCATAACTCTAGCACTGGGATTCAAACATGAGCAGACAGCCTCAGCTTTCAAATGAGAAGTGCATTGTCTATTATGCCTTCATTCCTAAATTATGACCCATCATTGGTTATTTGATTCACTACCAAACTGAACTTTGTTTCTACTATTTTTTTTAATGAGATGACATCCCAAAACAAATCAAAGGGAGGGGGGAAAAAAGCATCTCATGCATTTGTCTTCATGCTAATGAATAAGCATGTAAGAAACCAGCGATGTCAGAAAACTTTTGAAATCTTTTTTTCCTCTCTCCCTGTAAGAAAATGTTAAATTTTCCTCTGGGGGCAATAGACAGAGGAAGACTTTATGTTCATTTTGTTTGTGCATCTGATCTAGAGGGACATTATTCTTTACGACTCTTGTCCCTTTCTGTTTGAAATAATTCTAGGCGTGCTTCTAGAACTTCCCAGGGTAATGAAATAAAATCAAATTAAGTTGCATCACAGCATTTGAATGCTGCCAGAATGAGAAACTGACTCCAGGCTCCAGGACCCAGAACTCTGAGGAGTTCTAGATAACAACTCCTTATAAAAAAAGCCTGGCTCTATTTACATCAATGCTGGTTTCTAATCCCCTATCTAGAGGGCATGCATTGCTTCTATGAAGTCAGGGACAGAAGATATGGGTTTATTTATCCACATTTATTGTAGTGTTTCAGATTTAAACTTCTTTGCTGTGGCAGGAGGAAAGTAAGAAGTGATGACAAATGTAATTATACCCCCACACAGCTATGTTTTCCTTGTTTTCAGTGCTGTCAAACATAAACAATCCTGATGTCCTAAATCTTATATGGTGTCGAATTTTCAGGGTCATTCATCTCTGACCTGTTACTGCTCTGGCTGGATCATTTTGGGGTTTCCCCATCTGCTTCAGTGCTTTTAAAAACCCTGTTCTGTATCTGTTATTATTAACACTCGTGCTAAAAGGTACCTTTTGGATCAAAGGTGGCTTGGTGCTGGCTTGACAGCACATTACCTTGAGTAAAAGGTCAGAATAGGTTTTGTCCCACTCGTAAAAAAATGCATGATCAAGCCAGTCCATTACAAAGTACAATTCCTGTTCCCCAAATCCACCAAGCTGTGTGAAGAACAGGAGAAGCAGCATGACTGTGTCTATACCCTACTCCTTGCTCACTTACTTGCATAACCCTAGAGGGAAGAGCATAGTGTAGATACAGGTTTAATATGCTCCACCCCACATCCATGGTTGGTTTAGATTCAGTAACCTTCCCATTTCTCTACACTCACTTTCATCATTTTATGGAATGAGCCATGGCCTAGCTGTAGGGTAAGATCTTACTTCTAGCCCTGATACATCTCAACTGATATTGCAAAGCAAGTCAGACAAGGCTGTTGGCACTTTTTCTAATGCCCATGCCCAATTCCGCCTGCTGCGGAGATTAGACTCCACGAGGAACTCCATCTGAACCGGACCCTTTAGCGAAGCTTGGGAGACCTCAGCTCAAATTCATCCACATCCAACAATATCCTCCTTCAGCAGCTCCCCCGGCCAGATGGAGTGCAGCCTAAGGCACGATCAAACAGCTTGCTGCGTTCCAACAAAGCTGCGAGCACCGAATGCTCTGCCTCAGACGCCGAACTGAGCCGCAGCCACTTTCCGTGCTGGTTTGCTGAAGCCAAGCAGACCTAAAACCCTGCACAACTCCCCCTGCTCTTTCCTGGTGCCAGCGTGCTTCCTGCCATCACGCCCAGCGTATCTGTGGGAAAAGGCTGAGCGCCAGCATCCCTGCACTCTGGCAGACCCCGTGCTGTACGAACTGCCTCTGGGACGTGCTGACAAGGCATGAGGTAAAGCAGCCCCGAGGCCACTCCGCTTCATGCCCAAGGTCTGAGTGGAAGCCAGACGCTTCAAGTGGCAAAGCCTGTAAAAATGCCTTTTCCAGAGGGCAAATCTTTGGGAAAGAGAAAGCCTCTCTAATGAAACGGAGGTGTCCTTGCTGGTTTTCTTGCTCCACAGGCTCAAGGAGAAAAAGGCAATAGACAGCAAGCTGCAGGAATAACAAGGGATCTGTAAAGCAGCACTGGGGGACAAAGAGCTTTCCTAGTACACTGTGGGACCACCCTTCCCCGCGCCAGTATGACCACTAGCTGCCATGGTTATTATGGACTTCTCTATGAAGGCTGACCTACAAGATGTGGAATTAGGGAGAAATGTCATACTGGTACGAACTGTCCTTCAGTCAGGCACATTTGCTGTTAAAAAGAGATGAAGGAAAAGCAGAGATTGCTCAGATGGCGCTGACAGACTGGTATGGTCCTTTAATGCAATAACAGAAACCACATCCTCAACTTCAGATTGATTTTTCCCCAGCTCCGTTTTTCTTTTCTATATTAACTTGAAAAAGCCTAATAAAAAACCCATTCCATACGTAGGACTTGTCCATAATAAAGCACTTGCTATTTTAGACTAACAGAAAAGAGCACTAAAGTAAATTTGGCATTGCTATACACTTACCATTGAGGCTACTAGGAAGCAAATTGAGAGCATAGGGAAAAAATACATCTGCAGGAGATGTATCTCCTTTGCATGGCAGGCAATTCCCAGGTGTACGTGGTACAGAATGCAATCACATTGCAGTGTCGTTATCAAAGAGGTTTCAACGATGCTAACTTGTCTGTCCTTTTTAAGAGTCAACAGACACTATGCTAGGACGAAACTGTAAATCCAACCTATGTTAATCATGCTTGGAGGAACAGTGCTGCTGGCAAAACTTTGGGGCATAGAGACAGTGCATAGTGATAAGAGAAGGCTCTGGCTGGTGCAGCTTGAAGTGCAAACTATATTGGAATAAAACTTTTCTTTCCTAGTATAACTGTGTCTCAGACTTTTTTTTTTTTTTTTTTGCAAAGTAGAAATATTATTCAAAAATGTAAAAGATCTTTCCTAACCAAAAAAATAAAAGAGAGAAAAGAGGAAAGCATTTAACCTCCAGGGGGCATATGGGAGTTGTGGGAAGAACTCCATAAGGATGCAAAGAGTTTGCATCATGAGCAAACCAAGCTTTCCTAAGTGCTCTGTATGAGAAATTAGCAGGGTACTGGAGGTGACAGCACTACACAGTAAATGCGAATTGGTCAACTGAGGACTTAGAGGACGGGGAAACAGGTGTGGAAGAGGAAGATTACATCTTCAAAGGGCTCAATTGACAAAAATAGGAGGGGGTCACCCAGGGTCACAAAAGAAACAAAAAACACTGCTGGCTGAGGAGATAAAAGTGAAAGAGAAGCCTCGGGACCTGCCACCCCGGTGCCTTGGTTCAGCGAGGACAGAGCCACCAAGCCTCACACAACCAATCCTCACACAATTACTGGGTAGCTCCTAGCCCAGTGTGTTAACTGCCACTAATATTTTACTATAAACAAAACACACACCCGCTCAGCCCTCCCTGCTACAGGCAGTGGAGAACTTCCATTTGGAAACATCCTAAGCTCCTCTCTCTGAGGCCACTGGGTCCCGGAGCAGAGCCAGAGGCATCTGTGGCACATGGCTGAAGGCTGCTCTCTTTTTTAAGTAGCATTAGGGCTTTCACTGTGGGAAAGGTTTTTCTCATATGCAACACTTTACTGTAGGAGCTCCATGTCATTCCTGTCCTTCCTCCCTTTACTTCCCTGTCTTCTCACTGGCCTCATGGAGCAGCTTTACTTTGCTTTACTCTGGGGTGAGATCAAGGTCTTGTTGAACACAATATGGTTTTGCCACTGCCTACAGTAAGAGCAGAAGTTTACCACTGGAGTCTTCATTTGCTGGTACCAAGCTGCAATCAGCAAACTAACACAGGGCCCTCCCTAGTCACTGTTCAGTTAAAGCGTGTGGGTAAGTGTGCTCAGTCCTATATTTTCCAGGCAGTAAAAACCTCTGCAATAATAAACTAGGTAATGTCGCTATTGGCAGACTGGGAAATGGTAGTAAGTACAAAACTGCCTGTCATTTTCACACATTATTTGGTTGAGTAAAGAACTAAAAACTTGGCTAACTTACTAAAGTTACGGCTGCCTTTACCATATAATAATATATCACATCAATAACCATTACTCTTCCTTGTTTTATAGTAAAGGGACTTGGGAGTGTAGCTTGCTTTCTTAAAGGTGTTTATTTACAAAGTAATTCTGTTCTTTCCTTTTCTTATTCATTTCCTTGCTGTTAGCCTGGTTTCCTCAGGAAACAGCCTGTGAGATATTGCTGTCTCTCTGCTAATATTTCCACCCCGCCATTCCCCAGGGCAATTTTCGTTTCACTAATCCAATATTACCAAATGCCTGTGGTCCAGTCCATGTCCTAGAGGTTAAGCAGAAAACACTGGCCAGATAGCAGGGTGTGCACAGTGAAGGCTGAAGACAAGACAGGGAAGAAAGCTGAGCCTGTAGGTGAGCCACTTGGCACTGCCTTACTGTACAACCACGAGTACAAGGCAAGTCACCACTTCTGTTGCTCTCAGCCAGCCACCCCATGTGCTGCCTTCTTACCCAGCTGTCTGAGCATGGGGAGGAGAGAAAGACAGAAACACAGACAGACAGACTTGAGGGAATCTAAAAATAACATAGAAAGAAGGTGCAGTACATACATTGACTGGGACCTGGAAATAATTGAAAGCACTGCATGGAAACATGGAGATATTAGAGAAGATTTAGGTACAGCTATGGATTTAGGGAACATAGGCAATGGTAGGAAACAAGGTCCATTAGCTCAGCTGTTCAGGAACAATTTGTCTGTTCTCTCTTCTATGCTTCGTTGTGGATATATTTCACTTACATCAGGGTTAAGCAGCAGCCAGGGGCTGAAGCACTGTCTACAAACCTTAATCTGGAGAAATAATTTCCAGGCAAGCTTCTCGTCTCAAGTGGTATCTTTAAAAGTGAAATTAACGCTCGTGTTAATTCAGATGTAGCTGACAAGTAACAACGCATTAGGATGTTACTTATTACAGATTCTTAATGTGCTGAACTCCATGTCTGTTTCTGAAAACTACCAGTCTGTTGAAGAAAAAGCCTAAATGTTTAACATTGCCCACAGAGCTAAAGTTCAAAGATGAATCATAAATTTAATGTGGTCCATTGAAAGGCGAACTGTCTACAATTTCACAGAACAACTAACCCCTTTCTCTGGAGAAGATGACAGCTGCAGGGCTCTTGATGATTCCCAATGAGGACAAACATGTCTGGGGTCTCTGTTTCGGGAGCTAAGTGCGGAAGCCCTCAAATAGCACCTATTTCACTGCACTGCCTCCAAGGCATTTGTGCAGCACACATTGCCCATACGTTATTTAAGCCACATGATAACAGCTTGGTTGGTTAAAACTTCTTTTGTGTACCTACTCCTAAAGAGAATCTGACTGCAAGTTACTGACTGAACGGTGGGTGCGTACCTTGCAGACCTTCATGACTGTGCAGGACGTTTTTCTTAGCAATAACAGGTCTGACAGAATCACTGGGGTCTGCTCTGAGCTCTGCACATGCAGAAGCCCATTTTACTTCAAAATTCATGTCAGTGTTGTCTGAGGTTCCTGGACACACCTATACAGAAGCCTCAGTTTTCATAACCATAAGCAATGGCCACACAAAACGCTATTTCAGGACAATGCTGGGAGGTTTCAGTAAGGGTTCATCTCCACAAAAAGGGGAGAAAAACTTCATGGATCACTGGTCAGAACTAACTTTATTGCAACCGAGTGGAAAACACTTGTAACACAGCACATAAAAAAAAAAAAAAAGGAACACCATGATTTTGGATGGAAGACACTGTATCTGCCCTGCTAGGCCAAGACGACCCTACTGATGAACAGGTAGACGTGTAAAAGGGCAGGCAAAAAGGAGGAGAGAGTAATATACAGCATGACAAGACTGCTGCATATTGAAAACTGATGGAGTCCCTGGTGAAATTATGTTTTGCTGAAATAATTCCAGAGTGTTTATCCCTTAAAATTTGTAGAAGATTTCAGTAGCAGCAAAAGTAGCATCGCGTAAATTTTACCCACTAACCAAATGTGTTAGTTTGCATGAAATCTGTTTCTTGTTCTCACTCTTCCAAAACGACATGTTGCCACTATACTTAGCCACTTGGTAGCAATAATATATAAAATGAACACTTTCATACATATGCAGTATATTTAAACAGAAACCTAACACGGAATCCAATGAGCTACGCAGGTCTTTGTGGCATGACAAACATTGTGATGTTAAAACATGGTGCATTTTACTTGCCTTGCTAAACTGCCTACATAAAGATGCACTAGAGAAAATGACACCTCATTAAGTACATTCTTCTCCTTCACCTACTCTTTACAGAGGCACTTACCCTAGGAATATTTTCTACTCTTTGAATACCCAGCACTTCTATAGAATAAATGTTGCAAACACAAGAAGAGAATAGCCTATAGGACAATCGGCTTCAGATTTACACTTGCAAGCATTTCAAAAAGAGTGACAAACTACATTTTTTTTTTTCAGAGCCTACAAGTTTTAAGGACCGGTGACAAATTCTAGAGCATAAATTTAGCTTTAAATAAAATTAAAATTTTCAAAATTATCATCCTATTTCTCACTGAGAGGAAAACATCATCTGATCAGAAATTCCAAAATAAGAATTTTGTGTAACACCTTTAGCCACCCACTAGTATGTGGTAGCATAAACCTTTACTGCTCACATCTGGATAATGGATGGTAGCACCTGTGCAAAGAGTGCGTCTCCACTGTAAGTCTGGAAATAACCACAGGGGCTCTTACTAAAGCTGGCCTGGAAAGTGGAAGCACAAGGAATTACAAAGATAATTGGGCACCCTGCATTTGCAGTGCCACACAAACACCATGGGATGCTTTCTGGACCTGCACATCTGGAGGGATTGTACTCCATTGTGGATTTGCCAGTGTGTGCTGACATCCTTAACTCAAGGATCTCCATGCCATGCTTGCAAGAATGGCATAAACAAGCCTAGAACTAAATGATTGATATCTGACACTTCTGTTTTTAAATATATATATATATATTTATCAAAGCACTATAGGTCACAATGCTTAACACTTGTGCTTGACTTCCAAGCTACTGATGTTGTATACTATGTCACTGCGAGACAGTCTGACAACAGCAACACTGAAATAATGAAAAAAATTAATGCACTCTGCAGCTTAGTCATGATGAGAAATGATTCCAACCTTCCACATGCTTAAAACCTTAGCCTGTTTCTTAAAACCTGGATACACAAGATGTTCCGTTCATAAACCTCTATCTCTAGCAGTAAATGCTGATTTGATATTTTTCAATGATCCAAACTCACCTGAACCAGATGAGAGCTCAAGGCACCACACTGCCGATTAGACTCACCTTCCCAAAGCTGGCGGCATTAACAGGTTGCGTGTCATTTTTCTCACAGAAGTCCAAGTAATGCATGTAGAGAGCACTTCGAGGAATGCAAACACCTTCTGCAATCTCATAGTTCTCCTCCAGCCTTAAAAAGCAAATATCAAACAGAGAAAACTGCAAGTATGTTGGATGTACAGTTAATGGTGTGCAAAGCTGTATCTCTAAGACCAAACTCTACAGCTTCTGCTTGTCTACTAAATTTTCACTGCTCTGTTCTTAAGAGTTCCTTCCAATTCTCTGCCATAAAGCTTGCTTGCTTGGGCTGGTGCTTGCTATTCAAATATGTAGATTGTGAGTTCTCAGAGGCAAGTGAAGATTAACACAACGGGATATTGGACTGTAACTACGCCCCAACATGCTATTTTCTGGAAAAAAATAAACTAGTAATCTGTTATACCCTGAAAGCATGTAGCAGTAAACGAATGTAAGTACAATTATTGAACAACAACATTCACTGAGGGGCAGCAATCTCTCATCTTTACAGGACAGGTCACAATTGGTTCGTGACACTCTTTTCACTCGTGTCCAGCTGCCAAATCCTTACCTGGAGGAAGCATACGTGGCTGAAGAAAGTTACTTGTAAATAGTGAAGAATATGCACAAAATTGTGTCTCTACAGTGTTTTCTCATTATCGTTGATTATCAAAGTGAGAAAAAACAAGAATCTATGATCTGCTGAATGCAATAGTGAAATAACATCCTCCTCTGCCTTGTAGAAATGGTTATCATTCATTCCCACATGCAAACACACAACTATAACTTTTTTTCAATATGCGTCAAATACATGTATAGGTATATGCTTCACGTGTAAAATTTGAAATAGCACTCATCATAAATCTATAGATTACAAGATGAATTCCTTTGATTTTTTTTTTCTTCTGATTGCTGACCCAAACAATTTCAAGAGCTATTTATGTACACACCTAACTTTAAAACCATAACCTTGTCACCCATGGTATCACTCGAGCTTTTAAGTTACAAGTGTGCTCATCTGCCTTGCTGTCTGGGAGAAGAAGGTGTGTGCAACTTCCTCTTAAACATCTTAGAAAAGTCATATATTCTCAGAAAACTCCAATTTTTACAGTAAACAGTCCCCTTGGATTTGATAGCTGTACAATACTGTTCCAAATATCAAGTTTTTCTCTTTCATTGCCTTTTCCAAGACCTACCCTTCCTCCATTTCAGTTATCATGATCACTCGTGACTGCAAACTATTTTAATAAGATATCTGGCTAGATGAATGGAATCAGTTTGTATGGGCAACATCTATTCTTCCTTGGTTTCTACAGGAATATCATCACGGCATCTTTCCTCAAATTCATAGTGCTTTAACAAAACCTTCTTTCAAAACCTGGAGAGTTCGTTTGTATACTATAGCTGCTAATTGGAATGTCAGCTTCCGTGACCAAGACAGGACAGAAAGAAAAGCAGTTAATTATTTCTGTTCATATCTGATGAATTTTTCCCTTTTTCTCCTCTCTTTCACAGAGAGTCATTAGTCTGACACTGAACAATGCTCCATTATACCTGAACTTTTTTTTAATGATCAAAAAAACCATCTTGCTCCACTTCTTTTATTTTCCTGTCTTTTATTTAACAACTTTATCATGTTTTGAATTCAGCTTCATTCTACAGTGCTGTAGAAAGATAATGAACTCAACCTTCTACCTAACAAATCACTATCAGAAATAATGTATATATAACATTTTAAATATCCTAATAAAGCCCTGTGAAATCTGGTAGTTCAAATTGAGACCTTTTGTACCACTATCGTATAGCAATAAAACCCTAATCCTCCTACAGGAATGACAATTTCATCTGTCCCCATTACTCTTTTCCCCTTTATACTTATATACTTCTAGATTAAATGAGATTGTTCTATAGCAGAGTCATGTCCAGGGTGTTAATTGTTAGACTTATTTTTAGATATGAAGGCAACAGAACAACGGTGATGTTACCAACGCTAATTGCACAAAGGACCCTAGAACAGATTAATTTTGATGCACTATAATTATTTCTGTGAAACTACTTATCTTGGGAGAATCCATCAACTAGCAGTGATTTACTTTTCTCTTTTTTACTTAACTTTAGGCATGTTGAAGAAAAAAAAAATGTTTTGTTGACTTCATCTTCACAACACTGCTACTATTCAGAGCACCTATACTGTAAGAAACCAAACTGTACGGACTTAGGGTCACTGAATAATACTTTGAAAGATTAGACATTCACACACACACACACACACACGCACACTCACCCCAAACTGAGGTAAAATGAAGTTTCACACTTACAGTTTCATCAACCAGCTCACCAGAGGATTAATCACAAACATTTTAGAGCCAAGTGTCTAGCAAGCTGTAGCTTTACAGATAATAATGAACACAGGAATAAGGGATGAGTACAGGATACTAACTATTTGTATATTCACACCTTAACGCAGGCTGGTGTAGGTTCCCTAATTATTATGTATTTTGCAATAATGCTACATTTACCTGGCCTTTCCATTCGTTTTGTGTCATCAATGAAACTAAACAACAACAACAACAAAAATAAACTAAACAACTAAAAAAAAAACAACAACCGTCCTCATTCCTATTTCCAGGCAAAGGATATTTAGCCAGGCTGACAGTCATACAGACACGCTTCTGCCATCTTCAGCTACTCCTCATTTATAGTATTCAATGTACCTTCTCCTTTGAAGAGGCATAAGCATCAAGGATAGATCCCCATGGGATTGGTGTTCACTCTTTTCAGTAAGATGTCCAACAAGAAATAACTAATAGAAGTAATAGAAGCAATGGCAATATGGACCAAGTCACATTTTTCCCTTATGTCTTGTTTCACTTTCCCTGCTACTTTCCTTCTCCTCTTTTTCTTTGCTACTGACATTTCCTCTGTTTGTGTTCTCCACTGCTCCTTGCCTTCATTTACCTAAAAATGATGGTAGCATCTCATAGAAAAAAATGTAACATACTCTATCCTGGCAGACACCAGACAAAGGAGACAAATGTCATGCTTCCGTTTGCCAGAAAAAGGCAAATTCTGTACCTTACCCTGAAATCTGGTCAGTAATTTACCTCACCACTTCGATCACTTGAATCTTGCCCAGAGGTTCCTGAAAGAGGGTGGGACACCCAAGGGATATTCAAGTAAATTTCATCTTTTGTCTTTCTTGACTGTGCAAAAACTTGGTCAGAGTCCTGAGCAGGCAGAACTGTCAAACAAGTAAAGCCAAATCTACAGAAAGCACTCAGTGCAGCTTTTGTACAGTGCTGACCACAATAATTTACCAACTCATGGGTTGCTAGGTGCCACCACAGTACAAATAACCTGATGCTAATGTGTCTGGTTTTCCAGAAGAGTGGAAACTCGACATCTTCACACAAAGCAAGCTTCCTACTTTATAGCACTTTGATCACAATGTTTGAGCTTCTGATTTTATTTAGTGTATCAAACGCAGTAGCAGAGTTTCTCCAGGCAACACCAATTCAAAGCTGCAGTACGGAGGCAGAAAACCGTATAGAAACCATGAGAAAACTGTTCTGTGGTACAGCTACTAAGCTGGCAAACTACTACCTGTAGGTCGATTGATAAATGAGCATATCATATAATTCAGTTTAACACCAGCTAAAGAAATTAAACTTGAAAATGTTTTCATTGCTTTCTGTTTTATTTTTGGATGGAAAATCGAATGGGAGAAATTGCAGATGCTCCAGAAGACTCAAAAGGGAAAAGGTCTAAACCTAAAGGTGTAAGAAATGTAACACAGACAGGACATAACAGACAGGTCGTAAGCCAATCCACTAGTAAGGGAAAAAGAAAAGATGATGTAAGCAGCCTTTTGCCCCCCCAGAAATCTAGTATTCTATTGCAAACACTCACTGAATGAATACTAGCGTGCACACTGCATTCCAGCAGGGCTCAATATCCCAGGAGTTTAGGGATTTACTAACCTTTATGACTGAGGAAGCTTGAAAGTATTTGGCAAAAGACTGTTTACAGTATTTGCATGTTTTCTTTTGGGAACAGTATCACTGGCATGTTCTAATTAACTCTGACTTCTTGGCTACTATGCTATTTGCTCCCGTGGAAAAGACTCTTAACTGACTCTACTGCAAAATAAACACTATTCTGAATTTGGGCCTGGAAAGTCCTGTCTGCTATTTCATTTTAACTAGATTGATCTTTCTTATCTTGTTTGAACTGTATTGGAGTTGTTTGGGTGAATAATAGAAAATAATAAAATGCACCTATGACATTTGACTATTATTTTAATATATTTTTTCTCAGTAGTCACTCTCCTCTTACATTCACATTTCTTGAACCTCTGAAAAATAGCAGTTTGGTGGCATAAAAATGTACAAAGAAGCGATGGCTCAGAACTAATTTTTTTTTTATTTATATTTGCATATCTCAGTATTTGTACTGGAAGCATCTGCAACTTTAGCACAAAAGAACACTGAATACTTGCAACAACATTCTGAATCCTACAGTTTGTTGTTGTTTTTTTTAATCAAAAATTTAACTGATCAACTTTAAAGAGATGATACATTAAGTTATTTGAATATCCTTAACTGAATGGATTATTCTTTCATGTTTATTCACTTAAGTTTCCCAAGGGGCTGACAGAATCAAAAAAAAAACATTTTGCTAACATTGTATTTAAAAAAATAAAAAAGCAAACATTTTTTGCCCCAAATATATATTTTTTAATCAAAAAACAAAAACAAACAAAACAAAACAAACAAACAAAAAACTAAGAGAACTACTTACAGGTGAAGCAAAGGCTTTTATTCAAAAGATTCAAAGCAAGCTAAGTAGTATGGGGCTGCACATAACATGCTCTGAGGCTTGGCAGATTTCTCTGTAACAGAGCTCCGTTCTGCCAGATACAAGGAACCTCCTGGAAGCTGTTTAATCACTTGCAATACTAAGAAAGCTAAACCAGAATTAAAAACCTAAACAAAGTGAAAAGTCACCAAAAGTTTAAGAGATGATCTATGGAAAAAGATGTCAGAACTATGTGCAATGTTACAGATTGTACAGCTAAAAATACTTCTGTAAATTATAGCAAACTGCATGTGTTCATTTTCCATAGCACAGTAGACTGACTCACAAATTTTCCTCTTCTAATCCTCTCCCTCTCCTTCTCTCTTCCTAATCACCCATCTTTTTAAATGCTCAGTAAATTTGTAAAAGGATTTTGACAAATCCATAAAACCTCAAACTGTCTTCTTTTGTTATCTTTGATATTAAATTTCAGATGTGTTATTAAAAAAGTCAGTAAAGGTGGCTTCATCACACTGAATCAGTCATTTATTTCTTGAACAAAATTCTCAGTATTAGTCTTCTTTTTTTGTGGAATAAGTATAACAAAAACAACAAACCACAAATCACCAGCTGGCAAGGTGGCAAACAAATACATCAACGAGATTTTCTAAACTGTATCAGAATTTTCCTATGTTTAAACAAATCTCATAGAAGTAAGACATTTGCTGAGAAATGTTATATGGGATGCTAATGAGCAGTTTATATACATACAGTGAAAGTATCTTTAGAACTTTCTAAGATGTCCAAGATCTCTATCCACTTCTCATGGAAAAAAGGGTAGGGAAAAACACCAGCGTCTTGATTTTTTTTAAAAGGTATCTTACCATTGCAGAGTAGCTGGAGTTGAGTGTGGTTTCGATGCTCTATTATTTTCTTTTTCCTCATCTGTTAAGAAACAAAAGAATACTGTTTAATTTCAGTGGGAATCGCTCGGGCACTTGTGAACTGGTAAGGGCTTATCTGACCAAAAATATTCTCAAGTGTCAAAGCTTTCCCGAAATATTGGCTAAAGCGTGGCAATGTAAACAATGATGCTCCCTAAGCTAGTATCTGCAAATACTGCTTAAGGCAATAAAGCTTGCAAACATCACTGACAGCAAAAGCACAGTGGTGTAAAGGAATGATGACGTTGGAAAGCATAAGTTTATATGAAAGAGGGAGGATCTTGGACCTCTCACAACATGTCAGAATAAAAAAATATAATAATAATAATAATTAAAAAAAATATCTTTCACATGCCTTAAGAGAACACGTGCCTTATCCAAACTGCCTTTTTCTTACATTCACATTAGATATGGCATTTAACCTAACAGGGTTCATCTGCTGTTGTGATCTTAATGCATGACATACATTAAGTATTTGTAAACTTACAAAGTTAATAAAAAACAAAGTTAAAAGCATTCTATAACAGTTTATTTAATTTTAGATTTTTTTTTTCTGATATTATTTCCTGTTAGCTGTTTCCCAGTGTAACTCTTTAATTTGCTGACTTTCCAAAAAGCTAAATAAAAGCTTAATAAAGGGAATGAAAATAAAACTGCTTTAAAATACTGGATTTCTGCTGGTTCACATTAGTCGTTTTGAAAAATTTTAAAATACATATAGAATCATTCCTATCAAACTGTGATTTGCAAAGCATATAAAACATTCCTAAAAGTAAGCTGGTAGTCTGAAGCACAATCCATTTCTTCAGAAAGCTGTTCTATAGAAAACGCTGTTGTTTTAAGCATAGTTGGGTATTTTTACAACTTTGTCTCCAGTTAAAGCACTAAGGGTTTGATACTAAAGCACTAAGTTTTGATACCTAAACGAGGTAAACCACTGCATCTGTACACCACACTGCAAGATTCATTTCTTCATGCCGTTAATTTTTGGAAGTTGCTTAAGACAGCCTTTAGGACGCTGAATCTTAAGGCAGGCAGAGTATCCCTCGGACTACCAGAGCCCTCTGGGAGGCCTTTTGTGCAGTCCCAAAGAACTGGCACACAGAAATAAAACCCGGCTTCAGAAAACGCTGTCTCCAGCCCTCACGCCACAATACTTCTTCCATTACATACAGGGCAACTTGTGTTAACTGAACGTCCTTTAGCCTGTGAAGCCAGGCCCTGAATGTCAGGAAAATCCAGATTTACAGTTATCCACAGACACGGGGGCTGCCCCTCTTCTCCATCTGCATGACAATAGGCCTCTAATTATTGGACCGCACACTCCTTCCCTGCCTTTCAGGGGCCCGCTTTTATTCAGCCCAAAGGACCAACATACACATTTCAAATCACTTTTAAATTGTGTTTTTCATTTGTTTTTCCTAAACAAACGGTCTGCGTGCAACAAACCTTCGGCACACAGGGCTTGAATGCCGAGTGGCCACGGCTGCCGCAGGCTGCTTGAAAACAGCCTCTGTCCTCGCCGGCGGCAGGACAAATGCCTTCTCCTAGCGGGAGCCACAGCTGCACAGCACAGATTGAAACCACTGGGTGGATAAAATAATCGGGACCATCCCTTCGCCCAACACCTACTGCTTCGATCTTCTTACCCTTAACTGACAGCACGAACACCCGAAAGAAGAGTGTGCCTTCCCTGAGGGGTGGCTTGGGGAGGAGAGGGTGGCCATGTCTGCCCTGCTCTGTGGTGTAAGGTGCTTTTAGGGTTGCATTCAGGGTTTTCCAGAAAATGGGTTGAGTGACCTCTGTCTGGGCTACCTCCCACCCATCAGGGAGGGTGAGCTCCCAAAGCTGGTGAGGAAGGCTCCATGGGGCGGGCAGGAGGCATGACCAGAGTGCAGCACAGCCCTGCATCACTCTGCTTGCTGCAGCATCCCCACCTAAAATACAGCTAAAACAGGCAGCACGGCTTGGGGGGGGATGCAGAGGAGTCACGGCAGCTCCACAGGCATGGAGGCTGCAGCAGCTTCACCCACAGGCCAGGCCTGCCAATGCCCTGTGTGTCTTCCAGCTGGTCCTGAGGTAAAAGTGAAAGGAAACTACTGAGGAAAGTTTTGTCTCAGCAAAGTGTTGTGGGCAGTAAAACACTGGCTGGTTGGGGGAGTTCCCCCGGCTTTAGTAATGAAAATTATGGCTGGCAGCTGTGGGAGTGGGCAGGCCTGGCAAATAGGGACAGGTCTGTGGTGGCAGGAAAACACCAGGCTGCTGCTGGTTCCTGTAAGAGAAGTCACTGCAGCAGCCTTTCCACAGACCATAGTGTTATCTTGCCTGTGACATTACAGGAGAAAAATGTCACAGCGATATACAACTGAAGCAGCTGACCATGTGTCAGCAGCGTGGTGGGGTCCCGTCCTCATCCTGGGTGGGGAAACTGCTAGGGAGACACAGATCAAAAGTGCTTGGCACCATCAGTCTAAGGTGAGGCCATCCTAAACTGCCTCTGGCTTGTGAAACCAGGAGGCACTGCTGCCCACCTTCTCCACCTGGAATAAAACTTTGATTACCTTTCTTGATTTAAAGGGGCTAGCATGCAAATGTACATTATTAAATCTAGTTAGTGTAGATGAAAGCCATTTAATCTTCTCCTGCATATATCAAACTATCAGACATCAAATCAATACCCAAATTATACAATGTTAGAATCTCTACACGTCTTCCATCCCTCCCCGTTATTTCTCATTCACATTAAGACCTGCAAGCAGGCATTTTACCTAAACCTGTGTGAGACACCATAAGCTACCCATACTCATCTCCTTACGTGTATTTGTTTTAACCAGAAAAATTAACAATAAGATTATGAACTACCATTTAACCCCCCTCCTCAGGTATGTCTTTTTCATGGGGATCCTTCTGTAAGACTCTTCAGCAAACTCCAATAATTGCCCTATGATATACCAAGCAGGAGAATGATAGGCTTTGAAATTTTTGAAAAATGTTATTTGAGCATATTTTCCATGAAAATATTTACCCAGTGAACAACTGGATTTTCAACACAACTCAAATGTTCATAGTTAATGCGCATCTCCCCTAGAATCAAGCCTCTGTAAAAGAATACAGAACTTTTTTGTTTGTTTGTTTTAAGCCAATGGATCATCTGTTAGCCAAATTGTTTCTCATTTTCACTAGGTTTTGGATAAAATATTTATTTTTAGAAAACTTTCACTGTTTTATTAAATATATAGAAAGAATTGTACATGGCATTAGAATGGAAGGGACCTAGAAATACAAACTTTTAGTACCACATATAAAAATATTTTATTCTGCCTTATATAGTTTAAACATATAATCTCATCAGATAATTGAGTAGTAATAAACAATAAATATCTCCATTCCTTATATTTTAGTTGATAGCAGGGCAACTAATGTTTTCCCTACTGAGCAGGAAATGTTTTGTGTAACTCTGGACTCAGGTCTGATCCCAGATGTATTTGTATAACAAAGAGAATGAATGCTGTTTCCTCTTTTTTTTTTCTTCTTCATTTTATCAGAACCCTTCGCAGCAACACTGTAGATTAAAATGAAACAATTGCCTTTACAATTCAGTACATCTAAAACCCAACCTATTTGGTAAAGGAAATAATGACACTTAAAAAAGTCTTGCTTCAGGACACTGTCAAAGACAGTGTCTTGAACAGAGCTAACAATTCTCCTGTGACAAATGGAAAAGGGTGTGAAGTCATCAGGAAAATTCCAGGTCCTCACGCACAACTGTAGGTATTCACACAAAAAGTAACTGCACAGACATAAATCCAAAGGAGCTACACTCAGCACCTCTTAAGCATGCTGCTTTAAACACAGCAAGTGAAACATCCACAAAGTGAAGACCCTGCACTAGTACACATTTTTCTAAAATGTTGGTATTAGTCTCTGTCATAACTAAAGTGGAGTTAAAGCTCTGCTTTCCACTGTTGGGGTGATAGAAGTGTCCTGTACTTTCCAGGGAGGTTTGTATAAATCTCAGAGAATCTCTGAGGAGCGAATACAGTATTCATAGCTTTATCTGGATAAAATCCTTCAGTAAGTTCAGGTAGTTCCACATCTTTTAGATGAATAGCCCCTTCCTCTGTAGCCCCTGTAAACCAGGCTCTGACTGTTCTCAAGAGTGCTTTGTCCTTTGCCAAAACGAATTAAGTGATAGTAAGAAGCTGCCTTACCACTTACTTCCATGTAGTCATAAATATGATTCAGGCTCATTAGCATGTATGCTATACTTCAGAAATAGTGCTGTGCCTTTTTTTTTTTTTTTTTTAAACACTCTGAGAAGTATGTGAGCATAGTTATAATTGAGTAGGTATGATTGGGAAATAAAGATTTTTCCCACAAGGACAATTTCAACAAAATCAGTTATTTTCTTTTAGTCTTAAAAAAAAAAAAAAAAAGGGAAAAAAAGATTTCCCAATGCGGGAAAAAACAGGTTTATTTCAAACAACAAAAAAGAAACTATTGGATAAACAACCAGTTTGAACACCAATTTTAAACTCTTTTTTTTGAAGTGCAAAAAGTAGTAATCTTTTTTCCTCTTATGAATTGTCTATACGTTTACATTTCTAAATGTGCAAAAAATTTGGACCAGCAGCCCTTCCACTTCATCATGTGGAATCACGATTCCTCCCACAGAAAGCTGAAGTTGAAACTCATAATCCTTGAATCATTCTTTCACACCTTTATTTTATTTTTGGAGAATCTTGCTCAACACAGTATACAGAAAAGTTTTTTTTTCTTTTAAATATTACGAGGTTACACTATGCCCTTTTCCTGTTGGTCTTTTGACTAACATTTAGAGTGTAGAAGTGGTGGAAGGAGAAGTATTTAGAAAACCAGAAACTGAAATAAAATTATTGTAGAATTTTTATATTGGAATGAAAATGCTGGTTTAGGACAGGGCATTAAAAGGTCCCAGGAGGGTAAGAAGTGTCCCAAGAAGCAGCAAGACAATGGGAATCCACATCAACAAGTCATTGCTTCACAGTGCAGTGCAGGTTCAATAAGCCTGGAGGTCAGGAGGAGCATAGAAGAAGGACCTCTGCAGCCCAATGTTTGGATGGTTCTATACTCCACATGTAGAAAAGGAGGCCAGCAAAACTATAGCTCGTCCTAAAACCCTATGAACTGTAAAAATATCTAAGAGAGTAAGTATGATACTGTGCAAGAAATCAGTGGATATCCTCGTAGTCTTCCTTAGTGGATGCATGCCCCCTCCAAAACAAAGAAAGAACAACAACAACAAAAGTAAAACAAAACAAAATCCATATTTACCTCTGGTAGAGTCCAGCCAATAAGTACCTAGTGTATTTAGAGGAAAAGGAAAAACAAACAAACAAGAACTAAGAGTTCAAGAGAAAGATAGATGATCCCTTCTTTTGGCTGCAGACAAAAATTGGAACTCCCTTGACAACAGTAATTTTGACCACTGTTCTGAGGAATTCAAATAGGGTCACATAGGTTTTCTCACAACATTTTACCTCCTGCTGCTTAAAAGTGTATGACAGAGGCTGGAAAAAAACTGACATGGAGGTTTGGAAACTTCCTGGTTGTTGTGAGGGCACTGTTAGAGAAATGTTAGAAAGAACTCAAGGTCTGGAAACCACATAACATGATGCTTATCGAGGCAAAGCAGATGCTGCTACTTTGTTCTGGATTTCACAGATTACTGTGATAATTTCAAAGATTCTTACTGTTGGGTAAATGGCTTAATTTTCTTTCCTTTTTCTTCGCTGCCTATTCCCCATTGCTCCCAAAAAAAAGGATGACATTTCAGGTAGATTAATTCTCTGATCTGCACTGCAAAAATGCTACTATCAGTGCGAAGGAAGCAGTTGAAAGAGCTGGCTATAAGAAGGAAGCTAGATTAAATCAACTCTCATTTGGGCTTCTATAACATAATGTGATAGTTCATTTGGCACACAAATTGTGGGATAATTCATTTGTGTATTTGTTTTGTCAGCTCTAGATTTGCTGCCTTTCATTATATTCACTCACCCCATAATTTTAGTGACATGAGACAGAATGAACAACCATCCTATTTTCTCAGTGCTGCCCACTGAAATACCTTCTCTTAGTCACACTTGCTGAGCCACACAGGACCAATTCTTACTGTCCATCAGGATGCAATGATAATATTGTCTTGAACTGTGAGTCTAAGGAAAAGCTCACTAAGGTCAATAGGATCAAATCCTGAATTCAGACTCCATTAAGAATCTGAAGTCACATCTCATTCATTACAGATTATTTCTGTCACATTCTTAGTAGCATAAAACCGGGTAAAATGAATTTAATAAGTCTCACAGGTTCTCATAAAATGCAACTTAACAAGTGTATTCTATTTGATTTTCACTACAACCTGCTGATGCCTTTCTTTTTAAAATCAAAAAGACCACCACCAGAAAACAAACCTATTTTATTGTCTTTGAGGATTCTTTTCTACCATCCTTAGCTTGGGAGTCATGAATAAATACCATGTTTTTGAGACTTTCTTTGCAGAAGAAATATTTTTTCAAAAGAGACCCCTGGACTAAAAAGAGTAGGATCCCAACATGGAAAATTCTGTGATCTAAAACTTTTTACTGCAAGGCACATAATTTTACAGTGACATCAAAATAATGTAGTTAAAATGCCAAATAATGTAAAAAGGGACATTGGAGATTTAAGATGTGATTAAAAATGTGTTTTATAAACTTATGTGCTTGTATATTATATAGATGTATTTCTGAATTAAAGATTTCATTCTGCATTAAGGCCTTGTAGCAAAGTAACATAGGAAGTACAGAGATGAAAACTAACGTTGCTTTAGTCAAATTAAATAGAAATCGAATAAAAAGAAAAATTAAAAGAAACTAAAAAGTGCATTACAATTTTTAAAATAATTTGGTTATTTAAAGGTATTCAGAGATATCTTTAATTACCTGTGCTTAAAAAAAAAAAAAATCAAGATCTAAAAGTTATTAGAAGAATGAGAAAAAACAGCTATTGTAAAACCAGCTAGATTTAGAATTGTTTATTCTCAATAACTAAAGAGAAAGCAGCATCAGGATTCATTTATTTATTTTTAATCTGATTGTTTAATTCTTAATTTAAAGATTATATATGTGTGATTCAGTATAGTAGTACTGAACAAGAGCACAATTTTTCCTGTATTTCAGCCTCACAGCGTTTGCTAGTGAAAAATAAAACAGATGGGTTTACTCCTGAGCTAATACTAATAGCACACTTTAGAGGTCATCCAAATTTTATTCAGGGACGCACAAATTCTTCTGGATGTTTTAACTCATAGATTGCATTACTTTTTTGTAAATAATGGGAAGTAACCAATATTCCAGCAAAAACATTGATAAAACTACTGGATGTGTCAGTGAGTTGACTCTTCAAAAATACCTAATAAAAAAATATTATGAGGATGTGGCAGCATATATAGCAGGAAATTAGTACTCGGATACTTTTACACGCACTTTAAATTAATGAAAAGCTACTTACTTTCATCGTTAGAAACATTCCCCAGAGAGGTGTGACTGGAATAACGTTTGTTTTCACTTTCATTGAGACATCGTTCAATCCAACTCTCTGCAAAACAACAAAATTACTCTTTTTTGTTTTGTCTTTGCATTGAAAATAAATTTCTAATACACAAAATTAAATGGAGCATTCTTTTTCAACAGATGGTCCTGTGAAGCATTTGTTTAAACATGCTCAGTCAGAAGTTCTTTAGCAGGAAAACACTTTCTTGCTTTCAGACTCACATGTTGCTTTTTTTTTTTTTTCCTTTTAAACAGAGGCTGAAATGCTTCCATGCACATAATAAAATTCTTTAGGATATCCGCTCTCCTTCCCATCACATGCTGCATTAAAAAATAATTATTTCATGGGGGAAACTGAAATGCACAAACTGCATTAACTTTTAAGTCTTAGTCTGGCAAAGACATATGTACCTGAGTATTTCCACTGCTTTTGCAATGGTGGTTCGCATGTGTAAAATCAATCATTCATGTGAATTTTTGTTACAGTGGAGCTCAAACTGTGCTTGCTGAAGCCCAGTCTGAGACTCTACCAAGATCTTTTCTAGGTTGGTATGAGCCCCAGGAACCATGCCAGGAGCTTTCGAACTACTAGAGCGCTTGTCATTCCTCAGTAAGTGTTCAGCTGCTCCTTTCCTCCCTCTTTTCTCATTTCCTATGTATTACACACACAGTCAGATGAGGCACGGTCTTAAATTGATTCAACTCTGCTGTTCCTCTTCTGGAAGCTGTAAGACGCATCCCCTGATGATTTTAGAGGATGCACCAGGCTCAATGGAATTTACTGTTACAGGTCTTCAGGGCAAAAGTCACACTTTCCTAGGTGTCTCCTTGGACAACAGATGAAATATGAGTCCTTGGGTTTGCCTGGAATCCCTGGATAATGCTATGATAAACTGACCCCCCTCATAACATTATCATTCAAGGGCAGACACGTAGGCAGAGGTGGGCTTATATTCACAGGGCTCACTGTGGTCAAAGTAAGAAAAGGAAGGGATAGGTGGGAAGGCTGCAAGGTAACCCCACAACTTACAACAGGAAAGAACCCCACAGAGCAAAGACACACATGAGAAATAAAGGGAAACAGGCCTCGCTGTCAGCAATCTGACAAAGGCAAAGATACCTTCAAAGGGACAGAAGTGGACACAGGTTGCTTTCCATAGGCATGTCAGGCTACCTGCACAGAGCAGGCAGGCCATGAGAAAGCCCACGGCAGCAGCAGGTGCAACAGGACAGCAAAAGCCTGGTCTCTTGCAGAAGCTGTCTGTGTGGGTTAGAGAAGGTATCAGCTCACCAAACCTCACCGTGCCAACAGAGCCTCGCGACCGCACTGCCTCCTCCCTGTAGCCTGGCCCTTTGAGGTGCAGCAGATATCCTGACGAATCCATGGGCAATCAGAGTTAACCTGGCTGATCATCAGGGAAGTGCAGGATATTTCTTTTCCCATCGAATTCAACATGGCCTTGTATAAAAAACACTTTTACTGACACTTCAACTTAAAACTTACCAGGAAAGCCTACGCTGTCTAACCTGCTCCCGCATAGCTGTTAACCCCCAAACCTGTGGGGAATTCAGTGCAGTGCTGAGGTTTTCCCTCCTCACGCTGCTCAGCTGCTTCAGCTGGGGTCGTACCACCCCCTTGTCCAAGGGCCAACACAACAACACAGCCGCTCCGTGCCAGATTTCCTTTACTGCCCTAAAAGTGAACTAAGAGCATCTCTCCTTCCCTGTTTTAGTACCTTAAGCAGGAGAGCAGGATCTTCACATGTCGCTATGAGGTGACGAGAAACCTGCTGCTGAGAATAACACCAGAGAGCGGTGCAAGAAGCCTTGAGAAAGGTTACCCTACCTCCTCCTCCTCCTTTCAGCACACAGCCATGGCCGTACATAATTCCCTTGGCTCTGAGCCCAGCTGCAGGGAGCACAAGCAAAGGCGGCTGCCATTAGCGCCAAGGAGAGACCGATGCCCAGCTCTGCCCTTTCTTTTCCTCCCGGCACCAAGAGCTGGGAAGCTGGGACTCATCCTCTTCCCTCGGCAGCAGGGAACTGGCAGCAGCCATCTTTAGTCACGTTCCCTGCCTGAGGAGTAGAAATAAAGTTTTTAGGCGTTGTTTACAGCACTTCTCTGGTCACCATCCTTGTTCACATGCTATGATCACTGCTTATACACCCCTTTTCGTCAGTAAGGAAGGCAGTTTACACTACAAGCTATAATGCCGCTGGAGTAGGGCACGGTTACAGTTTAATTATGTGCTGCAACTACTTTGGTCCTGAATCACCCCAGTTCGGCTCGCTGCAGCCTGAGTCTGGCTTTGTCTTTGTGGCCTTGCATTTAAATAGCTGATAGAAATTCTTCAGGCTTGAAAAGATACATGACCTGTCTGGCGGCAAAGAATGAAGAAAACTAACTCTTTTGAGTGAAAATGTCAGGGAGTTTATGGCAAATTTGTCAAATTATTTGGTAGATGACAAAATGTGGCAACACCAACTAACTCTTTAAAGGCTGTATTCTCATAAACCAAGTAAAGTAAAAGTAAACAAGTATTCTAAGAAATTCCTTCATTAAATAAGTAGATTTTTTTTACTGTTTGTATAAAGAGAAAAGTTCTTACAAAGCTTTTAACTCCCAATATTAATAAGAATGCCCTCAGGCATTAAGAGAAAATATAACTGGTTTTGTTGAAATTGAAAATACTCCCTTCAGGAGTCCACAGATGCCAGATATGGTAGCACCTTACTTTAAAAAAAAAAAAATAGACTCAGAGCAGACAAAATATAAAGCCAACATTAAGTCTGATTTTTAGAAGTTCTTTCAGAGCTAATAACATTGCCGCAGCATAATGAAGCCACCGGGCAGAGCCCTGTGCACACCAAGCACTCTTCTTCTCACCACTCAGGTGCACAACCGTGGCACCTCTAGACTGATGTTTCATTACTTGCTGCTAAGGCTGATGCCAATCACACTCTACTTTAGAGAGACAAGGTTACATGGTATGGAAGTTTTTATATGTTTAGAGCCCAAATTATTGCTTTTGGTACCTCCAACTTCTCACAGATAGGATTTCATATCAGGAACAGTCAGTCACGGAGGAGGGTTCAAGCAGCAATTAAGTAGAAGCCCATTATCAGACTGGGTCATTAAAACAACATGAAAAAAATCCAAATTTCTAGTGGTTGGTGCCCATGAGAGCAGGAGAGAGCCCTACATCTCAAGGCATATTTTTCCTCACCATGCTTTCAGTGTATCACATCCTAGGGCATCTCACCTCCCTGCTCCGTGGGACTCCTTCCCACCCTGAGGCCCAGCGTACGATACCCTCAGTCATACCAGCACAATGGTTTGAGCAAGGATCAGCACTAGCTAAAAAACATCTGGGCAAAAGTAATTAATTAATATACAGTAAAGTGTAGTATAGTCATACACTGATAACTCCGTACTGTTATGCTGTATGGAAACTATTACAGTCTTATTAGTGAAGAATGCAAATTAGATGCATTTAATGACATTTTGAAGGGAGACCTTTAAGTGCTGTATCAATTATTTAGTTTTGCAAGGATCAAAAGTAAATAAGAATGAAGCACACAACTATGTCCCTCAGCCACTGAATTAAAATAAATTATATCTTTTGCAGGATTCCAGTGTGAAGGAAAAGAGAAGATTATCAAATTACAGTAATTTTGCCAGTGTCAATTTTCTTACAAAATAGTTTGAGAATAATCATGACAGAAACAAACAAAAAATAAATTGCTCCCAATGAGCTTTTGAAGGATGGATTTTAAAAAAAGCTTATGGAACTATTTCCAGCCCTCTTCTCTTTTGGTCCTAACCTTGCCAAGCCTGACAAATCCACTGAGCCTCAGGAATGAGAATATTTCCATTAAATGCGTCCACCGATACTTTTAACTACAAAAGTTTGTTTAAACTCAACCTGTTTTTAGGAGGTCGAAACTTGACCTGTTTTTTCTCATCCCCACTGGTTACCAAGGCTCTTCTCTACATCCTGACAAACATATTTAGGCAGTGCTTCGATACCAAAGTGGGATGGAAGGCCTGGGGAAGCCCCAGAATAGAAGCAAGCACATGAGAGCTTGTCAGTGGCAGAAGCTTCCATGAACTATCAGGAAAGAGGAGCAAAAACTTTTTTTTAATAGATCTTTGACAAATTAGTTGAATAAATGATCTCCTTCAGAAAAAGGAGTTTGCTCCTGGAAGACACTTCTGAAAGGCCTTCTCCCTACAGAGCCTCATTTAAGGGGAGAATACAGCAGTGAGGCCTGCATATTGACTGCTTAATGAGATAATTACTCTGTCTTGTTTGTATAATGATTATTGGCTTAAGGTATCTGCAGCCCAGAGGAGAAAAAACTCACAAGCATTATGTCTCCCATGTATGCCTGGCCATAGCAAGAGCAGCACAAAGGCCACCTGGGTGTATGGTGTAGCAGGGAAAAAGAGCTAGGCCTGGCTGCAGCCAGCATTGGTTTCTGCAGCTGCTGTGTTGTTCTGCCAGGAGGGCTGAGTGTTTCTGCAGCACCAGTTTCCCTCATGTTAATCACTCTTCTGGCCTTTGAGAGCCACCTCGTCCTGCTCAGCCCTGAGCAGGATGGCAGAAGCAGCTGGAGGAGCTGTGTGACACAGCTGGGGGGTGAGCGCATGCCCTGCACCAAAGCCACGGGATGCAGCCCAGTGGGTGGGTGTGTATCTTGAAGGCAGATTAAAAGATTTTATGGAGTAAATGAAACTCTGTAGTCATTGAATGTGCCGCATTTCACCTCACCTCTTAATGATACAGTGGTACTAACTGTAATGTTTTTACCCAGTTATGCCCTAACCTGTGATCTGAGTGTGGTTGTAAGACTGGCATCATTTTGAATAGCTATTTTTTACTGAAGTTGTACTAGATGAAAACACCTATGTTCTAGAAAGATAGACAAGGTTTCTGGTAATCACAGTATCATAGTTTGCACAGTCACCGAGCACTTATTGCACCATGGCCCCAGCAGTTGCACAGGCATCCCTCTCATAATCCATCAGCTCTAGATCAGCTCCCATACTCCAAATATTAGAGCAGTTTGCCAACAAGCATGGCAGTTTACTTTGTGGTCTGCACAGGGACCAGGATTTCTTCTACAAAAGTTCACTTGTCACTGAAAAAGAACTACCTCTGGAAAAAGAAACAGGTTTGCCAGGACCCAGACTACTACCCGAGCCATGTACCAACTTGGAGGGCACAGCTACAAGTCAGACTCCTTTTTATTCTGCTGTCATTTCCCCCCCAATTTCTTAAGGAAGATTTGGAAAAAAAAAAAAATAGAAGCTGTGAGCAAGGGTATGCAAAAATATAGGCGATGCAATCACAAAGGAACCAAAGTTTTTGTGGATTTACAAGAGACCTTATTGGAAAAATGAATACTCAGATGTGATGACAGACAATTTCACAAGCTCCTGTCACAGAAGAAACTCCTCTCATGCATACAGAGCCTCAACACCGCCTTGAGTTACTTGCTTGTTGCTCTCCGAGGGAAGAGTTACTCATCTCTTCCTGCAGCTTCTCTTTGCCAAGCATTGGTACTGAGCTGGTCAGCAGTGCTGCTTAGCTGCTCACCCAGCCTGCTAGGCCAAAGGGAAGGATTGCAAAGAGCAGATTTAGCAGGTGAAAGCTGCACCTGAGATAGTTCAAGGAACTGACTGGAGGTCATTGAACCTCCCATGCCTAGTGTGGGGTTGATGAGATGATATTCTATCCTTTATAGGAAAACCCTCACCACCCTCACAGCTTTTTCTATCACCTGTCTCCAAATAAATGCTGAGATCTGCATGACACATCAAGGCTTTTTTCTGTAGAGGTTATCTTGCTGAATGCAGTCTGAAACATGCCACCACCCGACAAACACTTCACTCTTGCTGTCTGTATTGCACCATTGCTGTGGACAGAAAACTTCCAACCTCTACAGCTGTTGAATTCAGCCCCATCAGAACAGTCTGTCTGCTTTGACCAGCCCTCAGAGTGCTGCAAATCTAATCTCTAACCAGGTCTCTAAATATTTCTGTTGCTGTATGAATTACAGTAAAGCAAAAAAAAAAAAAAAAAAAAAAAAAAAAAAACAATACCTACATATTTTCTCTGATGCAAATAAAACCTATTCCTAATAATTCTTCAGTGTCTTGGATCAACTGGTTATATCATCTTGGAAGACAAATCATGGGTTTAAAACAGTCTCTCGAAAGCAAAAAGAGACTAGTCCTTTTTGTAGGGGTAATGATTAGGAGGTAAAACAGAAGCCTGACCTTCACAGGATTGAAAGCCTGCTCTAGTACCTGCTGCACATGATGCCTGCTCTGACAAGAAGCAGGATTCATGCTCCGAATCTCCCCACACCTTTCAGTGCATCACTGCTGGTTATTTGTACATCTGCCACCTGTGAAATGTAACACTGCTGGTGTGATGTGAGGGCTGATTGCAGCAGCATGTTCAAAGCATTTAAAGAACCCAATTGAAAGAAAGCAAAGAAAGATCACCTTCTCTCTGAAACCTCAGACCACTGTAAAACCAAGACCTGAGAAAGATCTCCTACGCTAGCCCCTGCACAATGCTATAAGCAACTGAACACCAGTAACATGACAGGGCTTGGCAGCAGCTGGCTCCCATGGAGGGTGTTAAACTTACCAAAATCGGCTAAAATAAAGCAAAACAAGGTATTAAGGACAGCTAATCAAACACACTGGGATTTTCTAAGCTTTAGGCTTCAGCAGATGATGTAATCTCTCCTCTCCACTGGCAAATGAAAAGTTTGTAAGACCAAGAGGGCTGTCTTCCAAGCACTGTTCCCGCTCAGTTCTCCATCACTTAGACACTCCTGTTCACAAAACAGCTCCTCTTTGACTGCCAAGGTAGACCTGCCACACAGAGCCTTGATTTTTTCCTTGGTGCCTCATTTTGAGCTGTCGGCTGGCATGGCACGGATCCTTCAGTCAGTGAGCGCGAGCTGTCAGGAGCATCTTCAGGCTCCACAGGAGTGGAGTCCTCGGTGTCCTCCTTGGTCCTACATAGCCATCTCCTGTCCTTCCAAGATACCTGCTCTTCAGGGATGACAGTGACACATGGCCTTGGTGCAGATGGTAGAGCCGCTAGCCTGACAAGCTGCCAGATACCTTGGCGTTTTGTTTGCTAATCTAACTTCATTTCCCTTCCAACAGGGCAAAATGTCGGGCGCTCTTGTTGCAGTCATCCCTTTTGTTCTCATTTCTTGGCATGCAGTTCCCTTGGAACTCTTTCAGGGTTAACGGACATTGGTCCAGGGCACTTACTAGACATTGGCAGGGATGGTTTAGTTCTTTTTTGTGATTCTGGTGAAACATCCTGAGATATGTCATGATATCATAAGAGAGCAAAGAACGATTTTCTTGAATCTCTGGGAGCTCTTTTGTTTTGTTTTGCCTGGCTTATACTCCTAGTTCTCATCTTCCTGCTAACCCACTTGGTAAGGTACATTAAAAAATTGGCACTGTCTGTTTAAACTGATAAACAGAAAGCACCACAGGTCATCTTTTAACCCATCCAGAAAACATGGATATGAAAACTGCAATTTATGAAATGTTGCTTTCTTGTTATGCTATGTTTACTCTGCAGACGTTCAGCTAAATGTGATCCATTCATTGAAGTACTACAGCAGCAGGGCATAGTATTCCTCATTAAGAAGATGTATCCTTAACGTAGATCAAGACAGTTGTGAATCCTAGAATGAGATTTCTTTGCGCATTGATATTGGCATTTAGGGCAGCCTCTACCCTGGATCAGGCAGGACTTTTGAAGTGCTATCTGTTCCCTTTGTTGGGATCACATGCCATATTGCTAGCATATTCCCAACTGAGTATGCATGTTAATCATGAGTAGCCTTTTCTCTTTCCTGGTCAAATACACATGCTATCGTTATTCTTTAAAAAGTAATTTTCAACAGCCCAGTAGTTAGCACTTGTTTTTTGCTGTGTCAGGGCCATTCCCCATTTAAGAGTGAAGATACCTCACCCAAACCAGTTTCGGTCCAGTGACATTTCCTCACTTTCACTTGAGGTGATTTAAGCTAATGACACCAGTACCTGACCAGATCAGCTTCTCCAGAGCACGTAATCTACACAACTGTGCAACATAGAGCCAACCTTGTCATCAGCAGGATGATCACACATATTGTGAGCTTTCCAAGCACCAATTCCTGTACAGCAAAGAGAGCACACTCTTCCAGAGCACGATGAAGTGTAGAGCTTCAGCCCTTCAGGGTCTGCTGCATGAAGCAATATCAATGCTATCGTTGTCTCCAATTTACCCACAATGTTTCCTTCCAAGAAAACTCAGACATGCCTCTTGGCTGCTTCCAGTCCTATTCTCTTCCAAAAAGAAGCACAGGGCTTCTTAATGCCCTTTTTGCCCCAGATTTCATCGAATTCTTATGCTATGCAATTAATATGAGGCACACTAGAGAGCTCATCAGAGGATGGCGGTCACTTCTGCATAATTAACCCAATGTCCCTGGTCCCCCTACCCTACAGCAGGAGTCAGTCTCTGCTCACTAGCTCTTTGGGTTAGACACTCCCTGCTGCTACCATGGTCCCTCAGCTCACCAGTATGCACAGGAAGACAGAGTCCTCAAACCCTTAGCTCAGCTCTGCTTAACCAGTGCACGGGGCTGGTCATTTGGCTCAACATGGGAACCTGGGACTCAGCAAGAAACGGGATCTGCATCAGGTGCTCAAGAAATGTTTCCTTCTGCCATAGGGGCTGATGGACCCAGAAGAAAAGCCAAAGTGGCACAGAAATGGCAGCACATCAGTAAGACAGACCAGCAAAGGTGACAAAACAGCAAGATGAGACACTGGTGGGAGATACAAGAGGCACTGGCTGTGGGGCTCAGGGAGGTGAGAGAAGAGGGAGAAGGATGGTTGTTGGAGAGGAGGTGAAAAGTAAGCAAAATGAAGAATAGCAAAGAAAAGGACACGACTGAAAATAAAGGAAGGGAGGAAAGAAAGTAACTGTAGAGAAGAGAGTTTTAGAAAATGGGGAGCAAAGAGGTCACACACCAAAGGAATGGGACTGCAGTAAATATTTCTCATCAGAAATGGAGTCCAGTCAGGAAGATTAAAAGAGCAGGAGAAAAAGACAGACAGATGTGTGCAGAGAAAACCCACAGCAGTAAGAAAGAGACAAGCACTTGACTGAAGAAGTGAGTAAATCAAAGGAAAGAGATACTATTTACAGAAGTTGAGGGCACTTTCCCCACTTCATGCACATTACTCCAAACCTAGCAGCCGCTCGCTACTGTCATAGGATGCGGCCATTACATTGCTCACAACCATTTTGTGAGCAAACATGGCTCTAACCAGGGAGAAACAAATAGTGAGCACTGTTTCTTTCAGCTCTCAAAGTGCACCCAGAGAATATCTGTGTGCCAAGATGAGCAGAGAAGGGGTCCTTACAGAACTAACCTGTGTACATAGAGCAAGCATTTGGGGCTATGAAGTTTACAACTCAAATAAGCTCAGAAAGTCTTCGCTCCATCCCAAAGCGCCTAGATTTACAGTTAAACCTTGTATGAATTTAGGTCCTTTGACACTGTCTCTTCCCTCCCCTTAGAAAGTACTATGAAACTAGACCAGTGCTTTTAAAACTAGGAGCCTGGCTTTTCTGAGAAGCCTCCAGTCTCCTCTGAACAATATGCAAAGCAAACTCAGGGAGGGAACATGAGAAAAAAGAGAAGTCTTCTTTCCTCCTCCTTTTTTTTTCGCCTAAGACTCACCAAAACAAGAGTCTAGTATTGAATATTCAGCACTGAATACTAACTGCTCAATAGATGGTCTGTTTGCAGAGCTCAAAGTGGAAATGACCCAGCAAGGAGGAGAGGTGAACACACTGCTCCATCCATGTGATTAAAATGCTCTGCAAATGCAATCCTCCCCAGTTCTCCCCACCTCTTTTCAATGGAGGCCATTTGCTGCCCCTACCACAACTCATTTAAAAAAAAATGTTTGCATTAGAGGGGCCCCTGCAAAAGTATTGTCCGTGTGGCTCCGCGCTGAGGAGAGGAATGTCAGCTCCAACCTTGGGAAACCTGCGCTAGACCAGCGGGACCTGCTGCTGCCAACGCTTGGGAGGAAGGGGAAGCAGAGGAGCAGAGCAGGCGGCTGGGTGTCCCTGTTCTCAGCCTGCATGAGGCACGGAGCAAATCTCACCTTGCTCCACAGCAGACCTTGGAGGTCTCTTTTCAGCACTCTTCCTCTGAGCCAGTGCCCATTGCCACCCCGATGCTGCAGCCCAGAAGCAGCCGCCCTTAATGTGCACCAGATGTGTGTTGCAGACCTGTCATACTCTGTGCAGGAGCTCCTGCTCTGGCTCTCATGCCATGCTTGCACTCTACAGGGCAAAACCCCTTCCCTTTAGCCACAGTGTGAGCTGATGGACCTGGGAAAAACCCACTGCATGAGCTGGCACATCTTGTCACGGGGCAGCACGCCGCGGCTGTGCCCAGACTTTGAGCAGAACTCCGTGTCCACATTTACTTGCTCCACTTTTTTATGGTGTCTGTCAGGCCACTGACGGTCGAGGAACAGCCAGGAATTTTTTTTCCCCCATGCTGCTTCGGTTCTAAAGGGGGTAGAGGGACATTTTACTCTCCTCTGAGCACTGGAGATGCTAACAGCTAGAGCAGAGCACCTACAAGCCATGCTGCAAAAAGCTAACAACATTAAACAGTCATTTGCTTAAACAGGACATCCTGACACATGTTTAAGGTTAAATCACACAAGTCAGGTTGTTAAGGATTTTTTTTTTTCCTTTAAAGGTAAGATTGGGTCTACTTTCTCTGAACATTCAGGTAGTTTATTCAACAAATGACCTGTTTCTTCAGGATCCTAGCATCTTAGCAAAACACACAGCCCTTCCTGCCTGTCCTCTGACACAGTGTAGCTTTTAGTCTCCTGCAGCAGGTTGTGCCTTCGTTACAGGGTACTGGAAAACGACATGGGTTAGGGACAGGATGTTCTGTGGGGCCTTTGAAATAGGTTTACATTGCCGTCACCATGGGGGACCAGGGCCCAGGACACAGGTGGTCACCCCCAGCACTGGCTGCCCAGCTCGTGAGACCCCCCGGTGAAACGGGCTCCCCCTCCACACCGCCCTTCCTCAGCTGCAGCTGAGGTTGGTCCAGCACCTCCGACATAATTCAGCAAGGAATAACATTGTAGGGAAAGCAAGCAAGCAGCAGCAACAACAAAAATGTACATTACTCCTTTAGCATTGTTACCTGCTACAGAGAAAATGGTAATTACGCTGTTTGGTTGACTTAGGGGTCTCTTTTGCAAACTTACATGCAAATAAAATGCTTTTTATACAATGAGCTCACTGTAACACATCTATAAGCCTTGCCCCAAGTAGGCAAGCCAGCGAGAACAGCTGCACTGAAGAAAATAGGATGAAGGAAGCCTGACAGGATTACTCTAATCAGGAAAAGTTCAAGAAGAGAAGAAAAGGAAGGTGAGCACAAGTAGTTTCACGTCTACTGACTGTGTGCCTGGAGGAGCCAGCCTGCTGCTCTGAACTCAACACCCCTCTCTCTCCCCACACCGCATGTTTCAGCGAGTGGCTCTTTCGCAGGCTGCTCCAGCTATCCGAAATGTATTGTTTCCCCTCACCATAATATTTGGGGTCCTGCGCAAAAATGCCCGGGATAAGCCGCTAATTAATTGCGGACCTGTCACTCGTAGCTGCGAGTCGACCGCTCGGCTGCTGTAACAAATTCCATTTTAGATAAATTAAGTTCACTTACCAATAAAAGGCAACAAAGTGCGGAACTGCAACTAAAGTGAAGGAAACGAGACGGCGCTGAGCCCTGTGTTTCAGCCTTGAGGCAATTGAAGCTGCAAACGTGCTTTTTCTTCATTTCTGGGTGCAGCAAGAGCTGGGGCGCTGTTTAACCCTCTCCACCTTTTTGATTTCAAGTTTATCAGACGGGCCCGGGATGTTTATCCCAACCCATTATTTATATGCAGGGAATGAAACCAGGGCTCTTGCAGTAAGCCTGTGCGGCTCAGCCCCATTTCCGACACCAGTTAGCATTTCAACTCTGATAAACTGCTCCTGGGTCTAGCCTCCTGGGAGAAAATAAATAGGAATAGAGGCAGGACAGGGCTGCCGATTATGCCAGGGAAATAGAGGCAATTAGGTTATTGCACACTCCTGGCCCTAAGGAGGGATCATTACAGCTAACCCCACGCACCTGCCCTTCCCGAGGCACACACCTCAACAGGTGCTTCCCTCCCTCGTGGGGAAGAAGGCATGGGATGAGGAGCCATCTCCACCAGCAAACTGTTTTAAATACCCACAGAAACTCTCCCGCACACGTGCGCAATTCTGTAGGACCTAACAGATGATTGTAAACATGATTTTAATACAGAAACAACAACAAAAAATCACGGCGGAGGCCTCCCCTGCCTTCCTCGCCACCTCGTACTCTTCCTTCCTGCTCTTGCTATCTATGGGATCGCTCAGCCATCAAATGCCCTTTATGCTATCCATCTCCCTAACCCCAGCCTTAGCAATGCAATCCCCTCGGCCGCTGGGCCGCCGGGCTCCAGCAGGGCCAGACCGTGCGGGGCATTCATTTTCAGACACAATGAAACAAATGGAAAATCCAGCACCGACGCGGGGAAACGGACAAGTGGGTGAACTCAGAAAATTCACAAACCTCGGGGCTGGCGGGATGGTGAGCTAATTATTTGGACTTTAATGCCCCATCGAGTATCCCCCGAAGGACTGACCTTATATTTGTGTTAGTTACATGACAGCCCGCCGCCGCTCTCGAGGCATTGTTACGGGGCACCAAGCCCTGGCTGTGTTTAAGGCTGCCTCTTCAAAAGTCTGCCCCTGAAGAGGCACTGAGTTTCACCACCCCGCGGATTTCAGCGCTCCCACGATGTCATCTGTCTCGCCGGGGCGAAATCCTACAAAGTGAAACGGTGTCCCAGGGGATGTCCCCCTTCTGCCCGCTCCAACTCGCGAAACGCTCGGTGGTGGCCGCAGGAGACGTGCGGCTGTGGCCGGCCACCGAGGCTGCGGGGCTCTTTACAGTCCCACAGGCAAAAAGTCTGCCTGAGTCTGGAGCCACTTCTTTAATCAGGGTTTTACCCGAGTAAAATTTTGAGGACTGTAAGCCCCAAACCGGGACTTAAATAAACAAAATAATTTCCTGCCGTTGTCTAGCTATTCTTATGTAAAATCTTGTTTTAGTTCTTTTCCCTTTCCATCCCTTTAAAGAGCTTTCCTTCCCCGCAGGTAAATAACAGACTGAAAAGTCCCGCAATTCACCCTCCCCAAGTATTTTAGGATTAATTCGGTTGCAGACTAATAAATCATAAAACCATTCTTTCCTGCGTGCCAAACTTAGGACGAACTTCTTAGCTCATGAGAATTTTGGCCAATTTACAAACCTCTTTGTAAAAAAAAAACAAACACAGATTTTACAAACTTAAAAATAAATAAATAAATAAATAAATCCTTGTGAGGAAGGGACCTAAGGGACCTGATCCAGCGCTGGGACATGCTGGGAGCCCCATGTCTGTCCCGCTGGGGACAGCGAGCTCTGCCTGCCGAGGATCGGGCCCTGCCGCACTAACACCGGCTGCAGGAACGCCACGGCCAGCAGGCACCGAGACACTTTTGTTGGGTTTTCTGTTCCCTTTCTTCCACGTGTGAAATCGTATAAGGTTCGTGGTCACATAAAGCAAATAGCCAGGTCCGGTTGTATGAGGAACCGGTGGTGTTGCGTGTTTGTATCGCATCAAATTTAGGATTCAGAAGTATCCTAGGATCTTCTTAACTGCCCAGCAGGTAAGAGCCTTTATAAACGCAAATCTCGGAGCAGTAAATACATATATTTTTTAATTTCCCGGGGCAAAAATAAATCACAGTTTTGCTCGCCTATTAGCTAGGGAGAAAACGAAAACAAGAGCAACTTCTTCTGTTAGCAAACTGCGCTGCAGTAAGCGCAGCAAACAATTTGCAGCAGCGAAATCCAAAGCTCGTTTGGATCAAAAAAAAATAATAATTATATATATATATATAAAAATCCGGACCTCGGAGTTCACTCCTGAGTGTTAGGCGGGTGCTCTCAAATGTCACCCCTGCTTTGGCTCGCAGCGTCCAGCGATTTATTATCAATATCGGCGATTTCATTAATTACAGCGGGATACGAAAGCCATTAATTCCCCGCAGCCGGCGCTCGCACGCCAGATGCTCTTTAAATGGCAAAGCTGATGGGAAAGGTCGCCGGATCGGACCCAGCCCCGAGCCGGGCGCGGAAAGGCTTCGTGCCGCTTTTATGGGGGGAGAATTTTGGACGGGCTCCGAAACCCTAAAGCGCGTCCCTAAGACCTGTGGCTCTCCCAGCCCGGCGGCGGCTCTGCCGTCAAATGCGGGGGGCGAGGCGGCGGGTCCCGTCGAGGCTGCTCCCCGAGGAAGAGCCTCCTCTTCCTCGGGCCTTCCTCCTGCCCTCCGGCGGCGGGGCACGGCCCCGGGACCCCCGCGTGTCCCCCCTGTCCCCGTCCCGTCCCCGACCCCCGTCCCGTGTCACTAGGGGGGGCTGCGGCCGTGCACGGCGCGGGGCAGGAGAGGGGATCCCAGGACGGGGCGGGTGGGGGGCTCCGGGGGGGCAGCACCCCAAAAGTCTCCCCCCCCAGCGCCCCCAAAAAGCCCCCCGGTGCCCCGCAGCCGCTGCCCGGCCGGGGGAGCTGCGGGTGATGGCTTTGAGGCCGCTGGGGGAGGTTTGGGGTCGGGGGGCGAGGCAAACCCGTTAAGGAGAAATTAAACCACGATTTTTTTTCCCCGACGAAGCCAGATTTCCCCCGCACCGCCACAGGCTCTTCTAACGAGCGAAACTCGGGAGAAAAGCTAATTGGATTAAGCCCCCTGAAAAGGGTGGGGGGTGAAGGTGCCTGAATGCGACAGCGGCGCAGCCCCACTTTTTTGGGCCATCTGCTCCGCACGGCCGAAGGGGTGGCTGATGAGCAGCGCCCTATAAGCGCCCTTAAATCACTGCCGGCACCGCGGGACGAGGGCTCTGCCCGCCGACGGGACTCCCGGAGCTGCTTCTGGGGCAGGGCAGAGAAGAAAAAAAAAAAAAAAAAAAAGAAAGAAAAGAAAGAAAAGAAAAAGAAAGAAAGAAAAACGGAGCTGTTTTGGGGCGGGCAGGGGCCTTTGGGGTCCCCGCGGGGACAGCCCCCACCGGTGGCAGCGCCCCAAAACCGGGCCCCTCGAGCAGCCGCGCAGGGCAGCCTCCCCTCTTTTAATCTCTTCCTTTTTTTTTTTTTTTTTTTTTTTCTTTTTCTTTTTCTTTTTTCTTTTTAATTAATTACTCTTCTCGGTTTCGCCTCGCTAAAATCGTTTCGCAAAACGCCCTTTTGGGGCCGACGGCTGGGAAAGCCCGGGGAGGAGGGGAGCGGAGCGGGGAGGGTCGTGCCCCGCCGACCCCCGGCGTGCCCCGTTACAGAGGCTTGGGGCCGGCCCGGAGCTCGGGGGGCTTTGGGGGTTTGTGGGGGGGTTGTGGGGGGCTTTGAGGGGTTATGGGGGGCTGTGGGGGGTTTAGGGGGCTGCTGGGGGGCTGCCGTCGGGGGTACCCCGGTCCTGCTCTCCAGGCGCCCCCTCGGAGGCTGTGGCCGGGCAGGAGGGATGGATGGAGGGATGGAGGGAGGGGGAGAGGGAGGGAAGGAAGGAGGGAGGGGGCTGATAAAATAAACTGGGATCGCCGAGGTTGGTTTGGAGGCTGGCTCCGGGCCTGCTGGTGCCCCCTCTGCGGAGGGTTTGGGCCGGTGGGGAAGGGGAGCAGCGGGCTCCGAGCGATGCGGAGGGGCCGGGAGCCGCTGTGGGGTCGCCACGGGGCCGGGCCCTGCTTGGGGACACGGCCTCGGGGGTGGCAGAGGGGGGTCGTCGGGGCTGGGCCCTCGGGGGAGCGGCACCCCCCGTGTCCCCGTGTCCCCGTGTCCCCCCCCCAAGGATGGGACGAGGCGAGCCCGGGGCTGGGCTCCTCTGAGGGGCTCCGCTCGAGCCTAAGCGGGCGCCTAAAAGTAGAAGCGGAGAGGGATTAGTTTGCCGAAGAAAAAGAAAAAAATAATTAAAAAAAAAAAGGAATAAAAGGATGGGAGAGGGGGAAAGAAAGGAGAAAGCCCCTCGGCTGCGTCGCTTCTGGCCGGCTCAGCCCGCACCCTGCGGCCGCTGTGTCCCCGGCGCCACTGTCAAGTTGCAAAGCGCTCCCCGGCGGGCGAGGGGGAGCGGAGGGGGGGCACTTACCTGTGGAGTCCATATCGGGTTCCTCCAGCAACCCACAATGCATGCTCTTCCCATGGACGGGACGGGAGCCCCAAGGTCCCGGGGTGCGGAGAGCCCCAGCTCAGGGGTGCGCGGAGCCAGGCGAGGGGCAGGGAGCGGGGTGGGGAGGGAGAGGGCAGAGGCAGATCGTGGGGTTGGGTGGGGGGGGGTGGGGGGGGAGAAAGAGAGGGAGAGGGGGACACTCCGTAATCCAGCAGGGCAAAGCCAGACCCGTCAAAATGTTTGCGGATGTTTCATGGGAAAAAGCATCATTTTATAGAAGCCCTGATGGGAGAAATGTCATTGATAGGCCAGCCAGCCTGATGAATGGCTGCTACTCAGATGGGGATGTGGCAAGGCTCAATGTGAAGCCCATTGTGATGCTGTTTTGAATAAGAAAAGCTTTCCTCCAAAAAGGGGGGCCTTAGATCTACGCAATCCCAACACTTCGACTTCCCTCTTCTATTAGAGCATTAGAAACGTTTTTCTTATTTAAAGTTCCAGCGGCCTTTCCACTCCTCCCTTCCCCCCCGGCCCCCACCCAACGCCTTTGGCTCATTACAGCCCCGGATCAAAATTGGCTTAGATCTTCAAACGGGCAGGAGGCGCGGGGCTGCGCTCCTTGGGGCCGCGGCCGTCCTCCTCCTCCTCCTCCTCCTCCTCCTCCTTCCTCCTCCTCCTCCTCCTCCTCCTCCTCCTCCTCCTCCTCCTCCTCCTCCTCCTCCTCCTCCTCCTCCTCCTCCTCCTCCTCCTTCCTCCTCCTCCTCTTCTTCCTCCTCCTCCTCCTCCTCCTCCTGCGCGGGCACATGGCGTTAGAGCCGCACAGCTTCCCAAACGTCCTGCGAGCGTAGTTTATCGGGAAAGAAGGAAAGAAATAAAATAAATAAAAAAAAAAAAGGGGCGACGTGTGTGGGTAGGGAAGGAGCAGAGAGGGGGGTGTGTGGGGAGAAGCTGCCAGTGGCCGGTGCCGGTGCCTGGCCCCGGGGCTGGCTGCCCAGGGAGCTTCGTGTCTTGGGGGAGCAGGGGGGACCCTAACAGCCCCTAACAAACCCTAATGGACCCTAACAGCCCCTAACAAACCCCAATGGATCCTAACGGACCCTAACAGACCCTCACGGACCCTAACCCGAGGATGCCGGTTTTAGGGTCAGGGCGTCGCGGAGGGAGGGGGGGGGGGCAGGAGCCAGGCTGGGAAAAGTTGCTTATTCTGCGTGCGGTTGTATGTGCTGGAAGTGGAAGTAAAAGTGCAAAGCTGGGGCTGCGATAAAAGTGGCTGGTTTAGGGAAGGAAAAGCTGTGATTAGAATATGAATAGGGCTCCAGGAGAGGAAGAGAAAGGGGGATTATAGCTGAATTACTTTGACCATGGACAGAGCCAACGTTTTCCACTCTTCTCCCCCTCTCCCCTCCCAACACCCAGACTGCCCCCCCTCAGGGAAAAAAAAAAAAAAAAAGAAGAAGAAGAAGAAGAAAAAACCCACAGCAAAACAAGCGGCGAGGCTGCCGAGCAGGAAGCCTGGCGGGTCGCAGTGCCCTCACACCCTGAGGCGGGCAGGGCCGGCAGGGCTGGCAGCACCCAGCCAGGACACGGTGTGGGGGGACAAGCATGGGGACACGGTGTAGGGACACACTGTGGGGATATGGTTTTGGGACACACTGTGGGGACACAACCCAGAGCCCTGCAGACCCCCTTGGCCTGCCCCTGCCTGCCCACCGCCATTAGCGCCCTGTCAGGGGCAGCCCTGTCAGGGAGGGTGCCAGGCCCCGGGGAGGGCGCTGAATTTGGTTTTGGCTGCAGCTGCCAAGCCGAGGCCATTCCAGCGCCCACCCCCCCGGTTTCTAAGCCTCCAACCCCATTTCTAAACTGTTTTTGTTACTGGTGTTTTCCTCTCGCTTCGTTCCCTGAGGGGAGCCTGTGAGGCGCAGGGCCCAAACCTGCTGTGGGGACACCTCAGGGGTGGTGTAGGCCTTGAGTATGGGGTCGTCCCTGAAAGGATTTAGAAATCGGTGTTAGCTGTAAAATACAGAAAGCTCCAACAGTGCTGTGGGGAGCAGCCTATGGAGAGGTTACCAGCTGCCAGAAGAGTAGGCAGCAGGTGGGGGACACCTATGGTGGTGCTGGTGGGAAGCCTGCTCTACCTGCTCCAAGCTTCAAGGAGCGGCTTCTTGCGTGGCTGTTGTCCCTCTGATCAGTAAAATCACAGTATAGGATACGTGAACAGGGGGATACGCTCCTTCTAGGGTGGTGAGGATAGGATTCAACTGGGATTTTGCACAGGCTGGAGGCTTGGTCAGTTCTTTAACAATGCAAAGTTATGTGGGGTCTATATGAGGCGGTGCATGGGCAGCACCATCAGCAGCGCTTCCGTCAGAGTGGGGGTGCTTGTTGCGATCTGCTTACACCCCGCTTCTCCAGATTAGTGCCTATCCTCACGTTCTTGTGGAATATGTCAATGCTGGCATCTTCCTGCTCTCCTAATCCCCTCCTCGGTGTGTCAGATCACTCTGGTGTCCTTCCACGGCTCATTGTTACTTGTTTGGGTTTTGCTCACATTTTTATAAAAGCATCTCGTGCTTCTGGATATCCCACATGACTCTTAATAAAGGAGATCATTCTTCTGAAAGTGCGGGGCATCTCCTCCTGTGAAAATCTGGTTAAGTTAATGTGCAGCAAGTTGGAAGTTTACAGATGGAACGACTGCATGGCACTAGCCTTTCTTTCAAAAATGTCAGCTGCAGGATTTGATTTGATACAGAGTAAAGGGCAGGTCTTGGCAAGGATGCAAAAACTATACAATGGGGAATTTTCACTCCAGATTCTTGTCTACGCAGACCATCTACAAACCATAAAATAAACAGGATAACACTATGCTGCATCAGATGAGGTATTTAAAGGGGAGAGAGGCTCTGATGCTATTGTGCAAGGAACACCTTTGTTCAAGAAAGACAAATATGAACTTGTGCAGGTACTTGGAGAGAAGGACAGGGTCATCAAGGGAACAGAAAGCCTTTCCTAGAGGCTGCTGGTTTCGCAAAGTAGACACAGAGTGGAGATAAGACAGTTCACAGCAACTTATAGCCCAGATAATTTGAACTATTTCAAAAACAGGTTTCCATGACTGTCCTCCATTCTGCAGTTGATTGTGCCACACAAATTTGCTTTGCCATAAGCTTCCTAAACTGGTACTAGACTCTAAACATAAGTTTCAGAATCTAACAAATATTTTGGGGGTAAATACCAAGGAGTAAGAGCTATTTCAACAAAACAACACTGTTGGAATGGGAACAAAAGGGTATAAACATTTATTAACAGTAGGCTGAAGTTCTACAGAAGTTTTCTCTTGGCTTAGCGGGGATGAGAACCTACATTAATTTTAGTAATGTGTGAGTGGCTTGTGAAAAGAGTCATATAATGTGGTCATCTGCAATACCAGGGATCTGGGGTTGATGGCTCAGGGGATCTTTTTGGATCCCAAGTATCTCAGCAGACTGTAGGATTGCTGGCAGCAGCCACATGCATAGTGAGACTATTCATTATTTTAGCAGAGGCTGCAGTCTGTGAGCGGTTCCATATTTTCTTACTTGCCTAAGCCTGCAGCCTCTGTCTCAGAACGAACAAACACTTCTGGCTGCCCTCTTTCCCAGTTCTATTACTCTGTTTCTTCTTTCTCCACTTACCGAGCAAATACCATGAAAGAAAAAATAGAAGTTTTTTTGTTTTTTTTTTTTTTTTTGGTACTGGCTTCCCTTTCCCACTTACCTTTATTATCAGCACAGGAAATGCTAACTCTACTTTACATATATTAATGACCCTTAGGAAGCTGTACACATAGGTGAAGGACAGGATATGGAGAAAGCTGACAGAAGACTTCTGGAATCAACTCCGTGTATGTGCTTGGGAGCGTGATGCTGACAGCTGCAGGAACTGGAAGAAGGAGAAGATCAAAAGGCTGCCTAGGTAAACATGTGCACTGATTCCTTCAAAAGGCTTGAATTGACACAAGCACCAAGAGAAAGTGGCTAGGGCAGGCACATATGCAGGTATCTGGGAGAAAACGAGCAGAGGGGCTGAGGCATGCAAATGATGGACTGCACATGCACCGGGCAGGGGGTACCTTCTTCTTAGTCAGAAAGAAAAGTAACATTAATTGCAGCTGGCTTGACGTAACTCTAGAGATGTCTGAAGCCAAGTTTTGTCAAAGATGTGTGTTGGGCAACCTGAAGTGATATTTTATGAATGCCTGTGAAAGGAATTTTGCTCAGCTCCAGTTCTCAGCGTTGTGGAGAACTGTGGTGCCGGTGTTGCCAGAAGGGACCAGGGAAAACCTCTTGCTCATGCTGGTCAGCTTCAACCTGCCTGGAGGAAGGGAATTCACATGGCTGGTCCCACAGGTCCACACAGTATCTGTG
Source organism: Aythya fuligula (assembly GCF_009819795.1). Classification (NCBI taxonomy): domain Eukaryota; kingdom Metazoa; phylum Chordata; class Aves; order Anseriformes; family Anatidae; genus Aythya; species Aythya fuligula. The sequence continues at coordinate 57,298,057 of NC_045559.1, forward strand.
GCCGTAGGAGCCCAGAATCCCAGCATCCGGGGCTGCTGCCCAGAAGAGTCGGCATGGGAGTCTCTTGCTGACTTCAGTATGAGAAAAGGGCAAGGAGTCATCGATTCCTGAGCTTACACCAGATTTAGCTGGCTTTTGTTGTGTGTGGCTGGTACTAGTTACCAGAGGATTTGTACTGTGTGTTGGAAGAAGAGCCAGCCCTAAAAGCTATTATAGACAACAGACATGGAAAAGAACCATTCCAGACTGCCAAACGACTGGATGTGAAGCTGTCATATCCTCTTAGATGACTGGCTGATAATGAGTTTCTTTTGATCCGCCTGGAGCACGCAGCATTACCTTCAGTGCCTGCCTGGGACTGGCTGGGCGAGGCTTGAACGCAGAGTTCAGTTTTCAATTCACTCTGAGTTAAAGGTAAAACTATTTCCATTCTTAGAAAACAGTTTTTGCAAGAAACTAGGACTTTACTGTTCAGCATGTTAATTTACTTTCTTCTTAGTTTTTGAGTTATTTTTCTGCCCGTAATGTTTTGCTGTTTGCTAAGTCTGAGTGGGCAGTGACTACCACACACCAGATGCGTAGGTAAAGCAGCTCCCCAAAACTGATGGCAATAAAAGACAAAGTCGCTGCTGCTGTTAGCAGCAGGGAGGTGCTTTCGATTTGGACCTAACATTCTGTTTATGTACTGACTGTGAGGAGGGGACAAAGACATGCAAAATGAAGCTATTAGAAAAAAAGAATTGGTCATTGCAAACACTTCAGAGGTATCTGCCTCGGGAAATAAGTGAATAAAGGAGAAACTGTAATTAGGAGAAATATAGAGCTGTTTTTTTTTTTTTTTTTTTTTTTTTTTTTTTTTTTTTTTTTCCCACCAGCAAGATGCAAAGAGCAATGATCTGCTCAAGAGCCCGGAAGGATTATTCTGAAGATGGAACAGAGACCCCAATCCACTCGCAGGGTGGCCGTGTGAATTACTAGATGATCTCTAAGGTCCCTCCCAACCCAAACCATTCTCAGCCAGCAGGAATCTTCACTGTTGACTTCTTAGAGACAGGAATGAAGCCATATAAAAATCCCAGCTGCAAAAAATCTCTGTGTTGGCTCTGACCTGGGTTTGGAGAGAGTTTAAGAGTCCTGGTGTTCCTAGGGACGTACACTCATATGTGTCTATGGCAAAGAGGTGGTGCTCGTCTCCCGAGTCCACACGGTGAGATCTTCAATGATTGCTGAGAGGCAAAACTGTTCCACTGGCTGATTCCAGCAGTCTTTGCTACTCCGAAAAGTGGAGTTCTACCAGGTCCATGGACACAGGCCAGAATAAGGTTGACGAAGGTAGCCAGTCCATGAGTCTCGTACCCCTCTACCTCTTCCCAAAGAATGAAATTCCCCACTGAAACTGGCGGGTTCAGGCTGAGGTGGACACCTTTCATGAGAAAGATGGACCAAAGTCAGAACTTGGGTTCAAACACGCTCAAACTTCTAGCAGCACTTAGGTCTAAAACCTGGATCCATTTTCTGGGCTTCTGAGCCTTAGACACAGAAACTGGAATCCAGATCTTCGCTGTGCCTTGCACACATTAAGCCTCCCAGCACTGGTCCAGATAATAGTAAAGAATCACCATCTGGCTGGGTTTTACGGTTTGATGAAGTGCTCAGTTTTAAGGCAAGCACGTGTCTGGCACCTGGGGACTGCAGAGTCCTGATCCCAGTTCTGGCACAGTCTTTCTGTGGCCCTGGGCAAGTCACGTCCTCTTCGGAGGAGGGAATTCATCAAGTGCCCCGTGGCCCCGCTGAAGCAGCAGCGGGCTGTAAAACAATCCTCGGCTCCAAGAGAGGCTGGAGGGGCCCCTCAGCAGTGCGGGGCCAGCTCCGTGCCACGGCCCAGAGCTGCTGGTGTGGGGACACAGCTCCTGGGGGACCCTGCGTGAGGGCTGCGAGCTCAGGCAGGTTGCTCTGGGGCTTGGGCTGGCTTGTGCTAGAGCCAGCCTAGTCCTCAAAAGCCTTAGGACAGAGGAAGCACAGGTAAGCTTTGAGCCCTTCTAGTCTGCTTCTGCAGCTGCAGGATGGCATTTGGATTTACAATCAGACTCTACAGGTGTGCCAGCCGGTTTGCAGAGGTACGGCACTACTTGCTTGCCCCTTGTTATCACTAAACAGGGACATAAAAGCCTAGAAAGACTGAGGATTAACTGTGATTTACTCCCATATTGCTAGAAGCCACAGATATCTGCTATTTATGAGCAAGCAACCCTGAGAAATGACATAACGGTAATTTCTCATCATTTTGCGTCCACATTCTTCATTAGTTTTCCTCCTTTTTTAAGTAGCACCTAACTAGGGAGTCCAAGGAATTCAAAGCCCTCTTTGCTGCACACTGCAGCTTCTTTGTTAGCAAAACTCTTAACGAGATAGAGACATTAAAAACAAAACAAATGGTGCTTAGTAGTAGCCCTTTTATTTTCTACATTTAAAATTATTAAATCCCACTATGCCCATATTTCATATTATAACCTCTTTGAATCCCCAAACGGGCCAGTCTGGTTTCATTTTTCTTTATAGTTTTCTTGTTTCCATGTTTGGAAACATTTACCTTAAAAAAGAAAAAAAAAAAAAAAAAAGGCGAAAGCTTTTAAATGTAAATGACTACGTGAGGCTGCTCTCCTGAACAAGTGATCAACCTTCCCCGCAGCTCCAGAAATGGCTAAAAGACCTGGGTTTTGTTCTGCCCCATTGCGTTCTTGCAGCCCAGCCCTGGCTCGATTCTGCTTCTTGCAAAGAGCAGTACAGCCAGACATGGGTGGCGTTTGAAGGCTTTTAATTAAATCCGTGTTTTGCAGTGAAATAATTGACTTGATTACTGAATTTTAGGCCTGAAACTACTTCTACCATTTAATGCCATTGGATTCTCTATCTGCAAAGTGAAAGATAACTTACAATACATGGAGTTAGATACCTCTTCCAGCAGCAGCACACACCTCAGGCTTATCTGAGAAAGGGGATTGTATTCCACATTTCAGCTGGGATCTTCATGTCGAACAGCACTTTTGGTAGAAAGCCTCTCCTGGGCACTAACCAGCAAGATAAAGAAGTTGCAATGGAACAAAAACTTGATGGTGGTTTGCCACCCCCAGCTCCTTGCGCTAACACCTCAGGATTTAGTTAAATTTTTCAGAATACTCTCTCCCTTTCAGCTAATCTCTCTTTCATGGCAGGGTAGATCTGGGGAAGTCTAGTTACGGCAGTACAGCCCCGAGCTGGCATGAGACCTCTTTGTGAAGGCATTCACTGTATAAAAAGGGGGGAGGGGAGGGTGGCTAGGAAGATAATTGAAAGGATTGCAAAGATGAGGCTCACCAGAGGAAAGCAGTGTGACAGCTGTGGGGTTCTGAGGATGGATTTTACTCCATTAGTCCCTGCGTCGCAGCTTTTCCTGGCTGCAGTAGGATTCCTTCCTTGAATCGCCACTTTGATCACCATATTCCAGGAATCCGTAGCTGTTTGTTCAGTTTTTGCTGCCGGTTTTGTAATGCTTATTCCACTGCCAAGAGGTTACTCGCAAGTGTCTCGTGAAGGGACGCAGACAGCCTCTTCAAGAGAGGCAAGAAGTAAAAACGGGAATTTCAGCTCAAACCTGCACACACACAAGCCTCCTGTGTATTCACAGGCTTACGTAAGACAGCGATAATGTGTAAGTGAAACTAATCCAGGTATCACCACAACAATTCTTAGTGAGTGCCCCTCACTCACCCCCAGACATGTCTTGTTTCTAAGTTCTCCTGGACCCACCACTGCTAAAGCTGCCCCTTTCTTTCTAAACTTCAGGTACCACAGAGGATTCCCTTCACCCTCACAATATCTACCCCCAAACTATTCCCAAGCTGCTTTCACCAGCCTGAGATAAAACATCTGTGGGGTTACCTCCTTCAGGGCTGCAAATAGACCTGGTCTCTCAACAGGGTTACACGTGGCCATCCTCCTCTGCTCCTCCTCTCTGTCTCTGCTTAAATTTCTGCAGGTGTAGCTGTGCATGCTGCTCATTCTTTAATGCCCTCTCGCTCACACCATCTAACCGAGGACACCACGTATGAGCTAGCAAGAACACCTCATCCTCAGAGTAGCTTCCTTGATCCAGGTCAAAACTTCCCCCCCCCCAGTAGGCTGAAGCCTGTGAGGCTCACTCCCTCTGGTGGTGCACCCAAGCCTCAGTTTGGGAATCTCAGGGAGCAGAGCAGTTTGGTAATTTGGTCGGGGCTTTTGGTTAACCTCTTCCTCCAGTGGTTTGCGAAGGGCAGTTCTGGGTGGGTATCATTCTGTTATCGCTCCCTGTAAATAACCCCGGGCTGTTCAGAGCCTGGTAGAGGTTCTTCAAGAGCTTTTCCAGTCCAATGTGCTGTGTTGTCTTTTGTCTTGCTGAGAAAAAATGGAGAGTAAAATCTACCCTTTCAGATTCGGTTTGTGAGCCAATACACAAAGCTACTAGTTTAAGCATTCTGTCAGCAGCTTAGAAAGCAAACCTTTCAGGCTGATACTCATCTGTGCTTCTTAGCCAGCTAAGAGAACAGCAGCAATGTGACTGCAACAGCAGCTTCAGCATCAGCACACACAGCAGCAGCTGGATGAGGAGGCAAAGAGCATCTCAGCACCTTCAGAACACAAGCAGTGTTCTGCCCCCTCTTTGATCCGGAGTGCTGCATTTTGCTGAAGCACCTGAACAGGCACACACTTCGTCCTGAGGTCAGTGGGACTGTTCCTGTACTTAAGTTAACCCTGTGCTTTGCCAAGTAGGGGCTTAAGGGAGGTTAGGGTTGTTCGAAGTGAACTCTTGGTTCATCCCCTGCTTTAGCTTCAGCCCTTAGATCTCATCAAGAAAAGTTCAGCTGAAATCCTGCTCAGAATGACAAATCTCAAGTTCTCTAAGAAATGTTCTTTCATTTCTCGAAGCCTGACAGTACTCCCAACTTAATGCTTTAACAAAATGCACTAGGAATAACAAAACGTTTTAGACATTATAAGAAGGTGTTACCTTCCTTACACAACCATCAACACAAACCCAGGCACTATTATTTAAAACATTTATTAGCCTTTCATATTCCACTGGTCTGGAAAACATATTTTTAACCTCTCTGAATAAGATGTGCATTTAGGCCAGCTCGTGCCCTGGTCCAACAAACCATTTTCCAAAAACTAAGCATGGTGTTACATCTTAGAAAGGGATACACATGCTGTGCTGGATCGGTGCCTTATTCCACCGTTCCCGTGTTTTCTGTTCACTCAGACTAACCAAGGCTTTCAGAACCGCTCCCAGCACATTGTACTGACAGAGTGTCCCCTGTCATCTTAAAACAGGTAGAATACACAAGAAAGATTTCCTACAACTGTCTTCCACCACCTTCTGCCCACTCAGGTTTTATCGTTATTCCTGTTCACCAAAAAATCTTCCAGTTGTATATGCTGAATTTCAATTTATGTGAAGTATTTTTTTTCCATCTTTTTCTTGTTTATTCATTGTACTTAGCTAGTTTTAGCCTAGGTATGATATTCATTGACTGCAGTTCTTGGAATAAGAGTTTACAGGCATAAGGTATCCGCAGAGAAGACACATGACATGACGACTTGCAGTAGTGGCACCTATGGAAACAAACAAACAAAGTCAGAGTTTGTGCATAATTGAAGCTGTACAGAAAAGACCAGTTGCCAATGTCCACAATTTTCTTTGTCCACCTGCATTTAGACACTGGGATCAGTCCTAGAAGGAGCCGAGTGCTTGAGACACGTGTTAGCACTTATCGAGTCACAACCTTCAGCCTGAAGAAGAGAAGGCTCCAGGGTGACCTCACTGCAGCTTTTCAATACTTAAAGGGGGCTTATAAAGAACATGGAGAGCGACTCTTTGCTCAGGCAGATAACAACAGGACAAGGAGGAATGGTATTAAACTAAAAGAGGGGAGATTTAGGTTAGAGGTTAAGAGGCAATTCTTCACTCAGAGGGCGGTGAGGCACTGGCACAGGCTGCCCAGAGAAGCTGTGGATGCCCCATCCCTGGAGGTGTTCAAGGCCAGGTTGGATCATCATCCACTTGAGCAACCTGATCTCATGGATGGCATCCCTGCCTATGGCAGGGGGGTTGGAACCAGATGGTGTTTAGGGTCCCTTCCAACCCAAACTGTTCTATGATTCCATGAACTTTAGGCCCTTAAATAATCTGACTGAGGCGAATAAGGGCTTTATGTTAAGCCTGTACTTTTCTTGGAGGAGAATCATAGTGCTTTGTATCCTACAGGACTCACTTCTACTTCACCACTCACACAACTGCCAACAAAAATTTCAGCATTGTGTAATGAGGGAAAGGAGGTGGACAGAACAAAGTATTCCTGAGAATATGATTAATGGTCCAGTTTCCATCTTGTATACAACTCTCAAAAAGAAAAAAAAAGAGACAGGAAGAAAGGAAGGTCATGTTTAGTGGTCACGTTTTTTTGTTTTTTTTTTTTTGGAACTCCTTACTCAGTTTCACTGTAAAAGCAATTCATACTGCCAACTCAGAAATGGGCTGTCTCTCTCCTTATGTCCATCTCCATGAAGAGCCAAGGAGCTTTTGTTGAGATAGAAAACCACTAGAATGGCTTTAACATGTGTTCTTTGCACTCTTTACTCAGATAATGATCTTAAAATTCCGGGGAAGAGTTTTTTCTCTTTTGTTCTGTCACGCAGATACAACTTTGACCATATCAGGAATAGACAGGCCAGACACCCAGCCATCTTTCCAGCACTGGGGCTCAAGTTCATTGATGTTAACAGATCCTTCAATGATTTGATTTCTTATTCCATGTACACACAAAGGAAATAAAATATCTTTCATCTAAATATCAGTTTCCCCTCCCTCCCTGTTTCCTCATTCCCTTGTATATCCACCTTCTGGCTGTGGAGAGTTGAGAAAGCCAGGCATTTGGGAACACAGTGACTCTGCACTTCCCTAATGGTCTGGCAAAGCTCTTCTGCTCGTATGTTTTGTATTTATATTCCTGGCATGAAGTCATGACAGTCTAAAGTTCCAATTACGGCAGCATTAGCAAAATTCCTACATGCTTCTGTGGAACAGAATGACGCTAAGAATCAACATCTACAATAAAGCCAGTGCTTACTCACTTGTTTGTTACCAGAGAACTTGACCTGGAGCCTGTCAAAGCCAGCATGGCCAGGTCCAAGAAAGCTGGTTCATGTTAAACACGGTTCTTGGTTACGAGACTCGCTGTTTGTCTCCCACAGCTCCTTCTCCCAGGCTCCGCTACTTCTCTTTCATGGGCGTACTTAAAGACCACGTCCAAGAGCGGCTCATTTTCTAGGAAAACTGCCTGCCCTGACCTCCACGTGCTCCACACTTGGCGTATTTCATTTTTTTCTTTTAAAAACCAAGTAAACTTTCACAACCAATGGTGCAGAAGCCTTAATTGCATTTCTCCAGTTCACGATCGGGAACGAAGCTTCGCTTGCTCCCAGTAACTGGTTTGGCTTTGCCTAGGCCTGACTACAGACAGCGAGAGGTTAGCAGGCCGAGCCAGGCGGTTCCCTGGGACATGCTTGTCCTCTAGACTGTTACAACGGGGGGAATGCCTTTAAATCAGAACAGACCTCAATTACAGCTCTGTAACTATTACTTTAGTCCAAATTTAGAGTGATAGCTGTTTTTATGAAGGGTAAAAGTGACCTCAACAGAAGCCAGTTTTGATGATAACAGTAAAACAATTGCACTCAATCAAGGAAACCTTGCAAGCCCTGGAAGCTTGATGATTGCAACTTTTCTGTTTATAAGAAGTCTACTTTATAATTACAGCTGCTAAGAACTGAGGAGCAGAAACTACTCACTGCACTAAGTCTTGAAGCTTGACCCTTCTGGGCCTGCTTTGTACTTGGACAGGGATCACCCAGAAAGGTTACAAGGTACAATGTGCACAAACCAGGAGTTACTGTCAAACAGAGAACACAGAAGCTGAAGCATCCGGAAGACCATTTGGTCCTAGAATTGATACTACACTGGACAGGAAAAGGCAACAGTGACAAAGCTGAGTCTGGACCAGAAATAAATATTTCCTACATGTAGATTTTAAAATGTTCAGACTCTAGAGATAAGAATAACTTTCCATCATCAAAAAAAAGACAAAATTCTGCTTATATCACTTGGTGAAGTCCTGCCCCTGAACACTCTGTACCACAGCAAAGCTGGAAGGATTTACAATAAACTGGTATTGTCACAGCAGGGCTCTACTGTATCCTTATGGGGTCAAATTCTGGCACGGCAACAACAGCCCCTTCCCCTGCTCAGGCTCCATCACTGATGTGTTGTTACTGTCCTGCAGAAAAAAAACATACCCAGCTGCTACTCATTGTCTGGGAGGAAGGGCTTATCTTCCTGAAGACAAGTGCCCTTAAGCTAGCCACCAAACAATACATTTCTACAAGGTTTCTCACAGCAATGTCTTATTAATGGCAGAATCACTGAAAAGGCCATTTTGGAAGTCCTGAGTTTCCCTTAATGACTTGGTTTCTACTGTGATGCTCATTATAGGGCCCCTTGCTTTGGCTACTGGCAGGTTTGGTGTACCACTTAGCAGAACCTATCTTTTATTGATTTACTCTCACACATCAGACCTAGATTGCAAGAATATCTCACTCTGAGAGAGCAGTTTCTTCCACTGTTATCTTAAGAAGTTGTTAAACTTTGTTACAAACTTCAAAACAGGACTAACAACACCTTTGACTAACAATACCTTAAAAATAAAATGTAACTATTTCTGTTTAAATTCTCAATTTTCTTCAAGGTGCCTTCATTTCATCTCATCTCTGAAAATCTTCAAGGCCTGCTGTAAAAGCCAAGATCTTGTAAGAAAAACTGGGCTACATTTGCATGACAGTTTTTTTAAGGCAGTGCTGCACACAGAAGTGGCCATTTGTTTGACTTACAGCACACCCTTCAACTTCCCTCAACTGCTTCTTGTGCTGCTGCAGTAGCTCTAAAAGTCCTGGATCAGAAAGAGGGCTCACTTGTTACACAGTGTGGACACACTGAAGAAAAACAAGTGTCTAAAAATATTTCTTGCACAAAAACCAGAAGGATATTATCCAACTAAATATCGCCAACCATGTACAGAGTAGGCTTTGTTTCTCCTCTGGATTTCACGTTTGCTTACCTCTGCCTGCACTTCTACTCCGTAAGCAAACAAGCATGGTGCTTTCTGGCCAGAAACACTTTAGAAGAAAGATTTGACCAAGGCAAGAAAGGATAGTTGTCACTTCTACATCTATAAACTCAAAACATACCTTCTTACTTGCCTACTTCATTATACCACAGCAAAAAAAAAAATAAATCACTCTCCAAGAACCAAAGCAAATAAAGCCCAGTATCCTGCCTCCCCTAACTGATATTGATATCCAAGATGCTGCAAGTTTCCCATAATGTTACTCTGGTATTTAGAAATTAGTTTCCCTCTTCTTCCCCCAACATAAATACTGAAGTAACTTGAACACAGGCTGTTATTTTCCTCCCTTTGTCACTGGACTCCTGGTTACCTGCTTTCACAGAGCTTGCCCCACTTCAATTCAGGTCTGGGCTTCTCTTACCACTGGCACAGCTGGGCAATGCCAAGAAGGTTACGTGTCCCAGCAGTTCAACACTTCATTTTGCAGAGGTTATACCCCTTCTGAACTGCTGGTGGACCAGTTGGCACCAGAGCTACTTAACTGGGCCCTGAAAAATCACCACGGTGACTGGAGCAGTTCAGATGGACACAACTCACCCTGCTGGGCGCAGGTTAGGGAGTACTAACTACAAGAAGCACCAGCAATCTGCTCCAGGGGTTTGTTAATCTGCTGCAGAGGTGGGAAGGAGGGCAGCAAACAGAGTGAAGGTAACCTTCCCCACAAGCACAGATGGCTGTTGAAGAGAATACCAGTGCTCCACAACAAGAGAGACCCCTATCCCATTGACAACGAGCTCACTTTTGTCCTAAATTCAATCAGACCAGAAAAAACAACTGTTTCCTGTCATCGATTCTCCAAATACCGTTTTGCATTTTGACATTAGTCTGGATTAAAGATGCACGAGGTTGTTAACCAGTGTCTGTGAGCACTTTAAAAGCACGAAGCGCTATCACCAAGGGCAAAGTTCTGGTACAGAGAGGTGTGTTGAGGGCTTTCTTGAAAGTGTGAACACACATGAAGCACGACATATGCATGAAGCGAGGAATGGACACCATGATTTAAAAAGGGCACTGCAGTTAGACAACTTACCAGCCAGAGTATCCCAGCAGGCCACATTGCCCACAAACATCCACTTCAAAGGCATCACTTGAAATCATCAGTCTCTCCAGTAAGAGCATGCTGGCTCCATAACCTATCAAACAATCCCGTTCCATCTCTCCCAGACGTAAACCACCATCACGGGATCGACCTTCAGTGGGTTGCCTTTGAAAGAAATATTTGAAAAACATGGTAAGTATTCAGAATACACTTTCTGCCACTCTACGAATACCTGTCTTCAAACTGTAGGAGCAATATAGTATCAACAAACAACGTTGTACAATCTAAAGCTGCTGATCTCACAGATGTTATTCAGATTGAAGTGATTCATCTTTGCTCCTGCACTGCCAATACGTCATCGTTCTGTGACAGTGTCAGGCCACAATGCTCTACGACACAGGATGCAGCTGAGCAAGCAAAAACTTGAGACCAAATAGTATCCAAGAAGACAACAGAATCTGGCAACCATGTACCTGGATTCAGATTTGGTGCTCTTTTTTTGATTAATCATTCGCTATATTTTGTAGCTATCTAAATGAAACAGTATTCAGCAGCTAATGAATGAATCAACAAGCTGTTGAATGTTTAATGTTTCAGTTGAACTACAGCTAAGTAAGACTAAATTGTAAAATAAGGCCATTTTTAATCTTGGAGAGTGTACCAAAAGTAAGCAGCAAACAATTAGTTAGCGTGATCAACTACTCCCTTCTGCAGTGTGCATATTACTAACTCAAGATTAAAACCCTATTTTTGCTTGTTTGTTTTTGGAATTAACACTTAACTACTTTCTTTTTGTCATGTCTGATAGGTAACAAGCTAATTTCCATGTTGTATAGGTTCTTGGTTCTCTAGTTCCTCAACACAAATCAAAGTCACATTTCTTGTCTGGAAAGCCTTCTCATCCTTGTGGTGCTAGAGGAAAGTTTTAATCAATCAATGTAAATAGACACTGAACATTTTTCGATAAAAAGGCAAGGTAAACTCTTATTTAGCAATGTTGTCAGTTTAAGCCAACTTTTTTTTTATTTTTTGGTTGGACATGGTCAGAACTTTCAATGTTTGTTTGTCACACTGAAATTTAGTCCAGCATTAGTGCTACTCTCACATGCCAGCACAATGCAGTAGTATGTAGGCTGCAAATATTAGCATGTACTATGAAGCAAAAACAATCTAAAATTCTTGAAGCACTAATATATTGCATATATTTTATTAAATACTTCAATCTTAGTATGTCCCCTGAAACATGACAGCAAAGATAAAGAATTAAAATTGTTATTGGCAATCATAAGAGGCTTCACCAGTCAGCGAAACCCAACATTCGTGTGCTGTTCCTAGTAGTTGGACCAGTGTAAATCATACAAAATATACAATAACAGATCTGGACCATAACTTTTGGAGTATATACAATTTATGTTACTACAATCTACCAAATTTGTTAAACATAACACAGATACTGAAAATAAGTTTTTTCCAACATACTGCAAACTCAGAGAATAAGATTCATAAAAGCCTGCAACATCTAACAATTCTTTGTAACAACAACAACAACAAAAAGCTAATTACCAGTCCCAACTGATCTTCCAAAGATGCCAGTTGTATTTGTTTTTTAGGGGAAGTAGTTTCCTTTCCTCTGACCACAGTGGAACTTTAAAACTAATCTGCTTGTAATTCAAATCATCCTTTTCATGGATGTAACCTTCCATTTTTCCCCACTGCTGGGTGACTGGATAGAAGTTGTTTACATCCTGATTAAACTCCCTAACCCCCCCCTCCCCACTCGGGTGATGGCAGCATCGCTGTTTAGATGCTGTTTTAAAGGACTAACCCTGTGGTGAATGCAGTTTTCTCTTGGGAAGTGCTCAGAGGCAGACTTTAAAAGCAGTCGAGGTGTCCAAAGGCACAGACATTTGCTGCAGTGTTAAGAGTGTCTGAGTTTCTCCTGCCAGCTGACTTCTACAGTACGAGTTACACGCATACCATCAAAATTTTCATCAGGTGCTGTTCCACAGGATAAAATGCCAACAGAGCTTTATAAATGTGACCCCTCCAATAAAGTCACAATCCAATTAAGGGATGATAAAACCTCTCGAGAAACTATAGGGTCTTGATTCCAGCCCTTTAAGAGTTGATAATGCTATGGGGTCTTCCAACAGATACAGGGTGAAGATTTTTAGGGCAGCTGAAATCCCATTAAAACACACACACGCAAACAAAAAATCCAACTTGAATCTTAAGTTCTTGAAGTGTTTAAGTCCCACTCAATGACTCAATGTCAAAATTATCTCAAAAAAAAAAAACCTCCCCCAAAAGTAGTTTTCTAAAGTACCCAAAATTCCAATATTGAGATTGGGCCTTTAAAAAGAGTCCGTCTTAGGTTCCGTAAGTCTATTGGACTTTTCTTCCCACTCACTTACGTTTGAAAATTCCTCACACCAAAGGTTGTTTAAAATGTTAAAACAGTATTTGTAAAGCAGTTGTGTTTCCCCTTCCCCTCTACACACGTACACTGCAGCTGTTGCCCTGGGCAACTGCTTCCATTCTTTATTCTGAATATAACATTCTGAAGACAAAGCGGACTCTTGAAGATAAGACTGGGAATATCATAAAAAAAATATATTTTTCATATTAAAAAAAAATAAAAAGATCCTAAAACTACAAAATCCTAAGTAAAATGAACTGATTCCTTAAATAAATAATAATAAAAAAAAATCAGGTGAATTGGTCTTCATAGTATTTAACCGTTCCATTTAGAAAAGCCATAAAACAATTAACTTCAGTGTTTTTAAGCACATTAAGGATTTATTGGTGCTAATTCTGTATGTTGTGGAAGAGCAGTGGGTTCAGCTTTATGGCCCTCTTCCTTGTTTCGTTGGCCAGTGGAGGGAAATGTAGTCTGCCCCCGTGAATAAGAAGAGCACGCCTTGTAGGTCTCAGCAGAACTCCCTTGTGCTTGTTGTAGAAAATCAAACGTGGTAATTGTTAGAGAGGCTGATGTCCAAAAGTGGGATACTACCTAGAAAAACACTGCCCAACAAAAGGAGGGAATACCACGCTCCCACAGCCCCGCAGAGGAACCCTGACCAGTAGGACCACATCACTGCCTCACAGCACAACAGGAACTGGCTTATCTGGTAAGTTCAAAGGAAATGCAGGTGGCAGCTCTGGCAACGTCCATCAAGACAACTATGCCTGGAAAAGGCTTATATTGATCAGAAAATTGAAAGCAGTTTATCTGGTAAAGTGATTTTGAAGGACTGGCCATTGCCATATACAGAACTAAGTTTTAAATTCACTTTTAACTACACATGGGAAAAAATTAAGCCTTGCATTTCAGTTAGCAAACACCAATTCAGAGGGCAGCATCTTGTCATTTTTTGACTGTGTTGACAGAGTGCTGCAATTCCACTAAGTCTTGTTTTAATCAGAGCAATATTCAGAATGAGTGATGTTCAAGGAACTCAGGTCTTCTGCCTTATTCCAGACAGAAAATACAGCTCTGCTGGCAGTTAAGCTACACTCAATATGTAATGAAATGCATTTCAAGACAACGACTGCTAAATTCCACGTTGGAAAATGTTACAGGACTACTTTTAAAAGCAAAAAAAAAAAACAACCCAACCAAACAAAAACAACGTTAGAGGCAATCTACTCTCCAGGAAGTGGAATGGATGATAAAACAATAGTGAATATGAAAGCTGGCAGAGCAGACTCTCTCAGCAGAGGCGATGGCAATAACAAAAGTTTAATTAGTTGAGGAGAAAAAAGAAAATTCCTAAAAGACTAGTCAAGAGGCAGTATAAATTGGACATCCACTAGCTTTCCTCAAAGTCAAATAAAGAGCTTTAGCTACATAGTACGATGCTACTGACTCGAACAAAGAATTCTAAGAAAGCAAGGGGTGGGGGAAAATCATAGCACACCACCTTCATCTTTACATGCAAGTATTACCTTGACTTGGGATTTAGGTTTCATTTAAAGTCAGTATCTTTAAAGAGCTGAGAAGCTGGGGCCACAATATGAAAGCTGATCAAGGGATTTGAGTCAGCTAGGGGCTCCAATAAAACAACTGTGTGCACTGTTAGCTGAGACGGTGAGTTTTTATTTTCAGAGGAAGGGCCAATACCATGACTAAAGCATCTAAGGACAGAAAATGGGGCAGACAGCCCTGTCGTTAGGAATGTCACTTAGGTTCATATTGGCAAGCAGCTGCGATAGGGGAATGATGGTTGTGCTATACCTGCTCTTATTAATGTGGTTGGTGGAAAGTTTAGACAAGAATTAAAAGCTTTTTGTGACTTCTTTCCCATTTCAATCATTGGTTTTACTTCTGTGGGAAGTGTGTGATAGCAGAGATGATCTCTGGCGGTCCCTTCCAAGCTCAACCATTCTGTGATTGTGTGACTTTGTCCCAGAGTAAGCATGAGGTTGGAGAGCCTAAAGGCATAGGAAATACGCAACGAAAATCAAGAAAGATACTTCTTTATCTGCTACAGCAGAGAGCTGCATCTCCACTCTCTAATAACACATCAGGTGGAAGCTATGCCTGTTAAGAAGACTGACTTGCTGGCGTGGTGTGAAGGCAAGCAGGGTAAGAGAACTGCATCTGGGCACCAAGAGGCATAAAAAATAAATTAAGAATTAAAGAAAAGGCTGTAAATCATGCTTGTTACAGGGAAGCCTTAAAGCAGGACAGACATGACTTTGTGCTTACATCTCAAACACAGTACAAAAGGGACTGATCATAAATTTACACGATTTACAACTCAAAAAGAAGAGTACCGCCACGGAACTGGTGAGGTATGTGTACTTGGTGTACATGACGGACCAGAAAGATTGGCAAAGGAAATTTAGAATAGTCTTAGCTAGAATATTCCAGACTGCCTGGCAATTAGCTGTCTGGCAAGATTTAGCCAATAGCCCTACTGTGATGGAGAGAGGTGAACGAAGCCATCCACTAGAAGCCTCCTCAAAGCAAAGACTGTGCCACTGAACTATTTCTTGTGAGCCAGGAATGTGAGCAATTTAGAACATGAGTGCAGGCAGCCTTAGAGCTAAAGAGCCAAAAAGCTGGCCTGCCTTTAAGAGAAATGGTAAGTTACACCAATGAAAGCAGGATGCTTCAAATTCCCCAAAGCTGCAGACAGAGTAAGCCCACCGCCGGGGGCTTATATTATGTATTACCCAGAGTACATCTGCTTGACCTCAAAATTTACACAAGAGGACATCGACGTGGTCATCAACCTTTTTGTTAGAGAGAAAACCAAGTTCAGGCTTAGTGCAATCATCACGACTCCAAAGGAACTGAGGATATGTTTAAACTGGGCAAATAAGAATGCAGATTTATTGTTGGCGTCTCTGTAAATTTTGCCATTTATTAGTGTGAAAGTGCTTTTCTTCTTCACAGTATTATATTAGAATTGCGGACCAGCACACGCAACTCTAAATTAAGTTTTAAATGGAAGTTTTGCAAGGCAAAGTGCAGTGTACCAGGGACACACGTTATGCTAATGCCTGTTTGGGCTGCACTTGGGACAATGCTTTGCCTTGACAGGTAGAGGTATGGGCCTCATCGGTATTAAACTGCTCACTACCGAAGGATGTTGAAATAGTAAAACTAATTTCTTCCTTCTACTCATACCCGATTTTGTAAAAGTACAGCTGTTAAAAGAAAAGAAAGTCCTCCTGAAATACCTATGATATGAACAATCTGACAGGACAGGGCCAGAACGTGCTCTGTGAATCAGCAGACAGTATTTTTTACCAACTGCTAACAGGAGTTGGAGAAGCAAAGTCAGTTTTGTACCACAATGAGCAGACTGGCTATTCAAAACAACCTTCTACCACAGACAGCTGTGAGAACTTTTACTCTGTCACAAGGTATTAACAGGTAATAGCATTTTTTTCAAGTATCAGGAGGTAAACAAACTTTGTTTTACATCCATCAGTCAGCAGGGCACACTTCTGATTGTACACTAAGAATTCCCCACTTCGCCTGTAACCATACCTGGTGAGCACTGCTCTGGGTCCTCGAGCTCTTGCGTGCATTTTATCCAACACCATGTGCTTTAGTTTCTGGTAATACACGGGGCCAAAATAGATATATGCTTCCAAGGGCTCCCTGAAGGAATAAAAAAGAAAAAAAAAAGAAACACAAAAGAAGATAACATTCACAGTTAGCACACATTTACCCTAAGAGAGAGACAAGAGTGCCCAGGCTGGCACTGGGGACTGAGATGAGCAGGGTAAAAGGACTCTTCAGAACTGCATTTAAGCACTTGTGTCAACTTGGGAACATCTGTAAGCAGCACAGAGGGTGTTACTCATTTCTGTGAGCTGGATTAATGGCTAAAGACTTCTGTCATCCCAACCGTAAGAGCAGCATCAGCATCTGAAGATCAGAAAGCAACAGCTGAAAGCACTCAGTCACTTCCCAGCTACCACCTTCAGCACTCCCTAAGAACAACTAGATTTAACAGAGAAACTCAGCACTGCCACTGATTTATTTTTAGAAATACACGTGCAATGTAAAAACAAGCAGGAGACAACCTCTCATTCAGGCATTACTGACACGACGCAGTGCTATTCCAAAAGCTGCCCACCTAGGCAAATAACAAAACATAATTAGACATTTGGAATTTGCACACATATTTGGAACTTCCACGCATATTTGCCTTCAAATTTCATAAAAAATAAATGAAGTAGGTGAAATTTTCCTGAAAGAATACAAGTATCTAAAGCAAATCTCTAAATAAAGTAGTACAAAGTTAAAGTTCGGGGCAAGGGATTTTTACAGCAAGATTTTATTCTCCCCAGGAAACAAGATTAGACAGATTTGTTTAAAAATGTTCACAATATATTAACAAAAAAACATTTCAAATGCTGCAATATGTCATAAAGAATTTATGGAATATGGAGTGGGTAAAGTGAATAAAATCTGTCTGAAACAAAAGGCAAACATATGGAATAAGTTGGTAGGAAAAAATAAAATAAAACAAAACAACAGAAAACCCAACAACTTACAACAGAGAGCAAAACTTACTCCTTGAGAAGAAGGGGACTGGGAGAATAATAAAAATAGCAGGAAGGTAGGATTAAGATGCATTTTGGAGGGGCAGGCATGTGGAGCCATATGGCCTTTTCCTGTTCCTAAACTATCTTACGTTCTTTGAACTCTGTGTCTCAGAAGCTGGTCTGATCAGCACAGCAGGAAGTTTGCAGATTAGAGTATTATGCCAGACTGAATCATTGTGTAATCGAAAGAGGGAAAAAAAAGAAAAAAGAGCACACACAAAATATTCCCAAGGAACAGACACCTGCTTCCAAATCCATATTTTACAGTACTATTAAAGACAATATGAAAATGCTAATCTGATTCCGAGCATATATGAGAATTGCTGCCAACAAAACTTGAAATTTCTTTCAATCTCTCAGAAGGAAAACCTTGATTTTACTTTTCTTGTCATGCAGAAGAAGTTGGGAGATTTTCATGTCTACTACAATGGCCATTCACGTTAGAGCCATGCAAATACTAATAGTTCTTACAGTGTGGAACCACAGAACGCTTTTAAGAAAAAAGAAGTGCCCCATTCTTCAGCCTCTTGCCTCCATCTCACAGAGCGGTTTGTCAATAACAGAAAGTTCCTGAGCTCCGAGACATAAGCAGCTTTTTCAGATGTGCCTCAACAGGATTTCCCCACTCCCCTGAAACATCTAAATCTATGCAGCAGATTCTTACCCGGTGATACCAGATGTTACGTAGTCCTTCCCTAGGTAGTTATAACCATGGCGAATAAGATCTTCACACACATCCTTAACTTTACTGCCTCCAAAAGCTGTTCCATAGTGAAACCTGCCATCGAGCACCCCAGCCTTTCCAGCCAGGAGTTCAATTAACTTTCCTACCTGTGCAAGGAAAAGCAGAGTTAACAGCTCTCCAGTACTGGCCAGAACATCTCTGGGTCAGTCACAGCATTGGTTAGCCAGACAAAGAGTCTGAGATGGCAACCTGGGTTACTGCACACAATTCAAAGAGTGGAAGAAACCCAAGGAGGTCAGGAACTGTGCCTGTGTGAAGGGGTGAAAAACAGACAGTGTGGGATCCCTTGAAGGTCTAGAGTCAGGCAGCCCCATTTTTTCCACTTGTCTGAAAAGTGAGCAGGGTCCAACGTGGCCTTCTGCACTGGGAGACAGCCGCAGAGGTTAACACGCTAGAGAGCAGCAGGAGAAACAGAAGAAGCTAACAAAGACAAAAAGACCAGAGGCTGTACCAAGTGATCATGGAGGTCCCATATAAAAGGCCAGGCTGTAATTTATCTAGCACAGCTCGGCATCACAGGTACGAGCCTTGCATGAATTCCAGGGAGGCATGTGTAGTGTAAGGAGTTATATAGGTCGGGAACTATGACTGAGACTCCTCTCCACTCTTCCCCTCCCAGTCTGCCCCCAGCTGGCCTAGCGAGCATAGCCAACTGGGAAGGAGAGCAAGAAATTTTCAAAGGGAAAAGGTGCAACTGAGGTACCTGGTTGCTTTTCTATTAGCTCGATGCTGAACAAAATGAGGATGATGCACAAAACAGCCCACATCCCTACTTTTTTACAGCAGGATGTTTCAAAATATGCCAAACAGATGGCTGACTACTCATAAGAGAGCAAGCACGTGGCACGGTGACTGCAGAATATTCTCAGTGTGACCGCGTGGTTCAAATTTTTTGCTTCTTCTGGCTAATCCACTTCACTTTCTTTATTGGGGAACACTGCCTCCTGAATCACGACACAGCCACTAACCGTCATACGCGATGGGAAGCCGTGAGGGTTCATTATGATATCTGGACAGATCCCTGTATCGCAGAACGGCATGTCCTCCTGAGGAACAATCAGTCCGCACACCCCTGCAGAAGAGAGAACGTTTCAATTCACAAACAGCAAACCACCAGCAGGGCTGACGCTCATCACCAGATTTTTCTTTAGTGTTTTCCTCCTCCTCTCTTTCTCATGGATCACTTTTTACCCAGATTCATTACCATGACCAGTGCTCGCAACCTGCAGGCTAGAAGAGAGCCCTTGTGACAGGACTGGCAAAATTAGCATACCCTTACATAATGCTCCCAGTGATTTGTGAGCTAGCAAATTAGGGAAGAAAGCTTTAAATACAGTTTTCAGAGGCAACCAGAAACTTTTGACCAATCAGTCTGGAATAGCTCAAAGGAGACACAGTTTTTACAGCTGATACTGTAATTTCTTGGGGGTGGGGAAAAAGAAAGAAAGCAGGTCTCTATTTTCTCTATCATCAATTCAGAATCTCTTTAACGTACTCTTTGTTAATTCTTAATCTCTTTATTAATACTTAATAAAAACAAACGAAGTCAGGTTTTGACAGCAACTGAAGGGAGATTAGGAGAAAATACTAAAACTGAGAACAAAAGGATGTTTTTTCAGGTAGCATTCATTTCCTGAGCAAAGACTGCTCTCAATAAATTACCAAGTACAGTCCACTCCTCAGACTGCTTGTGTTTTGTCAGTCAATGAACAGAAATTGTACCTTTTGGAAAAAAAAAAATCAAGAAGTTTTTTTCAATCTCACCAGATTACTAGAAGCAAAACAAACAAACAGAAAGCCAAACTCTAAAGCTACTTGTGCCACGTTAAACAGAAGCACAAAAACTCGTTTCAAATAGTCTGTCATACATGGTGAAATTTTCCTTTCTCCCCCTTACAACCGTGAATTCTGCAGATTAAAATAGTGCAGCTCGAAATGACCGAGAGATCTAACACACAAATTCAGGTGCTAAAATGCAGCTGCTTAAGCCTGCGCTCCTTTGAAGCACAGCTACTGTTTCAGCTGGACAATTTCTTCCAGAAGCCCTCGGAACTGAAAAAGCCTGCAAGCTATTTGAGATCAGCCTGCTGCAACTGCCAGAGCACGTTTTGGGAACAGCCTTGGAGCGGAGGGGGCTCCTGGATGACTGAGGGTGCGGGTTACATCCCTAAAAAGGCATCCCCCAAGCAGCCACTTCACAGGGGGATATCGGCGTCTGCTCAGGAGGGAGCTCCTCTTCCACTGTCCAAGCAAGACAGGGATAGGTGTACGGGACAGTAGTTAATAGAATGAGAATGGTAAGCATGGGGGAAGGGGGTAGAAGAAAAAAAAAAAAAAAAAAAAAAAAAAAAAAAAAAAAGGAGCGGAGTGTCTGGGCGTTGGGGTCATATTTAGTTTTTGAACCTAATGAAATTAATTTTCATTGTTCCATTATGATAAATCAATAACATCCTTTTATCCCTCCCCACCAAGCAGCAATCGTTTGCTGAAAATGAGAAAAAAAAAAAAAACAACAAAAAACCACTATCTCCTGTGTACACAGTTTTTTTAATCCTAAAATTATATGCATAAATACTTTGTTATGTAGATATTATGGCACGTATATTGTGCCTTATTCCAATTTACTTCTAAGAAAGCATTAGGATGCATCTGGACTTCAGGGCACCTGTAAGCCAAAAATTAAATCTTAGCTAACTTAAAATTACTTTAGGCTCTGAAAACCTTTTATATGCCAAGCCGGTTCCCATAGCAGACAGCCACTGTGTTGTTTGTTTTGTGTGAAAGTGAATGATAAAAGATCCATGAAATCGACACAGAAAGGCAGAACAGCAGAAAGAACTGAGGGCTCTCCATCATAGCGGCTTCTACCCTCCGCTGACTTGTATAACAATGGGACCTACACACCCAACTGCAGATCTAACACAGCTGTGCATTTCATTAGATGAAGAGCACTAGTGACACAAGTAAATAATTAACTTATTCTGGTCCGCTGACTGTGGTTATGAGACCAGTCATAGCTGACAGATTTTAATACAAGTTAACACAAAGACAGCATAATGAGCTTAGAAGTTAAAAACAAAATATTTAGACAGAACCCAGCAATGTGAAGCTTGCGAGGCCATTTATAAGTTTCTATTTTAGCAAGAAAAAAAAAAGAAAGAAAAAACGAGAAAGCTGTAAAACCTCAATTCTAAGCTTCTGTATTTTAAGAAGGTGCTGAATTTAGGTAACAGAGCTCTATACAGCACGTCCATCTGTATTTAGGGAACGGGACAGAGAGCAGATTCCTTTCCTCCATATTTTAAGAAAGAAACTTTCTCATAGAGAGCTACTTAAAAAGCCGGACACCCTTCCTGCACATGACTTCTAAAAGCAAGTAACTGCAACTCGCTTCAAAGTGTAAACTTGATTTCCTTTTGCAGTCACTTTCCTTCAGAAGCTCTTCAGAGATTAGCTCATGCTTGCGAGTCTGCTCTGGAAGCTCCCGAATTTGCCACTCTTTTTCATCCCCGATTGTTGAGCCAGGGTTTGCAGCAGGGCAGTAAAAGGCCAGCCTGCTGGTTCTGCATTGCTGAGCAGCTGCAAAAAAAAGTGATCAAGTGAATTAATCCGTTATAAGTGGAATTATCACTTGGAACTGGCCAATAAATCAGTAAAGGAGAAAAGAAGAGGCAGGATTTAAGACAGCCTCCAGTCCCAAATGTTGCCTTGTGCAAGTATGAACTGCATTTCACTGAGCTGCCCAATATTCCCCATATAATATTCATAAGCAGGACACAAACTAGTAGGAAACTTTGCTGCTCTGTGGCTCTTCCTACAGCTTTTCAAGATTTCCTGATTGTTACCCACTTAGATACCACATAAAAATTTTTCCCCAGCTTTCACACAAGACATACAAAATAATTTGGTTGCATTCCTTCTCCTTCCCCTGGACATGTTTTTACGTGCTGCACACCCAGAATTCAGCAATACGGCTGTAGACTAAATGCTGCATGATGATGGGCCAGAATCCGCTCTCAGCCATACAGTCTGAAGTTTTTGTTTAGGACCAAAATCAAACATTGACAACCAGAAAAGGCTGCAATGACTTTTCTAGATAAAACAAAATGTAAAGACTTTTTTTTTTTTTTGGCGTGGGCTAAGTAAGTATTTAGCAGCTGGCTACCTCTCATTCCTTCTCAATTGAAAAACAAATGGAATTTAGAAAAAAAGACACCATATATCAATTTCATAATGTCACCTTAGAGGGAACATCAGTGACAGGGCTGGCAAATTCTTTTAAGATAGCTCTCTCTATCAAAAAAATAACTCGCAAACCCATGGTTCAATAAACATGGCAGTTCATTGCAAGGATAACAGTTTAAATTAGAATAAACTTAAATTAGATGTCCACAATGGCTTAACGTGCAAGTGTCAAACAGACATGGGCAGTGTTTTTTCGCTGCTATTGAACGGCAGCCAGTTAGTGCCAGCCCTCTGACCAGGCACGATGGCTCTGTCCTCACGGCTATCTGCACCAGCACCTCAACACCCGCGCACCTCCACGAGGCCCTAAAGGAACACCAGGGTCCCCTCACCCCCTTCACTTTGGTCCTTTAAGAGTTTCTTTCCCTCATCAGGAGAAATTCACGTTTCCAGAATGCGTGCCCTTTATACGGTTGCCTTTAGGGTTTGCTGACAAACACGACCCCAGACAGACTTGTAAAACAGCACGGAGGGGGCCGGGGGGCGGCGGGGAGGGGGCAGGGAGAAAACAACACTATGGGAAAGTTTTTCACCAGCTATGGTAAGATGCCTTCTATACGCACACATGCCAAATGAAAAAAAATAATCAAATAAGTCAAAACAAGCTAATATAGAAAACTAATTACTACCAGCAGGAGGGACATTAGAGAGCAAAGGAGACCAAGTGAATAGAAGCAGCAGTAATACGGGTTCCTATCAGCAAGACAAAAAGCAGCACATTACCAAACGTCCCTGTTTGTTTATTCTAATGATAGAGCGGTAAAAGAGTGAAAACTAACTCAAAGGTGTCTGTTTTGGATTTACCAGAGTCGGTAGAATTTGGAAATACTCCTGAGAAATAAGCCGACATCACCCGATGAAGAAGAGGTGCAGCACCCTGTACTGCGGGCAAGTAACGAGCTGATTGTCGAATATTAATAAGGTTAAACAAAAAATGTAGATCTGCTTCGAAACTCTCTAATTGCATGCTGCGTTGGCTAAGTAAGCATAAAACAACTTCAGAAGAAAAAAGTGCTGCATCACATAAGCTTTGTTCAATATTGAATCATTCACTGATCTATCATATCACTTGCTACATCCCATTTGACATAAGAGGTAAAGAACAGAATTAAAATTAACAGATAAATAATGCATAAGTAAACTTGATTAGTTTTCTTATTAAAAACATCACTCTAAATGAGAGGAGGTGCTAGAAGACAATACAGTTTGTACACTGCTTTCCCATGAGCTGCTGAATGGTCTGATGTGATAAATTTGCATAGTCTGAAGCACACAAAGAGCTGATTAATTGAAACCCTTACAATGCTTCTGGAAGCAGCTATTGTAAAACAATAACCATAGGAACTTTACAAAATACACATGGCTGAATGAGTCAAGAGCTTAATAAAATGTGTGTTCAGGATACACTATTTGGAAACAGAATTAGAGATTTTTATTCTGTGCCATAAAATGCTAAATCACCCTAATTTCAGAGGTTCAGTTGAGGATTTACTGAAAAGGTCAGAAGGTTACCTGTTTGCTGCTTGAGATAAAAAAAAAAAAAAGTTGTCATCTTCTTCTTAAGACAGCACACTGAGCAGCAGTTTTGTTAAAAATAAATGGAAAATCTGTAAGAGAAGTTTTAATGACATTCTGGCATCTCATTTCCTCATATTCAACTTTTGAAGATGAAAATACGGTGAGAAATTCCTACCTTTCCTGCTGCCTAATCAATACTAATCATCTCGCATTCCTGCAGTCAATAACAGCAAATTCTTTTTAATATCGCTTCAACCATTTAATGCCTACAAACCCACCGATGTTTTACTAGAGATAAAGCAGCAGGGCTGACTTGGAAGGTGGGAGAATGACACAAGTAACAATTTAAAACGAACATCTTAGTTTACATGCTCTGCTTACGTGCACTGTACAAGTGCCACGGAAAGGACAAAGTTGTTCTCAACTATAAATTCAGGCAAGCAGGAGGCAGACGCTCAAACTAGCAAAAAATTATAGAAAGTGAGATCAGACTTTGGTAGAGAAACGGTATTGTAATGAAGTTTATGGCGTTGACAATGCTGTGAATGGATTTTGTTTTGACACTAGAGAACGTGGTTCATTTAGGAAAACAAAGACCATCTTTCATGAATTTAAACTCGCTTCCTTGTCTTTAGAGTTGTTTAAGTGCAGATACTTCAGAAAGGTTTAATCCTTTATCTTAGATCTTCAGCTATTAAAAAGCTTCTGTTTGCCAGTTCAAACAATCTCTTGCTTAAATACAGTTTTTCCACTCCTCAGGAATACTGTTCAGTATTGCTGCTTAGTTCTGTGATCTACAGGACCTTTGTTGGAGGTGTTAATCCTTTTTCACATGAGAGACTGAGAAATGTTCTTTCAGAGAAGTGATATATTGCTTTTTTTCACATCAAAGGAGCCCAACTTTTTCCTCATTGTGACTTGTAGCAAAGCAAGAGGAAATCTGGAAATATAATAATTTAGTTTGTATGGAACTCAGATGAGGCTTCTTTGGCTTAGCAATCCTTTAGCCTTCTGTGCTTTGAAAAGTGAATTTACTTGATGAATGCGAGATTAAAAAAACAAAATAACAAACCAAAAAAGTTTCTTTATCCTTCTAGAAAATATATGATGCAATATAGTTAAAACAAAGACCAGCTTAAGATACATCCTCTCTGGTAGGTATATGTTGGTTCCTGAGACATTAGAAGCTTAAGGGCTTTATAGACTAAAGGCACAGTCCCGAGCCCAGAGATCTTACTGCAGCATCCTGGTTGAAGATGAATATTGAGATAGAGCAAAACATCTGCTGGTGAGTCTCAGGACACAATGCGATGGCCTAACTTTCCTCCTCACCACGTGCTTTGTCGACAGGTCTTGAACTGAAGGCTTTAGAGGCAGTTTGGAAGAAGTGTACTTAAAACATGGACCTGCATGAAAAGAGGGTGCAGTGGACAGGCCAGGAAGTGGTGACCCTTGCTGATACGGTGTTGACACGGGAGAGGGCACAAAGAAGATAGCAAATACAGATGCAGTGGCATAGATCTAAATTATTACAGAGGCCTGCAAAATCTACATGCATATTTAGCGAAAGGCTCTTCTGTAACAAAAGGCTAAAGCTGGTTTGTGAGATTTAATCTGTTGTATCCCAGCCACTCTCTGATTCTGTTACTCCACTTCCTTCTGCCCCAGTCACACAGTGTACCTTTAGAATACAAATCAATTTGGAATAGGTGAAAAAGCCCATGAAAAGAACTTGAGAACTGTGGTTCGTGCAACCTTATATTTTGCACATATTTAATTGCTTTAAAACTATCCTATTTCATGAAATCAGTTGCATGAAATCAAATCTCATCTTCACCCGTTCCTTCTAAAAAATAAAAATACTTCACAGAAAAGGTTGACAACACAGGAAGGAGAGAAATATGCTTGCTTTCCTTCTTACTAAATCAAGGTACTTGTTAGTTTAAGCTCATCATAGGTTTAAATGGCTCTGTGAAAGGCTTAAAGCTAACATTCACAAATTAAACTTGAAGTGGTAATTAGCTGCATTCGGAAGATGAGAGAATTCAAGGCTAATTAAAAATTCTCTCAATAGAAAATATTAAACTGTTAGTATTATGACTTGTGTCACATTTGCCTATGTTCTTCAGATACAACTGATCCTTCACTGATTTGGTGTCAGAGAAAGATGATCCTAGCTATATTTTGAAATAGCTAACAAATGAAATTTTCCCTTTCCTTTTGATGGCTTTTGTCCAGTTCTATCATTGCCTGCAATCTAACATTAATGGCAGTATCCAATTCTCCACTGTACGCTGAAGTTGCATAACTGTAACCTCCAGCAGTGTCAGTATTTTTTTCTTGGTATCTAACATATTTATCTTCTCCCCTAAGCACATTTCTCCTTTCTGTTATTCTTTGTAACATCTACTCTTATGATGTACGACAAGACAATGAACTGAAAGGTCTGCTACCAGTATAGGTACGTACTCTAGAAGGATGTAATAATTTTGAATAGGTTTCTCCCCTGATCACAAGAGATTATTAGAGATTGATGTACTGGACAGCTAATAAACACATCTGCAAAATATGTAACACAACTGTTGCAACTGTCCCACTTTTACCCCCCAAAAAACAAGCTGAAAGGGTCATGTGGGATTCTGAATAACTGATGTTGTTGGCTTATTATCATCACAGATCCAAAGCACAAATGCACAGGACATCAGCCATTCTAATCTGATACAATGCCAATCAAAATTGTGGGTGCTCTCAAAGCTCCCTACAGCATTTAGGATGTTGTTTTTCATTATCATGGGACTTCCACAGGTATTTTATTTTGGGAAAAAAAAAGAAGTTATTGATATTCTGTGACTTTCCCGACATTACAAAAAATACTATGAGATTCCACTACAGTGATTATTAGTAGTTTCTACATTTGACAATCAGCAAGAGTACTCAGTGAGATGTCTGTCCTTCCAGACCTCTAAAATGAGCTTTCACTAGACTGGGAGATGCCTTATGTCCAATTAGTGATAAGGTCCTCTGCTACCTAAAGCCACATTGTAGTCTGCCTGACACTTCTGTTTCCTTCTGTCACACTTCTGCTTCCCCCTTCTCCTCCAATGGGTTCTCAATTTTTGGATCACCCTTTTTCTTTCTGGGAGGTGTGAAAATCAGTTTCATGTAAATGCTGTTCAACTGTTTCGATACGTGCATATCAGTAGCCCAGGCTAGGAGAATATCTTATTTGCTTACATTTTTCATGCATATACATATTTATCATGATGAATCTAGTAGCTTCTTTACTATCTTGTGTAGGCTATCTTTTTATTCTAATGAGAAAAAAATGTCATGCAGAGTACTCATAGTATTGCTTATGTAATGCAGCACTTTAGCTGCAATTTATACTGATAAGGTGAAAGGACCAATTACATGAAGTTCAAAATATGTAAAGAAATTGAATTTGCTATAAAAGCAGTCATAAGCTTAAAAGTATTTCACATCCTCATTATGTCTCAGATTTAAAAATTATTTGGGAGAGAATCCACAGGAAATCTTCCTGACGGAGGAGGAAGGAATGGGGCAGTTGAACTATCCCAACTGCTCAACTCGTTGTTTGCCTCTTAAGCTAACCATGTTCCCCCTCATTTACAGAAACTATCCTATACGGTAGTTGTGCAAGAACATGACTGGATTTTAAAGGGAAAGTCAAGAATGAACTGTTTCTTTACTTTTTTGAAGCCTTCCACTGGTATTGGTTTCCCAATTGCTTGGGCAATCATTGGTAAATACTTCAAAAGCCATCTTGAAATATAATCAGGAAAAATGTTTCAGTGCTTATCAAAAGAGTTTCTACTTCTTAACAACAGCAGAAAAAAATGGCAGGATTTCTTTAGAAGAGAGTTTCAAGAACTGAAGTTACAGGTCTATGGGAAAATACCTGCACCACTGGAAAAGTCTTCAAGAGAGCTGGATGTACCAGAGAAAGCCTGTGTTCTGTACTTCATTGTATTCTCAAAGACTCTGAGGCAATGTAACAGCATATGTTATGATCAAATACTGCTTTTTGTACCCATGGAACCTCTTTTGATTGACAAGTTTGCTCTAGGTAGATGTCCTGATCACCAAACCAAGAGGCTGCAGACATGAGGATTGCAGTGGTTAGCCTTGTATGGTTAACCACCTGGCTAACCACGGCAGGGGTGCAGCCTCCCACTTCAGTTACACCAGGCTACCTCATTGCCACTGATGCTTACGTACTTCCATAGCTTCAAAAATCCAGAAAGGACTTTAAGCTTGACTTCAGGCTACACATGTGAATAAAGAATTGAACAGCGGGCATGGAACACTTTAAACAAGAATTCTTGCTTGTGCCTGGGGTCTATCTATAACCAGCTACTCTTCATATGCCTTTCAGTCACACATGTACTGAATATGCTGGAGATGATTCTAGTTTTAAGCTTCTTTTAAGAGAGCCCTACAGCTGGATACTGCCTGTGTACTGGTGACATTTGTTGCAGTTCCATTTCATTGCGCTGGTTCAGCTCGTCATACAGATTATGTGCAAGGACCAACTCTCTGCTGCCTGACCCAGGGCATATTTGCCCATAGAGTTCCCTGGTTCTGCTCCAAGAACACGGTGTGAATCAACACAACGTGCTCAAAGCCACCATGAGCCTGGGACTAGAGCAGGATCAGTGGTAAATCAAGGGTACACAGTGCTGCAGGGAATACTTGCAGGGAGCTCCTCCTAACATAAAGCACTGTCTTCTACATTTCTCTTGACAAAGAGAACACTGCTCACCGAAGGCCAGTTTGTTTGCAAGATGGCTGCAGTCAATCATAACAAATCTGAACTAATAAATGGAAACATGCATGATGATAAGTATAGTAAGAATAGCCAACATGTATTCATTTTTATTAAATATGTAGCTTACCTTTTTGCCCATGACGACTGCTAAATTTATCCCCAATTTCTGGACGTCTGGTTTGCCTCAACAACATTTTGATCAAGAAAGCATCCTCTGCGTTTGATGAAATCATTACTTTTTCAATATAAGAATCAGTTGCACCTTTATAGCTAATGAAAAAAGACAGAACATGAGTTTTACATTTATGAGCCAAACACAAGTTACAAACCTAGGTATTGCGAAGTTTCTGGCTAAAATGTAGCTTTTGTGGAATCAGAGAGTTAGAGCTGAAGGAAGGAGCCTAAGGAATATACTGAAAGAATTTAAGAACAAAATAAAGGCATAATATCCTGCTGTAATATCACATGCAGTTGAAGAAATGAACCACAGGCAGAACACAGTATGGGGTACAAAAAGAGATTAGGTCTAGAGAGTCCTTTTGCAGGAATTGCCTGACTTTATGTGGTAGAATATACAGAGACTTTGGGAGCAAAGTTATAAATAAATAAATAAATAAATGGTATCAGCTTTTTGGCATCATTTTTTTTTTTTTGCCTACATATTGCAGAATGAGAGTATATCAGATTTCAATAATTTATTTAGGAGATTATTTTGCCTGTTGTTCCAGTAACTATGACGCCTAAACTCAGAGCCCTGGATCCATGTCCTTGTCAGGCAGGACTACTTCTTTTCTCTCTTGACAATTATATTGATAACTCATGTCTTTAGTAGCATTTTGTACAAGTAAACCTAGATCTTTCCATTGGTTATGAATTGCAGAGAAGTACAGAGAAGCTGTTTCTGACTTTCTGATCTGGGCGCCTATTGCTTGCCTTGTCCTCTGGTAATTTAGTAAAGCGCCAAGGACATTCACGACAAAACAGTGAAAAAAACTTCATGATTATCTAATGTCAAGTTTTCATGTAACACCTCTGAAGCCTTCTCCCATTCTTTCAGGATGCAACAGGAAAAACCTTAATTGACTGTTCCGTCCCATTCAGTGGTGCCTTAGCAAAGGACATTTCCTTGGAGTGGCTGAAACGAGCTGACCATTAGTCTCTGAGATAGGAAGGCCTCCGTCTTTCGACCTACTGCCTGGCAAAGAAAGGGCTGAGCTCTGGGCATTTTCTGTGAGAGCCAATATGGAGGAGATGCACACCCTCACTAACCACACAGGTCCTCTTCCCTCCCACTCATCCTGCTTCTCTCCTGTTTCTCCATTGGTTCATCCATATGTGACTCCTCTCCCTACTCCACTGTCTTCGCTCTTTCCTTGGTTTCTCCTGGGAAACAACTAAATGATTCCTCTCCATATATATACAACCAGGGTGATTCCTTGTAAAGGGCTGTCTTTCCTCTACACCACCTTCCCCAAATATAAAGTTATGATGCAACTTACGTTACTGGCACGTCTTTATACTGTGGCTGCTGAGGCACACTGCTTCCTTCCAGAGGTGTCTGAGTCACAGTTGGCATAGACTTGTTCACAAGGACTTGCTTGTTTTCTACTTTTTCTCCTACAACAGACAGGAAAGAAAACACCATTTAAAATATATCTGGCCACCTATGTTAGAAATACACTCTAGGCTTTAAAATAAAGTATTCTAGAAGACAAACTGCACAGAACATGTCCAGGAAGGAGGCCATGTTATATTATTAAATAGTGTAAGGAAATCACTAAGTTCATACAGCAACAACACCACAAAAGACTGGCGTCATGCTGCTTTCAGAAAGTAGCATTTTTAGATTTTCTATTGTTTTTCTATAATTTTCTATTCAAATGTTGTCTACTTCAAAAAAAAATAATACACTAAGTATAAAATGAGGTGCACAACACACACTAACAGAATGTTAATTTCTACTTCAGATCTTGTACATGCCACAACTAAACACGCAGTTTGACATACCAGGAGAGCAGATACCATCAGCATCTAGAATTTCGTGGCGCCAGATTGGTTTACGGGTAGCTGCGTCCAACATCGGACCCATGACTTTATCAAACGTCTGATTTGTGTAACGCTTCAGTGTACACTTCGCATTCTTGTATACGAGACACCTTCCAAAACCTAAAATATAACACAAACTCATCTGCCTAGGAATTCAAAAATGTTTTACAACATGTTATCACAACGAAGCAAGAATATTAAAACACTTGCCGAGCTACAGAATATAACATCTTTTGTAATAGTCAGATTATTCATCATCTTGAACACGCAAAGCATTGTACAAAGATACCTAGTAGCTCACAACACATCGTGCATGCTGTCTTTTTTAGGACACCGGACTATGGTCCGATTCTGAGGTTGAACTGATGCCTTTCTGATGTCTGCAAACACGTGCACACATCATTTTTCTTATCTTCGGTGGTCCACAGGGAGACACACCATAGAAGAGATTTTAACAGGATGAGATCAGCACCTCTTCCTTTCTGTGGTTCTAAGAAACCTGAACTTTCACTTGTATTTGTGGTTGATGCAGGCTAGCTTACCAGGAAAGCGCCCCTTGAAGGTTTCATATGATCACTCTGTGACTAACTTTTTTTTGTTGTTGTTGTTTGAAAGAAGTCTAAATTACATATAATTCATACACACACACATATATACATATATATAATTAGACATAAATAGGGTTGGTTTGTTTAGATCAGAAAAGTAGCATCTCTGGAAATTTCTCTCCTGGTGCAGCAACTAGCTACAATACTTAACACTTTTAATCATATTTAGAATTACAGGCAACTAAAAGCAGGGCTTTCTAATGATCCTACATTATCTTAGTTCATTTGAGAGATGGTTGTGGCCACATACAGTACATCTATATCTTTAGATTACGCCAAGTAAGTCCTGACAATCACCACAGCTCTCCCTGTAAATGTTACCAGTCTACCAGAAAAGAAAACGTTTAGTTTTAAATCATGCCTGTTGTTGTTTTCAGAAAAGGAGGCATAAATTAAATGCAGCAGACATTAATGCCAAAGATACATGTCTAGGAATACTAGTATTGCTGCCTAGCAACTAGGAGGAAGGGAGTAATGGGGGGGGAGAATAAAGTCAGGGAAGAAGCTGATTCTGGCCACCCGAAACTACGACCAATTTGATCTCACTGCATTACGTCTTCTCTCAAGGGATTTTATTAGGGGGAGGGAGAGAGAAAGGGAGAGACACTAAAGTTTTCAGGCAACTCTCCTCTATCCCCCTGCAGCATTTACATAAAGCGCTGAAGATCTGTGGAGGCAGTGACACAGGCCAGAGCGGCACAAGCTTGGATTTCACTTAGTTACTTCCAGTCAGTGCTTAGGCACTTTTACTTAAAATACACTGCACAGATTTTTTTTTTTGGTTTTGAACTTCTCTCTGAATAAATACTGCAAGATTTTGTTTTTGGCAATACTATTATTTTCCCTCAGAAAACAAGCAATGCTGTTACTGTGCCCTCAGAGCATCACGATCACCATGGCACACAATAGCACATCTTCCATTCCTTTCCTGAACGCTTTCAGAAATCTCGTTTCATCTATTGCTTTCATTACAGATGATAATGACGAGATGGCTGTTAGTAATGAAGAAAGGCTCAGGTAACCAGCTAAAAATCAAGCATCACAGAACATTTTATCCGATACCTTGTATTTTTCGTAAGCTAAACGTTTTCAAAAAGGGATCATTTATCCTTTCCGACTTGAGGTCAAAAGCTAGCCATTTGTTCTTTTAATACCCATACTCAAGAGTTTTTTCACGTGTTGGCAACTTCACCCTACTGTTGCAACCATGGAATTACAATCGCTATTCATGCAGAAAACAAACAAAAGCACCCAGAGCAGTTTTGGAATTCAACTTCTTAATTGGAGATGCACCGTTTGTAACAGCAATAAAATTTATTGTATGATAACACCATGAGACAACAAAATGATTAAAGCACGCAGTAGAGCACACAGCAGAGAAGTAGGAAAGAATTGATGGTGCTTACCTCTGTCCAAAGAGGCCTTGTTTAAGACGAGAGCATCTTCAATATCGTAACCACTGTAGCTCATGACAGCAACTGTGGCATTCTGTCCTGCAGGCAATTTCTCAAAGTCTATCAGTTCAATTGTTTTTGTTTTTACCATGGGCTTTTGGGGATAGGCTAGAAGATACATCAGAGTATCTATCCTGTTTCTTTGATTGTATCCAATTGTACCTGTACGTAAAAAAAAAACAAAAAACAGTCTGAACATCAGTGAGTCTCCTAGAAATATTTTAGCTAAAAAAAAGTATCAAAGTGCAAATGCACCAAACCACAAACTGAGGAATTTTATCTAATAATACAAATTCTTCATGAAAAAAGGGGGAAAATTCATACAAGGGACTGACGCGAAACAACTTTGTATTATTAAATTCAAATAAAGCTCTAAGTGGCTTCTTGTTGTAAGCTTCTACAAAGATTTTCTTTTTAGGGAAAACCTGAGCATCAAGACAAAAAGAACAAGGAAAGAAATCAAAGTAGTGTTCTGTATGACTGAATGGAAATAAGATTATTATTTTTTTTAATCGTGACACTGAATAACCGTGTAAGCATGAAGATTGTTGTTACAATCCTAATAATCATAGGGTTTGCTCTTTTTATGAGAGGTGAAATCGTGTTCTGGTTCCAATCAGTGTTCTGATTCAACATTTCATCAGAATCAACAGAAAGACTCCCACTAAGTTCGAGAGGAGCTCTGGATCAAGCTCTGCGTCTTCCACATAGCGTATGCTTCCTTTTTCTGGGCAATAATTAGTTCAACAGCAGCCTGTGTTAAGAGCGTCACAAAGCATGAACAAAGCATACAGTTAGCAGCAGCCAAGACTGATTTACTTTCTGAAATTAGAGGCATCATTGCGAGAAAGACTACAGTAGAAGTTCACCCACAATATATTTGTCTTTCTACATGAAATTAATTTTAAATTTACGGTTCAGAATTCAGTCCTTTGTATAGACCTCCCAGCTTGAGACCGAAATTTTTGGCCCTGTCCCATCAGACTGCCAAAGTGTCTTCTGAAATCTGAGGAAAAAATAATTAACGCCCAGCAGGGAAACATAAACTGTTGTGTAGCAGAACAAAAGTTAAGGCAATCGTATGTTATTAGAGTTTGCTGTACCAGGACTATGCTACGTCTCAAAGCAATTAAGAAATTATAGCCTGAAAAGTTAAAGTTTTAAAGTTTTAAGTACTAAATATTCTGCAGTACTTGTGCTTAGGAGGTAAGTCTTTTAAAGCCTTTCCAATTTCTCCTGCAATTTCAAAGGATGGCTATTATCAAGGAAAGGTCAAGCAGCCTGACTATAATGAAGACTTCACACGGCCAGAATATAACACAGCTGAACACAAATCTGCTCTCAGGGAAGGGCAGCTTCGTGTTTTATATACGCATACGTGCAATTTCCAACTGCCTGCATTTAGATAAAACGTTTAGAAAACCAGATATCTAAAACCTGGCAGCATCACAGGCAGTTCTAAAGACCTGGAGAAGGAAATAAATTCATCGCAGAGCAGTATTGTCTGTGCACAAGAAGCAAGCTTGTAGGGCCTGGATCAACACTGAAGACTCCCCCAGACATCCCCCAACAAGACCCAACACCTGAAGGTTCTCTTACTTCGGATATTCCCCTAGCCTAAGCATAAGGCACTGTTTCACCGTACTTTGATAAGCTAACTGTTTTTCCCACCATACAGCAAGTGAAATCTGCCAAATGAAAAAGAGTTTTACACCACTCTTTTCCTTTGCACCTAGACTGTATAACCTGCATGCTTGCAGGACAGGCTGTCTGCTGTGCAGCTTATCTTAAAAGTTTTAGACAGGTACACCTCGCTGGTGTTACGAGAAATCACACTCTTTTGAAATGCTTGCAACATTTACCTCCTCTAGGATGCTTATACATGCTATGGTTAGGGATGCTAAGACAGGATGAAATCTAGAGTGTCTTATCTTAGCACAACTTGAGCTTTTATACCCTTGTAGCAATCTGAGGAAGTCCCTAATATGTCAAATATTACAGACAATAAACTGTTTGGGTAATTTTTCTATAATTGAATGCTGTAGCATATCGGATGGAAAACGTACACCTATAGACCAGTGACGGATATCCTAGCAGGAAAGAAACTTATTAGAGGATGATTCAAGAGCAGAAATAAAATAAAGTACCCCCAAATCATGGCATACATCAGCAACATTTGTCCTAATTGCTAGGATTTAATGGTTACTCATATAATGCCTTATCTAGTCTGGTCTAACAAACCACAGTCTAAAAAAAAAAAGCAATCTGCTTATTCAAAATTAAGGAGCAGCTTTCTTCAGAGGACTGGTGTGTAGGGACAAGACCTCTGTGTGGGTGTTGAAATGAAGCAAGTCACTTTGGCAAGTCAGCTTTATTTCTGTTTTCCCTCTGAAAGAACAGAGCCCTTGTTTGCTTCGGCCAAAGAGCTGAGCAAAAGTAAAGTATAATTAAACGTCACCATAACAAACCCTGCTCACAATGACCCACATTTAAAATTATCACAACAGCAAGAACAATTTTTTTCATTGGTAATTAGCCCCGTTCAAAGCATAACACACACAAGGTTGACCTGGATACAACAAAGATCATTTTCTTGTTGTTTTTTTTTCAGCACTTGCTG
Source organism: Aythya fuligula (assembly GCF_009819795.1). Classification (NCBI taxonomy): domain Eukaryota; kingdom Metazoa; phylum Chordata; class Aves; order Anseriformes; family Anatidae; genus Aythya; species Aythya fuligula. Next base: position 57,333,446 of record NC_045559.1, read on the forward strand.
TATTGTGGATGCACGTGTGCATTCTTGCCTTTTTTTCCCCCCACTTCCTAACCTTTTTTTTTTTTTTTTTTTTTACCTTCTAACATATAGTTTGATCATTCTTCAGTGCAAAGCAATCATATAAAAATACAATCTATTGCAACTTAGCATAAACAGGACAGCGTTATTCTGATGCAGTTTCCAGAACAGAAGCATTTATCCAGTTCTGTTGTATTACTTCCAACATCCACATTAATTTTTGTTGTGAAATGTAATACCAAAATTATCTACTTAAGATACAATCCCAAAGGGCTATTATTGCATATGCCAAGAGAGGAATTGCCATACTTCTGTATTTCCCCCAATTTCACCATGGACTTGTTACCATTTTATCCTTTTATATGGGCCCAAACCAACAGAGAAAGGAGCATCGGTTTTGAAGGCTGCACTGAGCCTTGCAGTTGGGCTCCAGCTCAGCTCACCAAGATTTTCCCATTACACATGTTAATCGATCTGGACATTCAGCGTTCGAAATATTCGTTTCACCACGGAGAGATTAAGAAGTCAGCTAAAAAGATGATGGGGAAGTCTGGCTCATTTCTGCCCCAGCCCTCCTCCGCCTGCTGCCGGGGAGAGAAGAGCTGCCCAAAAGGGACCGAGCTGTAGAGCACAAACGCTGCTCTTCAAAGGCGAGAGGCAGAACTGAGCCCTGGCCACAAAGCACTCAGGGCCAGCTATGAAGACCAGCACCAAGTAGTTTTGTTTTGACGTTTGTTTCAGCTCCCAGCCCACTGCCGAAGCCTTTCACGATGGTGAGAAAGCAGCCACCTCCAGCACTCGGCTCCTCGAGGCACATTTGTCTTCACAACTCAATTTTAACACATTCAACTGGCTGTATCACGAGGAAAAGCAGTCTACCAAGAGCTCTGCTACTTCACAGAAGCAAAGAATGTAATCCTACAACATTTTTTTTAATATTAGAGAAGTTGCTTCAACACAGATGTCTGCAACGATGTTCTTGCTCACCCTCCGCCTTGCCTCAAATATTCCCTGCTCTTTCAGAGGCTGAAGTGAAAATGAACATCCCAAACCTCCTTCCCTTACTCAGACTTGCGTTATGTCATTTGGGATAAAAGTGCAGCGTGCAGTTGGGCTATGACAGCGTACAGCTTGCTTCGTGTGCCCACACAGCCGCTCTCCCAGATGAGCCTGTGTCTGTGCAATGTGGCAGGTTCCTGGCAGGAAAACGGGTGCTTTCATGTCTTACAGGCTCTTGTACAACGCCTCACAGCCACAGAGGTACAGCATGTAAAACTGACTCATTTCTGAAAGTTAATGTGACTGAAAAGCTCCATTTAAAATTAGGTCTCTAATCACAGGCAACATTGATCATTTTAAACATTATTGGAGCAACACGTGGAATTCAAACAATAGACTCCTGTATTTTAATCTTAAATACTTCTCAGATTTTTAAGCTTCTACAGTTACTTTTGTCTTGAAGTGTCAGCCTTCAACTGCGAGCCTTGCAGCTGCTCTTGTATTTGCCACCTAACCCTACCTTTTCTTCAGTCTCTGTACAACCAGCAAAATATGGACAATTATCTATGCCAAAACAAAGTGATTTCATTTCCATTTCATTTCACTGTAATCCAGTTAGTTTAACTAAACTAAGCATAGCTCCAGTCCTCCAACTAGATGACCTATTCTGCCCATGAAAGAGAGCTATTTTTCAATAATACTTAATGTTATCCCACAGAAACACTCATATTTTAATGCTTCACACTTGTCAAGGATACTGGTTTAGACCTCATGGCAATTCCTGATGGCTACCCTTCATTTATACGTCCTTTCACACCTTTCCCTACACTTGATAACACTAAAACCAAGCCAAGCCTGTCCAAAGCTGTGGGCACTGCCCTGCGAGGTGGTCAGAGGGGGGTCAGCGCTGAGTAGCACAAGGGCCTCCTCTCTTGAGCCAGATCCCAGGGACTTGCTCTGTGCCCCTGGGTTTTGACAGCTGAGGACTTGGACATGAGTCTTTCCACGTGGCCATGTGAGACCTGGAGCTGGTCTGCAATTTTGGAGTGGGAAAAGAAAGAGAGAAGTGTGAATAGTTACATAAAAGCTTGGCGTTGGAAGTGCTGTGTCACATCCTTTCATAAATAAAATCAGAAAGAAGCATCTGTAACCTGTTTCAGGATTATCTTCTAGGTCGCGTTTGATCTCTAGATGTAGAGAAAAAACTTTTCTGCCCATACGTATGGCCACTTAGGGTATTTTTTTTAATAGCAGTTATTACAAAAAAAAAAAAGGTTCAGGTGCTTGAAGATACTTGAGGCACAGCAAAATATAACTCAGGTCATGTGCCAACTTTTCAAATATACTTTTATCTAGCTGCTTATTCTTTGAGTCAGGTGTTTTGTCATAACAAACTGAAACAAAGGCTTTTTTTTATTGCTCAAGATATTCAATGGCTTTTGTGTTCCTAGCGTCAGCAGGAACGTCAGAGGATTGTATCCAAGGAGCTAAATGTGCAAGACCTAGGGTCAAAGCAGCTGAATACACCAACCTCAGAAAACACAGACAATGAATTGCAAATGACACTCAAAACAAAACGGGAAAAAAACCTTCACACAGAAAACTACAAAAGAACTCCACAGATACTGAATTGGCTTTCTGTACACACTGATCCTGCTTAACTGTGTGTGGTAACCAACCAAACCTTCTGAGACTAATAGTCATAAAATAGAGACTTGGGGGTGGGGGGAAAGATAATGGGATGGGGGAGAACTGTAAGGAGAAAGATTGCATTGCCCCTCTTTTTTTTTTTTTTTAATTTAAAGGGGGGGACACGCATCTGTTGCTATTTTCTGCTATTTTGATGTGCTGACCATGACAGTTCAGCACAAGGCAGTTACTTTCCTGTTAATTCTGCTGCAGAAGCCTTGCGAAAGGTGCAGTGTTTCAGTTTCAGACAGACAGCACAAAACAAATGATTTAGTAAACCTAAAATAGGTGGTAGGTTTTTTTTTCTACTGTAACTCACAGCTTCCAAGCCAGCCATCAACACAAGACCTAAAACCAGCAGGTACAGCACAAGTCTGAATACAGCTGTCCGAACCGAGGTACTGCTGGTCAGGTCCTTGCTGGGACTCACTCTGGCTTGATCACGGGCTGTATGATTTTGATGCTTTAATGTTAGTATAGCTATGTGGTAAAGGAAGGATTAGAACTTACTTTGTGTTAATTACCCACCACAGCACATTTATAAAGCTTTTTTTTTTTTTTTTTTTTTAAATGACCAGCTACCACATCGTAAAAAGATTGAAGTGATCAGAAATTAATTTTGTTTTAGTCATTTTGCTGAGAGGCCATTACTACTTGCCTTCTTCATCCAAAACAAAGAAAAAAAGGCCAAAACCTAAACTGCTGCTGTGGGAAGTGGTCAAGTAGTTAGGCCATTCTGTAAAGTCAATATAACTTATTTTTATTTTTAAGGACAACTACTCAACTATTCAATGAAAAATCTCTTCTCTTTGCACTCTGTCTCTCATTGTGAGAACACTTTTTTACTCTTTTCATCTGGAAATCCATAGCACACTGCAATATAAAGAGAAAGGAAAACCACACTGCCAATCCTCCACTTATACTGAAAATTTGAAAGTCACAATGATTATAAAACAAACAAACAAACAAAACACCACCAAGAAAAAAGAAGAAAACCAAGAAAACAACACCAAGAAAAAAGCTACAGTGCCCTATCTTCTCCAAGTTTTAAGCATTAGGACCTGCAGATATGGTCTTCATTTAGGATTTTTTTTTTTTTTAAATTTTATTTTTAAAATTTTTTTTCCTAGCATTTTAGAGGTAACTTTTCATTACTTCATCTAAGCTAAGAGGTGTTCTCTTCCTGGCAAAGCTTTTATGTTAACTAGGAAAGCATTTCTCTGTTTTGTTACTTTCCCAACATAGCATCAACAATTATCTAACACTCCAAAACAGAATTAAAAAATCTTACCCATTGCTTGTTTCCCCATAGCACACTGGTAGGTGTTCCTTGGGGACTGGTTGTGGTGAGGATACGGAATCAGACCAGCACAGACACCAAGAAGCGTGAAAGGTTCAATCTCCAAATGTGTTGTATCTCTTAAAAGAAACAGCACCAATTATAGCAGGCTTGTGAACAAACAGTAACTATCATTTATTTATTTTAGCAGTATCTCATAATTCTTCCATTCAATTCTACTCATGAAAATGTAAGCCATTAAGACCTCAAACCATGGATTCACTATCCTATTTTTTTCTCTTTATACTTTGTTTTCATTTTAAGTGTTTCCACATGAAAAGAAATGAAGAAGAACAAATTTCCCATCAGGGAGAGAAAAAGCCTCTAGGTAACAACAACCTGAAGGAGCTCAGCAAGACAATAAAATTTCAGTTTATACACTAAGTCCTAAAATGCCTTAAGGAATGTCATCTCGTGTAACAAGAGTATTCTGCATCATTACCAATCTCAGAGATCTAGAAATCCACAGGATACATGGAAGAAGGAGGAGCAAGACAGATTCAGGTATTAGAAAAGAACAAAAGTACAGTCTTAGTTTTCCAAGTCAGTTATACATGTATAGTATCAGTTAGAGAGAAAACATCTGTGCCCAAACCAGATCCAAAGCCATGAGAGATATGCCATAATAAAACACTATTTGAAAAGCTCTGCAAATATTTTGGAAGTAATTACGTTGTTAAAAGGCGCTACCGATGAGAAATAAAAAGACATGGACAAGAAATAGACTGAGAGATAAGAAAACAAAATTCATTCTACCTGGCAGGAGCTTCGGAGGAGAAAGCCCATGCTCAATACAGACAATTAAATCATAGTGTGCACTGGGATGCAAGTGGAGTGACTAATAACTAAGGATGGAGTGTACAATAAAGCTTGGCTGGAGCAGGTCTGCTTTTTAAATCAAGATAAGCAACTAGGAAATAGGAAATTCTGAAATGAAGCTAATTGTAACTGAACTTAGAGCCACTGTTTTTCTCCACTTGATAAAAAGCAGCTATGTTCATTGAAGCCTGCCTTAAGAAAACAGAAATGGCAGAATCCCAACTGCAGTTAAGTAATTCCGAAATGGTCTCAGGAGCCAGTAGTAATCTTGAAGCATGGACTGGTCTCCCATTCTGCAAAATTTCGCAGAACTATTGACACTTCTCAAACAATAAACCAAGAGGCTTAAGAATGTGCTGACAGGGAATTTACCAAATTTCTTCAGAAAGTACCAGTGCATGGAATTACATACACGTTTTCAAATGGAGTAAAATTCAACACAAATGTTTTCCTGTGGAGATCAACCTTATTGCATCAAAAGAAGATGCTAGATCCTACTAACTTAGGATGTACTTCACAGTGCTAATGAGAGGACTTCAAAGTTTACAGAGCAGTTCCGTTTCTGCAAGTCAAAATGCCACTGCCAGAAATGGAACCAAGAAAGGAAGGCAACCTTATGAGTCTGAAAATAAGAGTTACAAATGGGTTAGGAAGAAATTGAACGCATTAAATAGAGTCAAATCCTCCAAAGAAAAAAACCCTTAATTGGATTGGAAAGGCAAAGAGAGGATACCGTAGCTAAAAGAAGCCTACATTACAAAAGCAGGAATGTTAATGGGATACTTCACAATAGCGGATTGTAGCAGTTGTATTAACAGAACAAGTTGTACCAACATGGTTGCGCCATTTAAAATGCAAGATGACCAGCTGGGGGAAGGGGGTACAGAAATCAGCTACTCAAGGTGTAGGAAATATTAATACGAAACACAAGGAACAATATGCTCCTATGGTGTGAGCTCAGATACTGATGGCACTGTTAACCACAAGCACTTAAGCTAAACTCAAAGCAAGTTGCCAGACAACACAAGAATCTCCCAAACTTTAGCAGGTATCGTGGAGTCACTTCCTCACACTGGATTTTCTCCTGTCTCCTCCTCCTATTTCTGAGTAAACAGTAATTTCAGGTGATGTGCTCCCATTAATCTTTCTAGCTGCATTAGGTATCCAATAACTTAAATTTTTCAGCTCTGATGCTTTAAGGAAGTTGCTTAATTTTAGCACAAATGACAGCAGTTGTGTGAGCTCTTATTTGCTCATGTATACAGAAGCCAGACATGAGCATGCAAAAGTGATAAAGTCTTCCAAGGCCTGGGCAGGAACAACTCAACTTAATTAGCAGAGTTAATTCATTTTATCTGCCAAAGGTTAAAGATAACTGAAGGTCTCATCCAGCTCCACTGAAATCAATGATGCATTTCTACTAGCTCCCATGAGTACTTGATCAGGAGAACATTTAGAAAATGCATTTCCTGCATAAATCTACTTATCAAATGTGTTACGGAGGTAAATTCTGACCTCTAACACACAGCCTTCAGTTGACAGGATATAGTCAGAGCAATACTAAAATAAAGGTAGGGAGATAGGAGGACTTAAATATCCTTCCTTTAGCATGGGATCTTTAATCACAGTCAGAAGCTAGAGGGAAAAGAAAAAAAAAACAACAACAAATCCAGAACACCAGCTCCTTCATATATGCACAAAACAGAAAAATCTGGGAATCTTCCTAAATGAAAAATACATGCTGGGAATGAGTTTGACAGGTGCTGAAGAATAAACAGAATGATACAGACATTTTTATCAAGGCCTATCACACGTTCAAAAGTCAAAGGGAAGGTCTCATTACAACAACTCAGGCATTTAATGTAAGTTTGTAGTCTAGGACCCCTACACATAAAGATAGAAATTTTTCCAAAGGACAATCATGACATTCTAAGAACGTAATTTAAAAGGGGAAATCATTTCCCTCTAAATTTAAAATGTATAAAATTACTTATGATGAGCAGCCCCACGAATACAAGAAAAACAAAAAAGCCACATCCAGAGAAGCAAATGATACACCTTTAAGTATTTCTTATTATTGAGAGTCAGAAGCAGAAAGACATTTCCCCCGAAAATAAAACGCAAACCACTTTTTGTAACTCTCCTGTGGATAATTTAGGATGTGTGTAAACAGATTTCTTTATCTTTTATCTGGCATAGCTTCAATCATTAGCAAGGGAGTCAAGTGTAGGTGTGAAAATAGTGACATCATTAATATGCTGGTGTTTTGAAAAGTTGCCCCCTGAAGGTTTTTCCTGTACCAGTGTTTAGTCTGAACGCATACTTACTTATTAATTGTATGTTCATAGAGTGCAATGTTACAATCATTTTCTTCATTCACATCCAAATATTCAACAAGGCCTTCATGCAAAAAGTCTTCAAAATTCCTATAGTTAAATTAAAAAATTACAGTGAAAGGGCGGTCTTTTCTTATGTTTCTGCAAAAACTGAACTACAAAATACATATATTGAAGGAATGTCATATGTAGAATGTGAACTAAAGAAACACACTTATATGAAAGATTCTGTGCATTTTTCATATTTAAAGAAAGTTGTATTTTTTAATTAATCTCCTTATCAATTCACTGTTTCACATAGATTGACTGGCTGATGATACTTAATTGAACAACAAAGTAAAATATCCTTTATGTACCTATGATCACCACAAAGCCAGGCAACTAAGTGTAATCCAGCAAGTTTTTGTGACATTTTTACAAAAGCTAAATTAAAATGCATTTGTGCAAATATAGTGTTGTTATTTGAATATACAAACTAAGAATTTTCAAGCAGATTCAGAACTAATTCTAAACACATCAGGTTTAGAGTGGTCAAGTTGATATTCCTTTAAAGTATTTGACTTTCAATTATGAGAAGGATGGGAACCTCCTTGGGACTTGTATTTGTGGAAAGGTGAGGCTGTGAGATACGTGTATATTCCACATCATCACCAAATTTCATAGCACTAAAAAAAACCAGCAAGACTAGACTTTATTCAACTTCGAACAGAAAATCTCTGATACACTGATTAATATGTATAACTTCTATGTATAAAAGTATAGAAGAGTGAACTTCTCCTCTACATAGCTAACCAAAAATATGAAACGACTGCCTGGCTGAATAATTTCCACATAGTATTTACAAACAGATGTGAAGATGAAAAGGTCTGTTTGAATTGCGTACCTGTAACCCTGAGCCAGTTCTTCCATATGCTTGTTTGTTACTGCAGGTTTTTGCTTCTTCACAATTATGTAGGGTCTACAATTAATAAGAAAAAAAAAAAAAAAAAAAGGAAAATGGGATTCTGATAGCAAGTACTTAGGTACCTTAATTTATACTTACAGTAAGAACACTGCCTACATATCACACATTTTATAAACCACTTTTAAAATTTATCCACCTTTTAATGATTCCTCCACATAACTTTAATTAATTATTCAAACCTTGTTTTGATATACAGATATCATGAACTGATCTATTGTCTTTCAAGTAACAAAAAGCATAAAAGAAAAATTCTGATTTCAATTTTGAGGAGGAAGTTGCTTTTCTTCTCTAAATCTTTAAACTAACATCTTCTAAGTTTCACCTACACATTTTGTTGATGACTTTAAAAGGCTCCTACACATTTTGTTGATGACTTTAAAAGGCTTAAGCCTTCTCATGCTACAAAGCTAAGAAGAGCATTAAGTTCTACGGATATTTCAGGAAATTCACACACAGAGTGAACAGTTTGTGCCTAAATGCCCACATGCAGGAATGTATTTTGCTGTTACTTACACGATATAGGGTTTAGACATTTACTACAGGCTGCATTAGATGAATCCATAAATTTCAACAGCACATGGACCTCTGAAGGCTTCCTTACCACAAGGAAACACTGACACAAAGGATGGCATGCAAGAATGAAACGTCAAGGGCTGTTGCTATTTGGACAAGTTGCTCTTATAAAGAGCAGCAATAGCTACAAGATACTTGTGGAGTCCACTCTGAAGTCTAAATAACTGTTTGAAGACTAATGAGCACTTTTAAATGGTTAATAGGGGAACTGAACAATTGCAGGGTGGGGGGCGTCACAAAGCAACTTGGTAAACTCCTGGAAATATATGTGATTTCACTTCTCTCTCTCTCAAAAAAAAAAAACAAAACCAAAAGACTCTGGACTTGCTGCATCTCCAAACTTGCAGAATAGCTGGTATTAGCTGACTGGAAAACTGATTTTTCTACTACTGAATTATGACCCTACCACTGGATGTCTTGACCAGGTATGATTAACTGATGGTTTGTACATGTACTATTTTGGAGCCTGCAGTGAAAGTCAGCCTTCAGCATACTCTGAATTGCAATTAATGAATTAAGGTGGAATGCCCTATGCATATGTTGAATACCCTGCCTAGTTAAGGGTAAGCAATGAAGTAAACTAAAACTGTGATAGACTCCTTGTTACTACAGCAAGCAGGTACATGCACGAGGAAGCTTTGTGCCAGAAGTAAAGGCCCTGAAAGGCAAAGAGTAGCTTCTCACTCCACAATGTGATATCACACACAAAGTGGCTGCTTGTTTCTCACGTCTCTAGGGTGATATCTTACAGAAGTGTAAAAAACAACAAACAAAAAACTCCAAGGACATGGGACATTACTGCAGTTACCAATTGTGCTGATTTACCCTTCTTCCTCCCTCACCCCCCCCCCCCCATTTTTTTTTAATTTTTATTTTTTAAAGAAGTTGGAAGCAACATTTTGTTCTAACTTCTTTGTAAAGACTAAACTAATTTATTTGGACTTTTTTTTTTTTTTACATTGACTTGCTACATAGTATATTTCACTGACCAGTGTACTTTGAATGAGAGTTATTTAAGGAGAAAAGAAATGCTTAAGTCTGACAGAATCTGAAAACAGATTGTGCATTTAAATCTCTACTTGTGAACGCCTTAGCCCAGCATATTTACAGTTCCTAAAACAGTATTTATAGAAAGTTCAATTCATAGTTCTGATGAGATGTTTACCTGCACAACCTCCCTCCATCAGAGGAAATGTACACACATCTGTCAGAAAGATTTGTAGAGATAGAAACAAACTCATTGATATAACCTGCTCGACGCATTATTCGAAACGTGTTGACCAGTTTTTGATGATCACGTATGACACCAAGGATGTTACCTATTCAGAAAGAGAAAAAATTCACAGTCCATTCTTTTCATATCCAAAACTCTACTTATAAATTCTAATCATGTCTAGCATGCACAGTAGTAGTTACTACTTCTTGCAAATAGTTAAGTATTGTCATAAAATTCAATAAAATTCACCCTGTAGATAAGAACTACTCTTTTTTTTTTTTTTTTTTTTTTAAATCTTACTAAACTTAAAAACTTGTCTAAGCTTCACAGGTCAGCTACCTGTTTGCCTCCAAATAGCTTCAGAAATCAAACGGTGTGCTTCATCCAGCTTTCTTCAAATGTGTTTTTGCTCATATGCCTACTTACCAGTTAGTGTACAAGCAAACATTTCTGAAGCCTGGATGTCCAGCTGTACTATGAATGGATCCAAATTTTCCAAGAACTGACCAGGGAACTGCCATGCTGCTTTGTCAGAAATTTTAGGAAGATGTGATATTTTTGATATTAGTGAGCACTCACAAGAGCACCAGAATTTCTCCCTAAGGAACTTAGCTCAACGAACTATTACTATCATAGCAGGTCACTTTTTATATATCCTATTTAAAATACTTAAGTATTCTGATGCATGATGAACAAAATAGAGTAAAGTTCATTTTTAAAGAGTCACCCGACCACGGTCATCTTAACATATAAAATACAACTAAGTGCGGTGCCATATTAAACAGAACTCTTTAGAGAGAGAGAGACAAAGCTCAATAGTTTATAGAGTTTCTAAGACAATACAAAGGTCTTTATAGTTTAAAGAATTTGTACTTTAAAAATTTTCTGTCCTTTTAGGTCATATGCTCAAATCTGAAACAAGTCACATCCACATGACTGGAGTTTTCTAGAATTAAAACAACAAACTGGTAGATTGAGCAGTTTTGCCTCATTTAGTACTAGATCATCTACATTTGGGTATGTAACTGATCTTGCTTCATACTACAAACTGAGCTTGTGAAGGAAGAATCCAATACTTCTGCTCTGCACTTCCCTTCAGACCATAAAATGAAACAGAAAGAGTACATGTGGTTTCACTGAACCTTATCTTTACCATACTGCTACAGAAAAGCAGAGCAAAGGAATGCAGTTTGGTCAAGCATTGCTTTCATGTTACTGGAAGAAGGCAGGATTGAAGAATAATTGCTCTTTAATTCAAAGGTAAATGGAGATCTTATTCACGGTGACAAACACTAAATATGAGTCCCTGGAATTGGATGCTGTTGGCAAAAGACTATTTTAAAATCACAGTTGTAGTTTTTAAAATATCACTATTTTGAAATCTGATATTACAGTAACTGCTGATTTAGAAACACTGACAGATCAGTTAAAAAGGAACATAAGTGTGCAGATGCAAAGCACATATGCCAAACCATTCCTCTAACAAAGACAAGTAGTGCAGCTTGTTTTCCAAAGTCTAATGTTTTCTAGTCATTCACAAAGCAAGGCAAGTTGTCCCTTAAAGTGATCAGCATTGCTAAATGCTGCAAACAATTACGTTGACTTTCTGGTTTTAAACACAGTTTCATGAACAGATACAAAAATATACACAGACTGAAATCAAATGAAATATATTTTGTGAATGAAGCTCTAAACTTACAAACTGAAGTTATTACCAGTTTAGAAGCATTATGCTCTTTTAAAAGTATACCTTATGAAGAGCCAACTTAGTGAATGACTGGAAAACAAACAAACAAACCTGTAATGGTATGTACATTTTTTTCCTACCTATTCATGGAAGTCTAGTTAAAAACAGTACTGATATTCAAAAAAGCTTCAATTTCCCAGCTGCACACATCTGCAGTCAGAGCGTTAAGGATATCTTCACACAGCTACGTGCTATCATCTGGCCTTACTCTGCCCAGCTCTATCAAAATATTTGCAGATGAAGCTACCTTCACAGGGAAAACAGCATCTGTGGTTGACCACGCTCCAAAAAATTGTTGGAGGGTTTCTGAAGCCTAACTTTCAATCAGCAATAAATCAGAGTCAGACTGCTGAAGAGTTACATACCGTTAAGGAAAACAAGGAACACATTTGGATATGAAAGCTCTTCACCACAGAGCAAGTTGACATCTTCAACTCCAAGATTACTGGCTAATTTAATAATCGGTCCGTCTTCCATATCTGTAGTAATGTGAGTCATGAGGGCAAGGTTTTTGACCAAACCACAAGCCTAAAATAAAAGAAATCCACCTTTTATTCATTTTGTTCCAAAGTAAAAGTATTAATACATCAAATATCTTTTTCTTCAAAAACTGTGGTTATAAGGAACAGAAAAAAGTCAAAGTATAAAGTGAAAGAAATGAAACAAAATAGCTGCACTGAAAGTTACGGAAGTATTTTCTGTATCACACAGAAATGTAATGTTTTAGCATTTACAAATTAATAAAAAATACAGATGATTTAGTAGTAGATTTTATTTTATCCAAACATATATAGCTTTATATTTATCTCTTCAAAGCAACTGTTACTTAGAAGCATAATATTGCATTATTTACAAAGAAAATCAAGGAAATAGATTCAGCAGCATGAGAAAATTGGGATGCTTACAATATACAATCATAGTGTGTGATTCTCCAAGATAAAACATAACTAAAAGTACTAATAATCCATCTTCAGGACAAAAGATAGGCTAACAAATTGTAGTTACCAAAACTGATTGTTTTGACTTAAGACATCAGAACTTCTTTTATTATTTTTATGTAATTTTAACTCTGTATTTTTGCACAGACTTAAATAAAAATACAAAATCAGTCTATTTATCAATTTGCCAAATGTGAAATGAAAAATATCAAAGTATCTCAAACAGTGAAATTTCATTTCAGCTGCTTTAAGAGACTAGCTCACATTAATTACAGATCTATTTGAGAACGTTCAGAGCTTCCACAGGACATTCTATCTAGCAAAAGACAAAACAAAACCTGCCAGCATTAAACATTTGGTTGAAATAGCTGCATGAGCTCTTTAAAGTAAAAGTACCTAAAGGTGCTTTACTTTCTTAAGCTAAAGCAGTTTCTGTAATATTAATATACGTTTCCAGAAAAATTGCAGGTTGACACTGCAACTTCAAAATAGTATATTCATTATAGAATAAAGGGATAAGAGTTTAAGATTCCTCCCTTTCTGTCGTGATCAAAAGACAACAAGTAGCTCTACTGCAAAAAATAGGAGGCCTTATATCATCCTCATATAGCCATTCTGAATAGTTTCCAGCCAGTCCACTCAAAAGGAAAAAAAAGAAAAAGGCAATACAATACTGGGATGTAAACAGATGGGATGTGAGAGGACAAACAAGCTATATTATCAGGCTGAGGATAATTTCTCTCTCCAGACACCTCCTGAGAAAAAATCCTCCTCTGATGAAGGATCAGTTGCTTCAAAACAAATTCCTCAGGAGGACAGAAGTACTGAAAGCAGCATACAAGTCCCTTACCTCTCCTTCAGGAGTGTCAGATGGGCAGAGCATCCCCCACTGAGATGGCTGCAGTGATCGAGGGCCGCTCACTTTCCTCGTCTTTTCAAACTGAGAAGAGATTCTGGTCATCATGCCCAGAGCAGATATATAAGACAAGCGGGACAGTACTTGCGTCACGCCTTGGCGGTCCATTTTGAATCTCTTCAGAGACCAATTTCCCTGTAGAGCAAAATGATCATTTCAAACTAGTTATTACAGCTTATCCCTGTCTCGACACTACACGTCTTTTTTCCAGTATTTAGACTGAATGATAGCAGGGGAGCTTTGCACAGCCAATGTTGCCCAGTTATATAAAACAACTTTCTAATTACCTATCTGCATATAAACTTCTGGTTATGGCATACTTACTTACTAAAGTTGAAACCAAAGGATTGCTCTTTCAGAGGAGAGGATACATGTGCTACAACACTTTCAAGCACAAAAACTGTTCATCATGTGTCCTTCACAGGTAAATCAATACTCAAATTTAGCAAATTTGTTAGGAAACACAGATATTTATAGTGAAGGAATCTGACAAATCCGTGTGTATTTTCTTAATAACTTTTAGCTTAAAATTCTACAGAAAAACTCATACATGTGTCCCGTCATGGAAGAAGTGTGGAGTTTTTAGGTCTGTCCAGCTTCTCCAGTAGGATTATACCAACCACAAAATGCAAGATCTTTGAATATATCAACAGTTCATGTTTCAGGACTGTCAAGGCTAGTGTTGCTTGTGGCTTTAATTAGAGCAGAGAAGTCCAGAGAATGCTCTAGGACACAATTATGTTTCCATGGCAAGCAGATCATCTCCACCAATATCCATCATTTCACTGCAACCTAAGCTAACAATTCTGCAGAATTGTTAGATTTTGGTGCTACGTTTCTTGTTTTCCTGACATCTAATGCATATACAGTTCCCAGTACCTGAGACTCGTAGATACAGCATGCTGTTGTCCCAATTACTACTATTTGCCCCAGTCAACATGCCACTGGTCAGTCCAAAGGCAGCGAAGATCTAGAATGTAACACTTTCTTTAGGATTGCCACCTGTTAATTCCCAAAACCTTTTTGATAAACTCAGTCCACCAATGCTAACAAGGAATTTGGAGCTTCCTTGCCCTACTGCACTGAAATCCTTTTGCTCGTTTTTTTTTAGTAATGCATTAACAACACAATCCCATCTTGTGATAAACACTTAGAGGCCACTACCATTCCAGTGATTCTGCTACTTGCTTACACTGGAGAGACTATTAAATAGTCTGGAAAACTTCCCTTTTCTCCTTCTTACAGAAAGAGGAAAGAGACAACACCCAAGAGCAAAAAAGTCAAAAGAAACCTGCCCACTTGCTCACCCTTCTCACTCACCAGCCATTTCATTCTTAAAGGACTGAGAGTTGTCAGTATATATGGAAGAATGCAATAAATCTGTAGGTTCTCCTCATGCTAGAAATGACTGCATCTGTAACCTATACTTGCACGTAGTTTCTTCTTGCTCACTGACCAAATAACTGAAATCTCAAAGGTGGGACAGAAAGGGAAAAAGGGAGGTAAAAACCCTGACTGAAGAAACAATGTGAAAATTTACTTATGCTTTCGAAATGACTGACTGACTCCTACAAAGCTGGCCAAAACACAACTGGGCCAGAGCTGCTGTAAACCATCCCCGGTAGAGTACTTCCTACTGAAAACTCCTGTGAGCTGAAATTTGCTCCCTCAATGGCATTGGACGACTCTGCAGAGAAACTATAGTAAGCACCACTGAACACCAGTGAACGGTGGATTTAGTGATGTTATGAATTCTTCCACATGCTACTGGTGTAATTCTGAGTCTGCTGAGTTATTTCATGCTCTTTGAGACTATCATTGAAGCATTCTGGTGAGACTGGAGATGGTTCTTTCCAGGAATGATTTTTATGGTATTTGCTTAATCTCTTGAATAGTATGCACTGGGCATTGTTCCTGAGAAATTATTTTCAATGGTTAAGAGCAGATGGTGTTTAACTGCTTATGTAGCAGCAAAAAAAAAAAAAGTCGTAAGATAGTGGAAGAAGGAAGACTTTACAATATGTACTGAATAGTTTGCAGATTTATCTCTGTCAGTCCAAATGGAAAAACTGGCACCAGCTAGAAGAAAGTACCAGCATTTAGAGAAACAAATCTGTCAATTGTTTTGGTTATGTGCACTGTAGAGATTTAACTACATTTGGGGCACTCGTAAAATTAAATACTGATAAGCTTTAACACTGGGATTTGTATGGAACAGACTGTTGGTTGTTTTGGATGCAATTTGTGAAGTTAATTTTGTTTGCAAGAAATGAAAAAAAACACCTCAGTTTCATGCTAAGCAGAAAAGCCCTCTCAAGAGTTCCAAAGATTAAGAACTAAGTTGCACAATGTCTACCAGCTACTAAAATACTTAGACTAATCTAATTTCTTACAACTTCATGCATTTCAAAGTTATTTAAAAGCTAGTAGCTACATTTCAGGAGACGTCTCACAAATTACTCTTGCAGATGTGCGAGGTAAGAGACAAAGTTAGTAATTATAATTTGTTCTTGTCCACTGACATGGATGAAAATATCCACTTCAGTAGGTGGACGTACAAAAATTTAACCAAGACAAATATTATGACTTAACTCCAATCTTTTTGCAAAAACACAGTATCTAGTAATTTTCCCTGTTAGTTTTCTATCATTAGTGTTGACATAACAGAAAAGTACTAATTCCTACAATACAAACTTGCTCACACTAAATTTACTCATACTAGCTACTTCATATGATTAGAAAAACCATCACCCTTCAAAGACCTCAAAATTCAGCTTTTTTTTTTTTTTTTTTTTGGCAATTGTCTTCCCTCCATGATGTTTTCCTGCTGTTTTTCAATCACCTTTTGGATATCCAATACAGCTTGACCCTACCTTAATCCAGGTAATAAAAAATACCATGAGCCACATAATAAAGCAGAACATACAAGACAGCAAGTTGGATAAATACAAACACAATCACCGTTTGAAATTTGCTCATTTTTACCACTCCAAGACAAACACTTCAAACTCCACTTTGAAATAAATGGTAAAATAAAAAGCAGTTTGATGATTAATGATTCTTCAGTGAATTCCAAAAGCCCTGCCCATGAGAGAGTTTTGCAGTATAAAGAACGTTAGATAGATTTTACTAAAGACAGTAGAGTCATGAGAATAAAATTTACACCATTTCATCACAAAGTAAAGAATACTTACTGTGGAGATGGCATTTACCATGCCATTAGTGATCTGGTCTTGACGCATGTGCTTCACTACATCAAACTGAGCTGCACGTTGCTTGGGGATCACCTGGTCAGCAATCTTTTTCAGTTCAGAGTTAAATTTCTTGAACAAATCTTCAAACAGAAGAGAAAGAAGCTGGAAATACAAAACGATTGCATTAAGGGTCAAATGTTACTTCTCCAGGTCTTGGAAACTGGGGGAAAAAAAACAGATGTTTTAATATTTCTACCTTTATAATTCTGATCAGTTAAAAGTATCCTGTCTGATTCTCACTTTATATTTTTATCACAAGATTTTTGCTTATTAAAATGAAGCACAATAATAGAGAATTTATTTTATAGCAGAAAGCAAAGTGACAACGTCTTTTAAATATTTAATATCCTAAATGCACAATCCTGTATTGCACACAGGATTTGGAGGCAAGACCAGCTTCTGTTCTAACACTAGATGCAATAATTGCAGTAAAGCAACAAATGAAGAGTCACTTCGAGATATTCTATTACTAAAAGTAAAAAAGGCCTTTTAAAGTGCCCTTTCCCAGGAGCTCCTTAAAATGAACAAGACAGATACCCAGGCAACTGTCATGGGCTGTTACGGGAAGCAACTCAGCAGGACAAAGTTTGGAGGCACTGCACAGTTTGCGCAACCAGAGTGAAACACAGAAGGTGAGCAGTTACCATAACTCCTGGACAAGCAGAGCTGGAGACTTTTTAAGGGTTCAGAAACAACCTCTGCTCTCAACAGCTGGAAAGACATGTCTCAGGTTTTGTAGGCAGCTTCATCACTCAGATACACTTTTATCCTCCTACTTCTGAAAACTAGAATCTATGAAAAACTAATCAGACGGTCAGACTGCCCACTTGATTCTACACCTGTCATCTTTTTCCACAAGTAGTACTATCTGAAAAGTGCACTGCTCTTCCACTTCTCTCCCAAAAAAATAAAAAAATTAAACAATGAAGCTACCTAACACAAGTGAATTGGAATAAAACAGCAATACAACTCTTCAGAATTGCTAAAATTTAAGCCAATTATTTCCTCTATATGCATACTAATTACTTCTAGTTCTTAAAATCTCCGTAGAAGAAAAATGCTCATAAAGTTTCCAGCCTGACCTTTTTTGCTTGTTCAACCTCTCCTTGCAGACACTAACAGTTTTCCAAAATACTTAAAACAACATTGCATGACACATTTTAAGTGTTCACAATGATTAGCGAGCAGTGTAAATTCTAAAACCTGGCAATCTTGTCAAGGGACTTGATTTTACAGCAGCTCCAAATGTCAGAAGGACTGAAAACGCAGCAGCTACCAAATGCCAGAAATGGTAGCTCCCAGCGTACACAGCACCGGGAAGCTGAACAAGCTAAATTTTCAGCTATCTCAAGCTAAGACTTCCTGGAGTCAGTTGTACAGTTTAATTTCTGTATGTACAGAATTAAACTGAATTATAACGGTCTCCATTAAACATAGTTGTAACATTTCTTTCCCTTCTGGAAGCAAAGAAAGCAAACCACACACTATTCTATCAATGGGATGGGCCACGAGTTTTCACTTGCTTTCCTCTACCTACATGTCCCAGCTGGGCTGGCCAAAACATTTGGCAAATGGTCCTGTAAAGCAAGGATCTAAATTATAAAATACCCTTTTCACTGGCATCACATATGCATTTAGGAATAACCAAAAAGCACTGGAAACTCGAGACAGGAACATGATTTGCAACAAAAAACTCTCACTGGCCTTAACAGAGAGTAAGACTGGAGTACCTTCAACACTCTACAATACTCAGGGAACACTTACTGCTCAGTTACTAAACAGTAAACCAACCACACAAACCAATAACAACACACTGTTTGTTAACTCTTGACAGAAATGGCATCCTTTTTCCATTTAGGACACAAAGTCTTTGCTAGAAATTGATTAGATGTTATGGTTTTTTTTTTTTGGACCTGGTATGAGAGGAAGGAAACCTCTTGCCATTCCTGATCCTTACAGTGCTGCTCACCTTTACTAGATGATACTCTCTCACTCTTACCAAAAGAAATCCAGTCACCTGCAACACACCTGTGATGTTACAGCTCATTATAGAAGAATTTCCTCAGAAATAAAAACACCTTCTAAGAAACATCATATTAAGAAGAACTCACTGGTGTCTCAAAAAAAATTTGATTATGAGGGACGTATTTCAAATGGAGGGAAAAGGGAAGGGATGCATGCAGTTTTAAGATGTCTGAAAGTCTTGTTAAATAAGAAATCTTTTGAAATCAATCATGGTATAAATACAATATCAACAGGTTTCTGAGCAGGACATTTAACAAAGAGGTCACTCCGGAAAATGCTTTATTTTAAAAATTTTATGATCAAGCAATCAAAACTCCTAACTCCACGTGCTGTAGAGATTATAAAGTCACATCATCCTTCCTCTGCTCTGAACTAGTAAAGTAAGTTACACCCCAAATACATGAACTTGCTCGTATTTGCCAGTCTGAAAAGCGTTACACTGCTAATTTCACTCACAGACTCTCAGTCTGTAAGAGCTCTGACTATCTGGCAAGGCAGAGTCTCACAATAACCACATTATTTAGGTCAAGAGTAAGTGATTAAAGGAAAAGGATGGAATGCCAGTGATAATATTCAGTGGATTTCATAGTTAGTCCAGGGCCTTTCAGCCTGCTTAAGACAGGATCGCTAAAGAGCAAATTATATTTAAGAAAAAAAAAATTCTGACAGCTCATCAATTGATTTTCATTGAAAATCCACAGGAAAATTAATAAAGAAGTTAAGCTGCTGAAATACAGTTTCACCAATTAGCTTAATGTCAGAGAATTCTAATTAGGCGCCTTGAGATTGCTATTTAGCGTTTAAGCCTTTAGAGTGCCAAATTCTCCCTTTCACACAAACTGGTTGCAAAATTAAAGACATTAGGCAGCCTTAATTATATTATCAGAACAGCTGGGATTAGGCAATCTCTGAAGTCAAGGCGGTATTCTTTTGTCACAGGGTAGAAATCCCTTGCTTTCCAGGGTGCCGGATTTTGGTGCTGTTCCATATCTCACCCATACAAAGCAAGCTGCATTAGAAACAAAAAAAAAATGAGGACAAAGAACAGAGTAATGCTTAGCAAATAATGAACACATTAAGGAAACAGAAAAGGTAGGTGAAAAGATTAAGCCTGAAATCGGTAGGTTTTGCTAACACCTCAGCTGGCACCTGGCCTACCAAGCCTCTAGTGGCAGCAAGACTAAGAGAAAGCTCTGTAAACCAGCTTGGCTAGTGGATACAACTCTGTTATCTAAAGCTAAAGCACATTTCGTACTCTCTTGTCCCATGGGGTGTGAAATTAGCAGCTATTGTTTTCACACATCTTTATAAACACAATGCCTTTTATGTCTTTACATTGTTTAGACCGCTATGTTTTTCTCCTCACATGGGAATCTTTTCTTTTTTTTTCTTTATTCGAATTTTAAATCAACAGGATTTTTATTCCAGGAACACGCTGGCATTAAGACAAAACAAAACAAAACAAAAAAACCCTCACTGCCCATTTTAATCACACAAACTTTAGCTAAACACAAACATTTAGAAACTGACAAGTGATCTCTAGGCTTTTTAGTCTGTAATCCAATCAAATTAATATTACACTGATAACATGGCAGAGAGGAATTCAAGTGTTCAGCTTGAAATGAGCCTTTAAAATATCACAAGGGATCCAGAACTACTCTTAATCAAGCGTTACAACCCCCCCTGCACAGTTGTCCTTGATGTAGAAAAAATATGCACTGCCTTTGTTATGATGATCCTCTACATTTAACCCCCCTCCCCAGTTAATTTAAAATGACTTCATCTGTTAACGTTTGTGTGCAGAAGCCTTTTTCGTACAGCTTGTACAAAACTTTTTACCTGCTCTATTTTCTGCCTCTAAATTATTAGGAAAACCCAACCGTTTCTCAATCCAGTTAAATAAGGACAATACGATGGCAGAGCACTAACTACATTGATTACAGTCATACTGATCTACAGCAACAGCACAACAGAAAAAATAAAAGAACAGATATAAATCCATTACATATTAAATTTTTTGTTGAATTAGAATACTGCACTGATCCAATTCTTATCTAAATCTATTAGTCACATAACCACTATGGTTAGGAAACATCCATGCCAGGGTAAACAAGCTGTTCCTTCACCAACTCCTGCTTTAGGAGAATAAAGTTTGGCCAAGGGCTGCAAACCACCACCCTCTCTGCTAAAGAATGGTGCCAGTCAGATACCTCAAACCATTTTCTCCCTTGCAGCCCTCTGTTACTGCTTCTACCTCCAGTGCCAAAATTCTGCAAGCAGGGAAGTCCAGGCACTGCATTTTCCCTAGTCAGTCAACTTACCTATTTTTAAAAAGATTCAGATAACCCCTTCTAGTCCTGCCCTCAGTAAACTGAAGATTTTACCCACTAGTCATTTTTTGCCAGAACTTGAAGGTTGTAACATCCTTCTGGTGGACAAACAGAAGCAGTGGGGGATTTTAACATCTTCAGCAGACACAGCTGCACCCAGAAAAGATGGTAAGAGCCTCTGTAACGAATCAAGTGTTTGTGCTTCCTCTCTTGAGGGCTCAAAACAGAGCTTATTGCTCGAAAAGAAGCGTCTAGTAAGGCTTCAGACCATATACTTTGTTGATTCATGCTACTTCAGAGGCTAGAAAGACAGTTGACAACAAATAAGCAATTCTAGGGGCTTCTCCAAATTACAGAAGGCTCCAGCAACTGTTCTGTGAGCTGCTACAGAAGCTGGATTCTCCGTAGTGGCACAGCCTGGGCCTAGTATTTTGGCACCTACTCAGCTCCAGTTCATTACCCTGTTGCTTACATAGGGACACTGGAAGATGGATCTTACTGTAGATGTCTTGGCAGTACCAGTGTTATGATGGAACTAGAACTGTTGCACTATTTCTACTTTTCTGTCCTTTTATCTGGTATAGAGGCAGAACAGAAGCGAGGATACAATTTGTTAGTCCCAATCGACATATCTATGAGTCAACATAGAAAAGCCAAAGAAAATAAAATGAGGAAAAACTCTTCAGCTGAGAAGATGAGGATGCTCCTTATTTGCATCTTTTAAGAACAGCTACTAACAAAATCCCAGAAGAACCTTAGCTCTGAAGAAGAAACCTACCTGCCCTGCCAACTCCAAACGTTTATTTCCATAGTAGTCTCTGTCATCTACTTTATTTTCTCCTTGAGCCAGAATTACTCTGCGCACCATCACTGCTGTGTATATGCACTTGGCACGAAAGTTGAATTCCTTCACCTGTAAACAAACAAACAAGCACACACTGATGTTGCAGGATCAATTCCTTAGCTGTTACTCAGGCACCCATTTAAATCAAAAGGGAAGATCAAGGAATTACAAAGGGGATTTGTGCACTTCACCTTCTTAAAAATGTAATATATGTAATATATGTTAGTGACAGTGAAACAGGCAGTCAATGGAAAGCAAATCAGAATAAAAGTGAAAGATGTAAGGATAAGGTCCTGAACTAACAGCTGATACTGCCTAGCTAAAGAAATTACACACAATGATAGATAGTTCAATGGTGCAACATTTCATAGACACTAGGATTACTTTTGACTCAGTCCAAATGTTCCTCTTTAGTTTGAGGATGATTTACATTATCTCAGCTACAAAGCAAAGACATTTTATCCATGCCAACAAAGCTCACACCATAAAAATTGTGTTGACTTTTCAATGCAGAACAGTTTCTCACAGACTATCAAAGCCTGCTTCACCTTGTGATAAGGACCGTCTTTTTCTGCTCATTTTCAAATTGCTGCATATCTACCAATTAAAGACTTGCAACTACCTACCAAGTAAAGACGTGCAACTGCCTTATTTCAGATGTTGACCACAGAAACCAAATTTGTACTTCACCTTTATAATGAAGCCACACTTTCCAGAAGTTCACCTCTCTTATTCCCAACACTTACTAGGACAAAACTTAAGTTCTCATACTATAGGAGCACTCTCTTGCGAGGAAGATGAGAGAGAGATTTGTTTACAACATGTCATTATTGCATCCCGATCACTGCCTGCAAGACCATCAGTTCCTGTTTTCTTTCTTAAAGGACTGATGCCATTGAAACTGATGCAATTTCTGGCCATCACCTTTCAAAAAACAAACAAAAAACCCACACCACCACCACCACCAAACAAAACCTTCAAATTTTCCTTACGTAGAAATGTTTACATTTTTACAATCTTGCAGGTTTTTTTTTTTTTTTTTAATCTAATCCCAGCTAGCACCAAAGTTGCTCCTACACTGCTGTGTTCTAAAGTGGGCAAGACAGTGAGAGTGGTTAAACACAGACCAAGCAGAATCTCTCTACCCAATGGACTCCAAAAGCATCTTAAGTCTCGTGACTTTTTGCACAGGAAGATTTCAGATACAGTAGCATTCAGAGACATCAACAGGACAAAGTAGCAAGAGAAATTGTTGCAACTCTAAAAAGAACCACACAACTTTACTCCAGCTAAAGACAACATTACGTACAAGAACATGGGTCAGAATAGTTGATGCTAGCAGTTCTCGTGCTTCTTCCATCTTTGTTTTCTTTGGGCCTCCCCACATCCTTTGCCTTCGTACTTTGTTTCCAATATACTTCAATGCCTGTCAAACAGGACAACTGACTTGAGTTAATATCAGAATTGTAACCTATAAAAATATACATAAAGAGATCTACATGCATTCCTCAATCAATCAGCACAATCTCAGGAGCCACAGATGATACAAACCTCAGGCAAAGACCAAAACACAAATTATGTAAGTAATGCTAATGAAAAGAAAAAAAATGACACAATTGGTTATGATAAAATATACAATGTTATTTGTGTTGGTAACATTTGGAATTGGAAGCAGTGAGAGATTATGATTTCTATAATACTAAATATATATTAATATATAATTATAAATATATATTAATAAATATTGCAGATATATAAGAAAAAGGACTACGTAAATCCCAAAGACATCTAGTTTATTTCATTTGACTTCTCATCTCCTTTTTTTTTTCTTTGTGTACTTGCTGAGTTTCATCCAAGTATTAAACAGTGAGACACAAGGTAGGCACAAATGTTACTGTGTAGTGTTCACATCCGTCTCCAAGAGTACCTTGTAATCATTAATGGATTCTTAGTCTTAACTAGTTTTCCAAGAAAAGGAAGGAATCTGCAGAATTTAAAGTCAGACTAGTTAAAGAAACAATCCAGGACCACACAGGGAAGTTCCTGTCTGGAAATGAAGCCATGCCCCCTATGCCAAAGAATTACCCCTCTCCACTACATGACAGACTATCCTTTCCATCTGTTTGTAACCTTCTTCACCAAATAACTAAATTTCTTTTCATTCCTTCTAGCGTTTCTTACAGAGTAACTTCTGTATTTCTGTTTTTCTACTTTCCTGACGTCTCGTATTTCTGTATGTTCCTCCAGCTTCACCATTTTACTCTTCTGACCCTGAATTTGTAAGGCCTTCGTGCTACCTTAAAGCTGGAAAAGTCCCCAAAGATGCAAACTTGAATGACACTCACTTTAACAATGCTCAACATTACAAGTGGAAAGCTTTGATAGTTTTTACAATGAAATAGGAAGTATCAGACCTATCTTCAAAATCTTCTTTAAGCAAATTAACATGTATATACAATATATGTATATACAATGGAAATGAAGCCAGTAAAATGGACTGTGTGCTGGCAAATTAAAAAAGTACATGAGCTGAAAAGAATTCTGGCCAGTTTTTTAGCAGGACGAATGGTGGCTGTTAAACTACAAGACATTAGAAGTGGAGGAGAACATCTACTCACAATGAAATAGTCATGTCCACATCAATGGGGCTTCTGTGAAACGTGGGTATGTAATTTCTTAAAAAGTGGGAATTATCCTCAACAAAAAACCCTAATCTTATGGATGTCACTGCTTGTCACATACATTAAAACATAACCCTGGGCTCCTGAAAACAAAGTGTTTCTTGACTTTGTTTCTTTTCAGTTAGGCAGTATAGAGCAAAGCCTAACTTTTGCCAGGACCTGCCTCCCTTAAAGCCCTCAGCTTAAAATACTGTCCCCCTCCGCCCCCAACAAACAAACAAACAAACCACCTTGAAACACAATTTGTATGTGGACTGCTGACAGAGCAAAGTGGTCAATACCATCATCTTCAGCTTTTATGGCTTCTGGCTATGTGAAAAGACGCACCTGCATCTGTGTAAAAATCTGAGCTTTTTGGCATTCTTCCAGACTAGGAGCAAATGCAGCCATCACATGTTCCTCTGTGCCAATCATCTGTACAATCTCTTGGTCACTTTCAACACCCATGGCCTAGGAAAAGAAGAATAGACAGAAACAGCACAGGCTTTATGTTAACTCACTGACATTTGCTTATGCTAATTTGGTATTGTTTGTCTGCATTACTACTAAGCAAGAGCTAGTTCTTCTCTCAGAAACCGTGCCATCTGGCACTGGCAGCACATATTCTAGCTATGGAAGAACCCGATATGGAAATCTTGATAAGCAGCGGGAACACACACACACACTTTGGATAATGTCTTTTTTTTTTTTTCCACTGACAGGAGTTAAATTCTGTGGTTTTCTTAAGAAAAATAAATACCAGGTAATAACAACCCTACGTGTGTTACAACCAAAAGCAACTCAGAACCTACAATAAAGGTGAATTAACTTAAAATATTACACATGGTCTCTTACCACAAGCAATTTTGCACACTCAATTGTCTATGATACAGCACGTTCTGTTGGAGAATTTTTTACAATTTACCTCTTTTGCAGCTCTTTGCATTTAGAAGATGACTTCACAATTCCACTTGAAAGCCATTCTATTATTTCACTGATCCTTGGACACCTTGTTAGACTTTATACTGCAGAAAAAGCTTAATAAACTAAGGAAGCGCTTAACAGGTTTAGAGAAATCTCTCTACCAGTAAGTGTTTCAAGGTGGCAGCCAGCAGTGAAGGCCTTTGTGGATTCCAGATGGTGCTAAAGCTCCCCCTTTCACACATTTGGCTGGAGCTCTGCCATATCAAGAAACGGAATAATCTCACTAAACCTCTTCTGTTTGAGTTATAATATGTTTCTCAGAAGTTTGTGAGGAAGTTACGTTTGTGTTCATATTATTCTTCAAACTGCCTGCCACAAAGACCATTGTAAATAATGGCCTACGTGGACCCTGGCGTTCTGGTTCTCGTTAGAAACTGGCAGCATCCCAAAAAGTTACATTTTCCTCAAAAATGCATGAATACCTTTCCTTCTTACTGCCTTCATTGGGTGTTATTTTCCTTAACGCCTAGCTAATGCTATCCCTCTGCAAAACTGTTGCCCTAATTGTGAAGTATCCAGCTTTTTCCTTTTTTTTCTCCCTTCTTCTTTCTTTTTCAACAAGATGTGGTTGGTTAGAGTTCCTTTAACTTCAAACTCTGTCTCCTCACCTCGTGGTTTATCAGAAATTAAAAGCAGCACAAAAGTAGCACACACCTGTAGCCGTGTGAGGACATTCCAGTTTCTGGGTAAAGCACAGATCACAACTCCATCATCTTGGGCAGATTTGACTGCCAAATCATGACACAGAGTTGTTTCACCAGGTAGGAGTGTTTCATCATAGCTCATTCCCACTCAGCAGTCATACTGCTGATCTCAAGGTACTTTTCAGAACCGTGTGATATTACGGTAGTTCAGATTCTGTTTTTCAAATGTTATTACGCTTCCTCACCCTTTCAAATAAGGTCACACAGTAGTTAAAAAACAAAAAAGTCAGTAGAGAAGTTAACAAAATCCATTACGACTTGTGAGCCAGACTCATACAGAAGCATACAAAAATGAAATACATGAAAGCCTTACCATAGTCATTTTCTACACCCTTGGGACTTAAGAGCTGACCAGCAAACCAGTTTAAGAACATCACATGCAAGTTCATGAGCTATCACCCTATTTCTTGCCACCAGATTAATTTCAAGATGGCAACCATTCCATAACAGTCATGCAAAAAGTGAACAAAACAAGCAGGGGGAATAACAGAATAAAATCATCCTGCAGTGTCATTACATTCTTTTGTCCATTTGAAAACAGAAAGCCACGGTGAACTAAAAAGGGTTGATGATTTCTTACAACTTGATGAATTCTCTGATTAAAAGTCTGACAACAAAAAGATTTAGATAGGACATACTGTTACACCCGTGTGGATTTTCTAGTTAAGGTTCACAGCAGCAAACTCACATGAGAATTCAAAGTTTGTAAGGGGAAAGGCTGGGATCTGCCACCAAACACTGTATGTTGTATTGTCAGTTAAATGCAAATTGGGGGAAAACTAATTGATGAGTAACAACTACAAACTTGGCCAAGTAACTAAAGAAGAAGTTGACAGAGTAGCCTACAAGTAAATCCATATATTCCTTTATGTATTCTCAACCACCATGGGCAGAACTGCACACACAAACACACCTACCTGCAGCATTAACACAAGCAAATGACACGTGCTGGAATCAGACAGATTTGTAATCTTAATGCTTCCTTTTTTTCAGGAAATTTAGCCCTAACGTTGCACTTGTACAAAATAAAATAAAATTAAAATAAACCAAAAAACAAAAACCCCTCCCACCCCCAGAAAAACAACACTCCAGAATTAGCCTATAACATCATTGTAACACGATGTTCCTGGGTTGTTGTTTGTGTTACAGGAACACCAAGGACATGCAAAGTAGAAGTTGGTCCCGTGCTTAGAGTGCTGCTGATCCAGTCCCAGGACAAAGCTGGTGGGAAGAGAATTAACATTAAAACAAAGCTAGAGACAAGTTCTCTTGTTTTGTTTTTGATTGGAAGGCAACGTTGCAAAGGGATAGTTTTATGGGGGGTGGAGGGGAGGAGGCAGAGAGGAAGAACACGTTGCAAAGGGATAACTTAGCAGGAGCACTGAAAGGATTAGAAAGGAGACAGCAGCAGGCTCACGAAGAGCATGGTTGGGAAGCTGTTAGCTGATGGACATGGGACAAGTCACACCAAACATTAACAAGACTCATATTATCCCGAGTTCAAGTGGGATAAAGTGCTCCAACTGGGGTCAACTGCTTCCTAGGACTGGGGAGGCTCCTGTTGCCCAACGTGCACGTGTGTGGCAGTGTGTGTGTGTGTGATGCATGTGCACACGTGTGTGCATACACACACGCACATGAAGATGTGATAAAGTGTGTGTGAGAGAGTGTGAGCCTTGCTCTTCCTCCCCCAGCTTGTGCCTTAATGATGATGTCTAGGCGTTTCCATGGCACTTCCCCAGAATGTAGTTCTGCAGCCCATCAGGCTAAATTACAGAATGGAGACAGGCAGATGACTGGATTAAAAAGATGTCAGGGAAGTTCAAGGTTGACATCACAGACAGAATTGCTCTGGAGCTTTCATAATTCAAAAGATACGAGCTATGAAACTGCAGCCATGGGAACCCCTAATTCTGTGGGTCCAGCAAGACCACCACTCAGCTGTTCTTCTAAAACTGCATCTTAACAGTTCCAAGAATAATACTTATTTATTTATTTATTTATTTTAAATGAAGCTTAACTTGCTGTTTGCATCTTTTGCCACAGGTCCTAGAGCAGCTCCTTACAGTCCCCACAAACTGAAGATAATTCACCCAGTAACTGAGGTATAAAATTCAACTTTGAAGTCCCCCTTAGGCTATGTGTAATTCTCTTCCTTCTTCAACTAGTCCTGGTGCAGCACGCAACCTTCATTTACCTCAGCCCCCAGGAGCATACCAAAACAAGATCAAATACCCCAACCAAAAAGAGTCCTTACCTTCAAACAGCTCTAATTCCCTAAAACATAGGGAGCTCCCTGCAAAAACAGCAGAACGATCTCACCTGTAACCCTGATGTTTCTCAAAACAGGAACATCCTTAAGGACTACTCAGTATTTCACGTCTCTTTTAATGCTCGTTACCATCTAAAACTGAGTTCCCCCAAGTAAAGCATGTGTAGCTCAAAGCCTGACATAGGCAAAAATACACACTATGCACAGCTCACACGGTCCTGTGTGCACAACTGACACTTACACAGGTAAAACAAAGGTTCGCAGCTGACTTGCAACCCCAAGAGACATCCTAAATATTGTTCTGGTTGCACATGTATATTAACTAATAAAGCAGACTTACACAGTATGCAGGAAGCACGTTACTTTTGTCTAATGCCTCCCACTACAAGGAGTTCAGAGCCCTTTAAAAATCTCGACAAGTACATATTTTGGGGGCAGAACTGTCTGCTTCAAGCCACTGCTTCAAACCAAAACCTGCATTTACATACCTAAGCGCTGCACGAACTCCTCTGTACCTTTCAAGTAAAAAGTCTGGGGAAAAATATTTAAACTAGCACAGCAACGAGGACTAACTCCCCCACATCTGAAGAGCAGACACTTC
The DNA here is from genome assembly GCF_009819795.1 of Aythya fuligula. Taxonomy (NCBI): domain Eukaryota; kingdom Metazoa; phylum Chordata; class Aves; order Anseriformes; family Anatidae; genus Aythya; species Aythya fuligula. Next base: position 57,362,674 of record NC_045559.1, read on the forward strand.
AAGTCTGTCCTTGAACAGTCCCAGGAACATGCCTTTTGTAGCCTCTCATATTTCATTTAGCTGTGGTCAATGTGTTAAACTTCATAAAGTCACAACCTACATGTGGTCAGCACAGCTATCTGTTGTATCTTCAAATATGCCAGTCCCAAAGATCCTTACAGGTCTGGATGGCAGAAAAGCAAAGCAGGAGAACAGCTCATTCAGGCTTGCAGTTTAGAAGGGACTACTGATAAGGATGAGCTGCAAGGCAGGTGTCCCTTTTAGGGTGACCCTACACAGTCTAGTTCCCCTATCTATTCAGGCCAAGGGACCTTTAGATCCACAGTACTATTCCCTTCCTCCCCATGAAAGAAAAGAAAGGGTGAAGAACAACATAAGTTCAGGTCTTCCCCTAAAATGTAGCCAAGATGTGTCCATGAGTCATACCTGAAATATGAAAGAGACCTTAGATTCTAGTTAAAATAAGTACTTTCTGAGTTTTAGGCCTCAGCTCTCTCAGTGGGTGGTATTTGGAATGCTCTCTACTTCACAGCCCTTGCTTTTAAGATGAAAATGTTTAAGGGATGTTATTACCTCCACTTTACAGTTGCAGGAGCCTTAAAATCTCTACAGATCCCCAATATTTGCTTGCTTGCTCTCCTATAAAACTGCAGTGATATTCTGGAACAGATCTGTATCTTAAATCATTTGCAATGACACCAGTCATGGAAAGCCACTGCAGCTAGAAAGAGAATCCAAAATTGCCCAATTTTCTCCTACTGACTCTCAGTTGTCCCTGACAAAAAACTGTCTCCTTCTCACTAGCCCATGCACTGGAAGAGCCATCCTCTACTAATTATTAAAAATTCTCTTAGTGTTAATAAACACAGAGGTCTCTGGAACTTATTTGCAGCCTGGATGGTAATCCAGAACAGTAGGATTTTGCCATCATTTTCTCATCTTATTTTTAATCTGAAATTATATAAGCAGTTAGTACAGTAAAAGTTAAGGATGCAAAGGCAAAACTTCAGGCCTAGAACTGTCTGTACAACTTAACTTTGGCCCCAACATGCCAAATGTAGACTGATCCCATGTCTACATGACAGGAAGAACACAAATAACAAGGAAGATCCAAGCTCCATGCCCAAGGCCTGGGTCTCTGCAGAAAGGAATTATTCTTCTTTCTTCTCCAAAAAATCTTTTAGGCATAATAATGCTGCATGAGAGAGCTGAGGCTACTCAGGGATCCTTAGGTAAGAAATTCTCCAGTTTCAGGGCTACAGCCTTTGTAACTTGACTTCTGCTAGTTAAATACAACAATGCGATATCCACTTTACAGCAGCGCCCAAGAAAGGAAAGTCAGAAGCCAGTGAATGCCCAAGAATTCACTGAAAAGACTACCTGGGGTTATTAGTTTCCAGCTGGAGACTCACCAAGAGTGGACAGAATATGCCTCAATCTCACATGCCATTAAAAGAAAAGGTAAGGAAAATGACCACTCGCAAAGACAGTAAGTGCTGGTCAAGAATGGGACATTCAGAATTGCTAAAAGGGGTGCAACTAATCCTCTACTGAACAAAGTCAATATAAATCTTTGAAAAGTACTATTGCTGAGAATTTCCAACAACTCTAACCCCTTATTTAATAAATAAATTGAAAAACTATGTAACAGTTATCTAGAATTTTAAAGATATATAAAGGCAGGTGGATAACTACAGCACTCATTGTTGGAACATGATCAAATGGTCAGTACAATGCTGCTAAAAAAAAAAAAAAAAAAAAAAGCATTCCCACAACCTCCTCAGACTTAATAACCCTAAGCAGTTACTTTTCTGTGGGCAGGTATTTATCTACACCAGCAGGGGGTGACAAAATGTAATAAAAGTCTGTTAGTGAAGGTGGAATCCAGCTGTTCGGTACTTGAGCAAATGGATTAAGAGCTACATTAACACTTTCCTGTAATAGAAAAGTTGTGAATTTAATTCTGACACTTTTATGTGCATTGCTGCCCACAAATTATTTCTCAACCTCCTTTAACACTGGTCACTAAAAATGAGTGATCTCCAATTACTTGAAGAGATCAGTGTAATCAGAGCTAACAGACATTTACTCCTCAAGTCTAAATTCGATTATTGAGCTATTTTCTAGTACCAAACCCAAACACTTCCTACAAGAAAACCGATTCTTACAACTCTCGCTCGTCTGAAGAGATGTGCTAATACAGAAAAGTCTGTAGCTGCTAACTCCAGCACATCAGCAGTGCTGGCACCAACAGGTTGGATGCTGTGAGCAACTGCTGCCCTCTCCTGGCAATTTATTTCCTCTAGCGATGGTCACTCCATCTATAATTTGCTATAAAGCAATACAGTGAAGACAGTAAGGGGGCTACAGAAGTTACTTCTGGTTGGCGGATCCAGTGGGAAGCATTTTAGTGCCCCGAGCTACCTTATTTAGGTGGATTTAGGACTAGGCCAAAGAATTGTAAGGCTTCCCCAAAAGCTGTTATCTTCATGGTTAAAGCTGGCAGCCACGTATAACCAGTTCATGGTTATGTCATTTCACTAGATCTGATATCAAGGGTATTGAGCATCGCAGCAGTTCATGAGTTTGAGGGAGAACAAAACCAGAAATGAAGACCCTTAACACAAGCTTGCAACACAGCTCACAAAAAAAAAAAAAGAAACAAAAACCCTCCTGATTTTCTGTAGCAACAGGACCACAAGCAGTGTGCAGAGGCATCTCACAAAGCAGAAAGGGGGTAGCAGGCGTGTCTTGGCACAGCAATGCTCTCCTTACAGAAAATTGCAGCACTTTTTCTCCTCTTTGCTGTACAACAAAGATGACTTCCCAGGGAAAAAAAAAATAAATCTTTCTTTCTCTCAGCCATATCCTTTTGTACGTATTAACTTTTGAGAGCTGCTGTCAATTTTCATTCTTGAACTACAGTATGGATTTTTTGTCTTCCTCAAACCAACAGTTGTGTTACCTTAAATATGATAGCAATGGGAATATCTTCAGAAAGAGTGTTATGCCTCAGGTAAAATCTTCCTTGTTTCACAACCATATTTGTTCTGCTCTTCTTCTCATGAGTGGAACTGAAATTAAAAAATTATGTTATGCGGAACAGAAAATTTACACTGACACTCCTAGAGTCAGTATAAAACTTAGCAGCTAGGGAAGATGTGAGAGGCCTTTAGCCCTCACACCAAACTGACAAACACCGTATGATACCAGCATATAGCTTGAAAACACGACCAAAAGGTAAGCAAGATATAAATAAAACTCAGCCAAGGAGGAGAGGCCAAACTTAAACTACCTGGCTGTTTTCAATAATTTGTGCAGTACAAAAACATTTGATTTTGGTTTCTTTCTCAACAGCCTTCAAAAGCTTTTAGAGCCATTTGATAAGAGTTAGACAAAAGATTACATCCTGTTTCCACCATAGTGACTTCATGTTACTTGCTACAAAATGAGGCCAAACACCATCAATTATAAGATGTGCTGTGTTATGTTAAAAATTAGAACTTGCTTTCCCTAGTCTGGGATGAATACTAAATCATATAAGCAACTCCCACTGATTTTCATGGGAATACACTACTAACAGATTTGGGGATTGGTGTCTTAGCATAAAAAAGAATGGCAGCAAGAGGGGGCCAGTGGATGTTTACAGCTTTTTGCCATTAAACTATTTAAGGAAGAAAACCACACAGCTACTTCAGCTACAACAACAACCTTTTAAAACTTCATTTTATCTCCCTTATGTAATTGCAGGCATTTACTGTACCTGGTAACAGAAGCACCGACTGTGCCTTTTCTATCAGCTTCCACAATGATTCTGTTTTTGGATAACTGCTCTTGAATAAGAATGACCTTCTCTACACCTTTAACAATGAAATAGCCACCTATTCAATAGAAAAGAAAGATTTGCACGTCAATGGTCTTGCACCTTACTCACCTCTTTCAATATGTCTTTGAATACAAATTATTACAAGGCAAACAGCAAGTACATAGAGGACAAAATAGGAGAGCAAATTATCTCTTAAAAGAGTGAACAAACTCTGTGTACAACTTATGATAACTAAGAAAACGTTCCATTAGACTAAACAGAACTTTTGATAGGCTCCCACATAGCATCTGGGATCTAAGAATTTGTTTGGAAAGTACTTGGACAGTGTCAAAGTGGCCAGAAAGAACTCTCAGTCAGACTAAAACGGAAAAGCTGTAAAAGCAAAACAGAACAAAACAGAACAAAAAAACTGTAAAGTAAGTATACTTATTTAAGGATGTTACAGAATTATTATTTCTAAGAATTAGATAAAATATTGCCTACCAGAAGAATATATCTTAAAGACATCAAAAAAGAAATGGCCATTTCACATACTTGGTAGCAAATAAAAAGAGTAAGTCCTCCATAGTTACTGACTTGCTCCAACAAGAAACTTATTTGAAATACATTTTAAAAAGTAATATAAATGCCTTTGTTGTATCTAAGGAATCTACACTTAAACTATGTTCAATTCCTCTCTTAAATTGTAGCTAGCTACATCTAATTGATCTAATTGTAGCTAGCTTAAATTGTAGCTTGTCTAGCACAGCATGTCATTATATCTTACCATCAGAAGCAAGCACAGCACAGACAAAAAGTGAAGAACTCCCTCATTATAACCCTTCATCACCTCTCTATGTATCAAATATTATCATATAATATTTTTCTCACTTTACAGAACGCAGCAAATGAGGGTTCCTGCTCTGGTGGATACCATTATACTTCCCTCTTCCCTGATCTATTTCATTTCCATGAACTAACTCCACCTGTGCTCCCATGTAACACATCACTGTACAACACCATACAGACATCTCAACTTTTTCAAAACTCTGTAGTATTATTTTTGTGGTTGAAAGCTCTGAAAACGCAAACATTCCATGCTGTCAACTATTTCTTATTGTTTTCAAAAGCTTGTTGATTTTTTTAGTTACAAGCATTAATTTCAGAAGTTCCCACACTGACTTCCCAGCAGTAGGACCCATACCGATGGGGTATATTCCTTTGCTGAAGAGGATTTAACACTGTAAGCCAAGATGGGTAAAAGGAACTTGAAGACAAATGTACCTGGATCTAAGGGACATTCGTTAAGTTTTGCAAATTCTGCTGGAGTTTTCCCAGTAAGAACACAGTTGGAGCTACGCAGCATTATAGGCATTCTGCAAGAAACACAGAAAAAAATATGAACAGTCAAATTCAGAACGATGATCAATATGATTTCCCACATTGCGATCGCCCCTCCTGGTTGCAGAGAGATAATTTCTGTAATACATAATCTAGGCATGAGGTTTCCCTGGAAGTAGCTCTGATTTCTCTGGTGTTTTAGCATGGAAGCCCGCAGCAAACAGTTTGTGAAGCAACATGTAGTGGTGAAAAAATATTCTGAGAAATAAAAAATTAATTTTCCTTGAGATTATAAAAAGAAAGAAAAAAATGGGGGGGGGGGAGATTAAAGATGCACAGACTGGATATAAAGCAAAACCATGAGGACAGTCAAGGAATGGAACAAGCTGCACGAAGTAGTTGGGCAGTCTCCATCCATGGATGTCTTCACAACCTGAATAACCTAGTCCAATCCCAGAGCTGACCCTGTTTTGAGCAGGAAGCTGGACCAGAGACCTCTAGAGGTCTCCTCCAACCTGAACTATTCTATGATCCTATGGTGAAGTCAGAGAATGTCCAAGTTTGTTTGGCTTATTGTGTGATTATGTGTCAGTCTTACTAGTAGTTTGGCTTATTCGATAACTACACTAGCAAAAATTTTGTATTTCTTAGTAAAAAGATTAATAGTCAGCTTCTAATACACCTTTCCACTCTTATATTTTTCACTGAAACTTTTTAGAAAGTTCACACAACTTGTAAAAATTTTGTGCAATAAGGACACTAATTCAGAATGTTAATGCTATGAAACATTCAAAGGAAGTTTTCCTTTTTCATTAAAGAAAGATACTACCTTGTTTTTGTTGTTGTTTGTTTCTAAAACAGATAAGTTATCATGATTCCACCAAAACAAACAAACAAAAAACAACAACAACAACAAAAGAGGAAAGAACCTGCAGCTCTTCCAAGCCAGTCTGAATTGCATGCCAAGCAAGAGCACTGTATGCAGAATCACAGAGTCATTACAGCTGGAAAAGACCTCCGAGATCATCTGGTCCAACCATCGCCCTACCACCAACATCGCCCACTAAACCGTGTCACAAAGCACAACATCCAAGATATATTCACCTGAGGAAATGAAACTGGCATAATACTAGGTCTAGATGAACAAAATTACTTTACATGGAAACTGGATATGAGCAGATTTAAACAGCAAAAAAACTTTTATTTAACCAGCAAAAAAAAACTTTTTGCAGGTATGCCCTTAAAATCAGTTTTATGGCATAACTTCATTTTTTAATGCACAATCATATTCTGTATAGCTCATCTGTTATATCTGTATAGTTCATCAAGATTTGCCTGCTGTCGCTTAGCAAGGAAGCAAGGTCAGTCTGCATTTATTTTGCAGTAAAAGCTTTTCCCAACAAAACAGCAAATAAAAACAAACACCAGAAGCTTGATATCTGATATCTGACCTGCCAATGGGTAATGCATTGCGTATGATCCTCTGGCTACCTCGTGTATATTCAATGTCCACTGTAATCGGGGCAGAGTAAGTCATGTCTCTCAGGCGACACTAAAAACAAAACAGTCATATAGTTAGGTGTCGGTTTAAAACTGTCTCCTGCAGGCAGGTGCTCACAGAAAAAAAAAAAAAAACAACAAGCAAAGCAAAGCTAGACTGAGCCCTTCATGGCACCTGGAATATACTTTACAAAGTATTTTATTTAAAAAACAAAGAAACAAACAAATGAAATTTTCACAATGTTTCAAAAGCTGCCAGTGGATCTGTCTCTTCAGAGGACAGCACTGCAGAGTGTAGTTTAAATAAACAATTTGGATTAACAGGCCTAACTGGGAGAGCTGCCACAAAGACTGTGCTCCAGTAACCACATGCTCTGATTGCGCTGCTCAGATCAGGGACATTTCTATATGAAGACTCTCAACAGCAGGGAAGTTGTGCTGTCATTGGAAGTTTGATAGAAGGGAAACACAAAATAGTAAAAGAGACACTATGCTACCTTTTAATAGAATGAGTACATCTCACAGGATGCTGCTGCTTCCAAAGATGACTTACAGAAGGCTCACTAAGCATCACTTTTTCCAAAGATTCCCAGGATTCATTTGCAAATTCATCAGATCACAAGAGAAGCAGCATGTACACATCTAGGACACTACACACCTCAAAACTCGATCTAATACTATTCTGATCTTTCCAGTCTGCTTTCCCCAAGCTGGCTCTATGACTGTCGCTAGCCCTTAAGGTATTGTGTATCTTCATTCAAGACAAGGTTCACTGCATTTGCAGAACACAACAGAGCAACTCACAGCAGGACATCTCTGATCTCATTGAGCATTTTATACCTCTGAGTTCCACAACTGCAGATTTATCAGGATTCAGACTTGTAGTACGTTTATGTTTCTAGTCTTTCAGTGTATTGACTATGCATTAATAAAAGGCAGTTAGGACTGCTTTGTGTATTGAAGATGCAACTGTAAGGAAAAACATACCCCAAGAATTATTGCAAACTGGATACTCTTTCTCTCTACACGAAAAAGTAAATCATTTCTCTAGTATTCAAAAACCGATGTGCACCAGCAGTTTTCAAGCTGTGACTTGTAGGAAACTAGGTCCCACCGTGCTCTGAGCAACTTCGTTGAATTTAACAGTAACTGAAAATATATTAATTTCTAATTACTTTAAATTCTTCTGTATGAATAGTTAATAAAACTCTCATAAGAACTGTGTGAGAAGGAGAATTAGACAGCTTCAATAGCATTACTTGGGGAAAACAAAACAAGACTTCAGGATTCCTTGTGTGTGCTTCGTCTACACAAGGCACAGATATAGAACAGCGCAATATTCCACTGTTTTTTTTTTTAATTATTTTTCATTTTTTAATCTCCTTCCTTGAGGTAACTTTTTCTGACATCAAACACCTAAAGGTCAAAGGCAGGTACCTACCTGTATACATAATCTGACCTTGAAGCAAACCAAGGACACAAAAACTCACAAATTTGATTAAAACTAGATAAAATACTCAGACCCTTATGAAAATCTGATCATTTTAGTTGCCACTGGAAAGTACTTTTATAAGCCTTTAACACAGAAATGAAATGACACACTCATTAGAACTCAGTCTTTGTTCTTTTGTTGTTTGTTTGTTTTTTTCCAATTGCACCCCTGGTTGACCCAATCCACATCATATTTACAAAAATACTATGGCCTTCATATGAGTATAACCCATTGAAAGAAAAATAAAATAAGCAACGCACTAGTAATAAGCATCAGTGACAATATATCTGAGATGCACGAGTAGGCTATTCTAGATTCGGGGTGACTATACTCCAGAAAGCATTTATTTTGCCCTCTTCTGCTTGTACAGTCACTTTACTTATACAATAAGAAAGCGTTTTAATTCCTGGATTCTTGGGTATAAGTCATTAGCCACAACCTTTGCACAGAATTTCATTCGTATATAGAAAATCTATATCTATATCCCCCTGCATTTTGTCCATATTCTTATCTACTGATTTAATGTTAGCTACAAATCTGTGAGAACCCCGAGCTGTTCTGTACTATATCTAATTGGTCTGTTGATGGCTGAGTCATTGGCCTTATTTTCCATTGATTTAAATGAGATTTGAGTTAGGTTGCTGAAGACAGAAACGTGGCTATGCACAAGAGGCTACCACTAGATGGCTTTTTTTATTTTTATTTTTACAGGATTTCTCCAAAGCACAGGATGTCTTCTGTACTAAAATTTTAAGTGTATACATATATTAAATGAAAAAAAAAAAAAAAAAAAAGGCCTTCTTTCAAGCGTGAAATGTATACAGCAAGGAAAAAAAACATCTGAAATGTGAACCGATTCATCAGGTTGACAATAGGCTGCATGCAGGTAAATTGAAAGAAAAAATGAAAAATGCAAACATCAATACCTCATGAGGCGATACAGGTCGTGTCACATTGAAGCTTTCTTCCACATCTGGAGTACCCACATAGATATTGAGGTACCTGTAACACACACACAAAAATATTCAAAATGAGCAATGAGCCAAATATTTTCCTAGCGACCTGAAGGAAGCACAGGTCTACATATATTGAAAAATGAAGTTGCTTTAACTAATAAGGAGCCATGATTCTTCCCAACGTAACCCATTGTATTTCAACTGTGTTCTCGATAGTTAAAAATTAAACTACACATACAAAAGAAAAAACTACTTTTACAAGTAGAGAAACAGACACTCCCCTCTGTCATCTGAAATTACTAAATTACAGAAAAATAGTGGCATAAAGCATTGTTAACCAAAATAAATCTGCTTAATGTATTTTTTCTTTAATGCTCCACATTTCTATGCTCCAAATAAGACATATGTCATGCAAAAGAGTCTCTTGATTTATACCCACACAATGCCTGTGAACTTTTCACAGTCAATAACAAACCTAAGAAATTGTGCACATGCTATTACTGATATGGAAATCATTTTTATGCTTACTTCAAGTACCACATTGGGTCAGCATCACTTGTAACTTTTTCATTGGCTTTCATGATTTTCTTTATCTGGAAAAAAAAAAAAAAAAAGCAAAAAAAGGAAGAAAGGAATTGTGCTTCTTCTGACTGGTAACAGCCACTCCCTTCCCACCAAGAAAACATACCTCTACATTGATGAAATAGTTGAATGAGTCTATGTGCTGCTTCACAAGTCCTTTCACCTGGAAAACACATGCACACAGCAAATAACATCAGCTTTAAGAATATATTGTTAATACTTAAAATATAAGCATTTACAAGTCCTTTCAGGTATCTGCTGAATTCTTTCAGTCAACAGATCCCTGGGCAATCAGTCTGGTTCTACACTGTATGTTTCCAGGTTTACACCACAGCTGTCTTTTTCTCAAAGTCTCACAAAAGTAATGCAGTGACAGCACAAAGCAAGCACCCAGTACGTTTTGAAGGTCTAATAAACAAATGAAAGCCACTGAGTAAATAAGCAAATTACAGCCATTGTGTGTTACAATATGTTGTCAGTTTTCTGTTACTTTGAGATAATTTTATTTATTTGTAGTTTAATTAAATAATTGCAGTACTTGAGAAAGAAGTTGCCTACACCCTAGGAAGCGAGGGTGCCAAAAAGAAGAAAGAGAAAGCGAGCCAATAAGACTGGACAGAAGTGGGGTGTCAAGTGAGTCAATACAAAAGGAAACAGCCACAGAAGCACAGGACACTGACAAGAAATCTGAATTTGATTTCTAGGCAGGAAGACAGAGAACATGCCCGGATGTAGTATCACAGAATAAACACTCCCCCCTTTCCTCAGGAAATTAATTGTAAGGATTTAAGTCACAAAGAGCAAGCAAAAGAAAGGGGATTAGAATAACTTAAATGATCTGGGATGAGAGAAAAACAGAAAGATTTTGGTTAGACAGAATACTAAAAGAAACATTCCTTTTACTAATAGACTGGAGTTTGCAAAACAAAAGGTGTAACTACATCAACTACTGTGCAAAATCCAGCCTCAAAAGAGAACTAAAATGATGTCTAGCTGATCTTGAGACACATGTATACATGCTCACAGAGGACTTGATGCTTTGAAACATGCAATGACAACTAGCAGGTTACAAGACTTAAAATTTCATACAGAAAACAGATCCATTTACATAGTTCACATGATAAGCAACAGTTCACTCTGAAATTATCAGAAAGAAATAGAAAACTTGGAATGGCAAATTCATTCACTCAGTGAAGTCTCCATGAGTTAAGACAAATGAGGAATGACTCTTTATATAATAGTTTTGCTAACTTACAAAAACATTGCACATAATACATGGGCAAAAAGAAACTATGTACCAGTGGAAGTTAAGGAAGTTAACAAATTTTGTCCTTGTGGAAGTGTGAACAATTTGCAGAGCGATGAGAGGGGTGCAGAGGTGGCTGCTGTTTCACATAGGCACTCAGGCACATCAGACTTCACCTGCCAACTTCACGATACAATATTTCCTGCTGTCTTTCCCTCCTCACTTCCAAGAGTTTCTGAGTCCTGTTACTACATCCAATTGCATTTTAAAGAGAACTGGGCCTTCACCTAACACCAGATTAGGAGAGCAGCACTGACGTTAAGATAATACTAATCTTTGAGCTCAAACAAGCTCTGATGTTGGTTGCAAACCAGTGTCAGTACTGAGCTTACAGAAAGACCACAAATGGGACCTCTGCATACAGTGAAACAGCAAAATGTCTGGAAGCACTATGCCATCCACAGCATTTATTCTGAATGACCACACAAAACCAGTGACCTCTAAAAGGATGCCTCCGCAAACTAATCTTAGTGATAGGGTTTAGCGTTAGCTCAGAGGCTGGGCTAGGTGATTTCGAGGTCTCCTCCAACCTAGATGATTTTGTGATTCTGTAATACTTAAAACCCTCAGGAAATCAATCCCTGTAACCGGTTTACCCGCAATTTGACGGAAGCAGAAGCTGAAAAAAATAAAATTGCAAATTGTACGCAGCAGACAGGCACTCTGTGAAACCTGAGGCCGTGAGAGGGGGCTGCAGAGCCGGGCCCGGATGCCTCGAGGTGGGCGTGGAGCACTAACCTTTAGAAACGCTGGAAGAAGTCTCCATTTTTCCTGAAACCAAGAAAAACACACAGTTTAAAGCAGCTTTCCACAGAGGGGCCACACCCGTTAAGAAGATTTTTTAGCATGGCGGGTTGGTTTGCTTTTGGCAGCGGAGTTATTTAAAGCCAGATCCCTTTGGAAACCGCCCCCGGATCAACCCAGAGATGCAAAACCAACCCAGGGGGTACCCTGGATGAGGGGATGAGGCGGGCAGCCCCTGCTCGTCCCCCGCTCACCTCCACCGTGTTCACCGGGGCCGCCGCCTGCTCCGCGCTGAGGGCGCCCAGCTCGGCCGCCAGCGCCTCCATGCCGGCGGCAGGGACCGGCGGTGCCTCAGCCAAAGGCGTCCTCCTGCCCCGGCGGGCGGCCGCAGGGTTCCGCCGTTCCCTCAGCCCTCACAGCCTTAAAAACTCCGTCAGGCGTTTGGTTTCTTAATTTTTTTGCCCCCCCCCCGTGGTTTTTATTCTGTGTAAAATCCGCCGTTTTCAGTCAGGGGAAATTGGTGTTTCGTCAGCACAAGCTTCCCAGCGCCAAGCTTACTCTGACGCGCTCCTTCCTACCGCACAAGCGGCAAATAAACCTGGTTGTACAGATCTGCAAATTTCCACACCGTGTCCTCGTCGGGGATTGCTCTTCAGCATAACTCTGTCTTGGTGCTATTGTAAATTGTTCAGAGGGGTTAGAATCAGGCATTGCAAAAAGCTCCAAAAAGGAACCGTTTCAGAACTCCATTCGTGGCAGAGTGGTTGTTGCTATCTTAGGCATAATTAATGTATCCAAGACACTTCAGGCTTTCAGCATGTCCCCAGCCCCATTGTATCTGTGCACGTGCTGTACCTCTAGCACTTCACAACCTGCTGAAACACAGAGGTACTCTGAATAACACGAGAGGGAGCTGGGCTTGTTCAGCCTGGAGAAGAGGAGGCTCAGGGGCGACCTTATCGCTCTCTATAGGTACCTCAAGGGAGGCTGTAGTGAGGTGGGGGTTGGTCTGTTCTCCCACGTGCCTGGTGACAGGACGAGGGGGAATGGGCTTACGTTGCGCCAGGGGAGTTTTAGGTTGGATGTTAGGAAGAACTTTGTTACCGAAAGGGTTGTTAGGTATTGGAACAGGCTGCCCAGGGAAGTGGTGGAGTCACCATCCCTGGAAGTCTTCAAAAGACGTTTAGATGTAGAGCTTAGGGATATGGTTTAGTGGAGGACTGGTTAGTGTTACGTTAGAGGTTGGACTAGGTGATCTTCAAGGTCTCTTCCAACCTAAATGATTCTGTGATTCTGTGATAACTCAATGATGCAGGCTGTTCTGTCAGCTGAAATTTGGGGATGGAAATATCCCCAATTTGCCTTCAAGGTGATTTTTCCTCCCTCTCAACTTACAAACCCATCAAGCTTCTGTACAAAGCTATGTGACAGCAGGCAGCTGAAGCAGAATCTTGTTTATGTTGCATGACTCCCTGAAACAACATTGCATGAAAAAAATAATTATGGAAGCATTATGTTCTTTTTTAAAAAATGATTTATTTTTACAATATGAATTTAAGTGAGAATTTTAAAATGTATTATTTATTTTTCAGTGCTAGAATATTATTCTTTTAAAAATGTATTGTGTTTTTGTAATTATTTCAAAAAACTTGAGCTGTATATCTCAGTGCTCTCTGCATAATTTATTTTAATCTTATGTTACTGACTTCCAAGAGATTTTTGAGCACGTTGAAAGGGCAATGTCTGGTTATGTTCATTTTGGAAGTGTAGCTCATTTGAACACCAAAGTAAGAAGAATTTTTTTTTTCTGTTCTGTCAAAAACTGAGAGAAGAATAGTCTGTCAGTAAAAGAAGAGTTAATGAACTGTGGAAACTTTTTTTTTGTGATTAAAAAATATTTAATGATTATTACAAAAATAAAAGCTCGGACTCTGTTTTCTGTTCCCTATGAACCCTAATTTTTTGGGTGACATGGGAGAAGGAAAGAACAGGAATGGAATTGTTGCAAAACTGTGGGGAAAGCTCCCCAAAACATGTGTGTATGTAAGGGTGCCTGTCCCTTCTAAAATTTTATTTTACTGTCTCTAGAGAAAATCAAGAAGGAATGTGTCGGGGCATGAAGAGAGTTAGGGGAATGACTTCCATCTGTGGCTTTCATTCAGTCATATTTACACATTAGATTCCCTTGTCTGTCCTTGATAGTTGCGTTGTCAACCCTGGGTTGGCCCGAATACCTTGCTCTGATGTGAGGCATCCTGGGGATGTTCTCAGAGGTGATGGATGCTCTCCTGCAGTGCCATCTTCTCTCCCACTCCCCCATGCAGAAAACACCAGGAGGTATGTTGTAGCTGAGCATTGCTGCTGCCAGCAATAAAATCTTTTTTCTCTTGCTGTTTTGTGGTTTCTAGCAATCAAAGTAGGGTCTGATTGACATTTAATAGTAAGGTGCAGAGAGCTGCTATTGCTGTGCATTGCTTGAAAGGCAACATTAATGTGCTTGGCACAATTGTGGTATGTGTAGATACAGACAGCTTCTGCTCCTTTCAGACCTGAAAATCTGAATGCGGACATGAAATGACAAGGTATGTTCATCTTCATATCTACTTTTTCACAAAAACATTTCAAGTACAACAATCTTTCCTTAATAATTAGTTTTCCCTTTAATTAAATTATCCTTATCTGAACCCATGAGTTGTTCTTTCCTTTATTTCTTCCCCTCCTCAGAAGAGAAGGGGAAGTGAGGGAGCGATTGTGGTGGTGTTCAGCTGTCTAGCACAGTAAAACCACCACACTGATAAAACCTCTTAATTTATTTTTCAAAAACAAAGTAATTTACATTTCCACCTTCCCAGATCAGTTGGTCCTCAGCTTCTTGTGTCCTTATCAATGGGACAACGCAAAAAGCAAAGTAACTTTCCAAGACTCATTTTGGAGAATTAGAAAGCAGGTATTCTTTATTAACAGTGCTGGGTATGTGGGGGATAATGCCAGGACATCCCTGGCTCCCAGGGGCAGCTCCCAGGCTGCAGGCCGACCTCCTGGCCTGGACCCAGCCTGGCAGACATTGCTCCTGCCAGCGTGGAGCAGCCATCTCACCTCAGCACTTCCTCACCACAGGCAGGTGACCTCTGTCAGTGCTGCCATCAGGGGCACCCTGAGAACTTTGCGATGCCACCACAGAGTCGCTGTCACCCTACAGCCTCACAAAAGGTGGCTGGCCATAAGTGCCCTGAGCGTTGCGCCTGAGTCCAGTCCGGCTGTTGGTACTCAAGAGCTCAAGGTCCCATTGCTGGAAGGCGAGAGGCGGAGGCGTTGCAGGAAGCACACGCGAAGCCCTTTTTGTTGCACACATCCATCAAAGTCCTTCGGTAATGTTATCAAATATATATGCGTATATGTACCTCATCTGTCCTAAGTGTATTCTTGTGAAGCATAACCTATCACCAGCATATTTGCCATTCTAACAGTAATGTTTGTAATCCATACTAAGAATATTTACTGCTACAGTACTGTAGACACCTTGGTTGAACCTAGCAAGCTAATGTATAGTTGCTGATAGAATATTTTCTGCCTGGTTCTATCCATAGTGGTCCTGCTGGTGGCACGCGACGTGTCGAGGTCCAGCCAGCGACATGAGAGGAGGCATCGAGGTCCCCTCACTGACCACCAAGGGAGGTGCTGAGGACCGCAGGCTGCTGAGAAGCGCCTGGCACCAGGACAGAAGACCACAGGGGACAACCATCTCCACGCCAGGGACTCAGCTGCCCAGTGTGCCGCGGGCCCATCGCGGCCATCGTGCGCGTGGTGCCGCCCGCCCAGCGCGATGCCTCATCCCGCCGGCCCCACAGAAGACTGTGGCGCAATGTGGGGCTGGGGCGGCAGCAGCGGCGGAGGAGCCCCTCCAGCTATCGGTCCCGCAGCGTCTTGCCCAGGCGCAGGGAGCACAGCCCCGCCATGGAACGACAACTTCAGCGAAGCTTTTCATGGCACTTGGGGCAGGATGGGCACGGACTGCCACGGTCCCTAGAGGATGACAACATCGGGGACATGCTCTGGCTGTGAAGGGTCCAGCTGGAGAAACCGGGGTCTGGCGACCACGCAGGCCGTCAGGCCAGGCCCCAAACCTGGGGATGGGCTGGGGGTGGCAGCCACAATTACCCCAGAATTAAATTGACTTTTCCACCCTGCAAAGCCTCTGCCTGCACTTATTCCTGCATCGGTCAGCAGGGGGAGCTGAACGCTGCCCTTTCCCCCTGCCCGCACCTCAATTTGGTTTGGGGATGTCTGCAATGGACAGTCTGAGATGGAGGAATTGCTCCGGTAAAGGTGCCATTCTCAGAGACTCGGAATCACAGAATATTAGGGATTGGAAGGGACCCTGAAAGATCATCCAGTCCACTTCTTTGATTAACTATCTGCATCAGTCTTAGAACTTGATGCACCTCAGGCATATCTTCCCCCTTTTCTGCAAGTCTCCATAGGTACACGGCTACCTTACAAGCCTGGGGGGAGAGGGTAGGTATATTAGGCAGCCTCACAATGGAGGCTCTAGCTACTCGTAAAATAAAGAAATCCTAAATATTCCACAAAGTTTGTTTCTAGGCTGAAAAGGACTTGCTCTGCAGCTGCTGCAGATCACGCCTGTACCAAGCACAGGCATCCGTATTTAAATAAAATGGACCTGCTGCCAGCTGCCGTCCCTACTGTTGGTTCCAAAGAACGTGGGTGAGGCTCCTGATTTGAACAAAGAACAGCACTGCAAGCCTAAAGACAGTTTGGGAGGATGTGTAGATTTGGCCGGGGAACATGGGAAAATGTCAAACGAGGGTCCAGAAGGTGTTCAATCCAAGTCTACAATGCACTGCACTTGCTCAAGGTGGCTAAACCAGGTATGAACAGAAAAAATTATTTTTGACTTTTTCAAATTCCTGCATACATGATTTTCCTATTTTAATTTATTCTGATGGTAAGCTGTCTTTTTGCATGCATGCCAGTACATATAAGAAGAAGATTGAGCCTATCCTGGCACACAAATCAAAGCTTTCTTCCAAGCCAAACAAAATAATGATTAAAATTGCACTGTTTGCTTACCCCCCATCACCACTCTTGGTAGGGCGATATATACTGAAACAGCAATCCAGACAAGGTGGCACAAGGCCCATACATTAGGAAAGACACAAACCCAAGAGCAAGAGTTTACATTCAATATCTGCTGCCACCTCTGAGATTATCATTGAATTAATGTTTCTTCTCTTGGACACCCTTCAAAAATTCCTTGCTTCCTACAAGGTATTTTAAAATTTCTGATGAATACCTTACACTGCCATGACCAAAACTGGTCATCTGTCAGGCTGACTGTAACTGTCATAAGGGACACTGCTATCTAGAAGATTTTTCTAACATTAACATCAAGAAAACTACTAACCAGCTCCAGAAATTGGTAATTAACAAAACCTGATGCTCCTCAAACTTGAAGAGATTATATGTTTCAGCAAGCTGTCTCAGAAAGCAATTGTAGCTTCATTCACTACAGCTCAAGAGATTCTTATTGAAACAAGAAACTGTATAGGTCTTACTATCTGTATTCATTCAAATGCTAAAGACTGAGCCATGTTTAAATTATTGTCTTCCTACTGCTACTGTAAAGGTTCCTGCAAGAACCAAGTAGCTTTTATAAAGGACATTTATGCATTCTACAGAAATTGATACCAAGGCATGCCAAAATTTTAGGGGGATCAAGTTGTGTATGCTTGTAGTGCCCATGAAGTTTTGGTTGTTCTTCCAGATATATTTACAGATGTTTATATATAGCTCCTAACCTTTGGATTAAAACATGAATGCAGAGTAACACCACACATTCACATTTAGGTTACATAAAATATACAAGCAATTTTGTCAATTAAACTAGTCCATGGATTTTGTCTTTTATTTTCATGCACTTCCTATGCTGCAATTACCTTTACTTTCTCCAGTCCACACTTTCTTCAGTCCTTTTCCCTGCAAACCTTCCATTTTCCCCATAACCTTTAAAATCACCTATCTCCCTCCTTGAGTCCTGACACACAGTAAGTTCTGCCGTCCCCAAACCAGCTCCAAGCTGCCTGGATGTTGACTGGTCACCAATACAAACATGCTGCTCAGCCAAGCAGCAAATCCATGCTCCCTCTTAGGGGACTGCTGAGCTAAACACTTATTTGGATCTCTCTTGGATCCAGCCTCTGATTACAGTGTCACTGCGCGCTCTGCCCCTTTAGGTAACTCAGCTGAACGGCTGGAATCATACAGAGCACCTCACAGACACACAGCACAATCGCAGACTTCATAAGAGTTGGGCTAAAATATTCCACATGAAAATTAATCATTAAACTTACAGCAATGCATAAAACAGTGAAAACAACTTTCAAGCTCCTTATATTATTAGGATGACTACTAGAATTGAAAATCTGGTAAAAAACAAAACCAGAACCCTATTGCCACCACTATGTTAAATAAATAAATAAACATATAAACCCTGATCCCTAACTGTTGCCAGATTCTCCTCTGCTCAATACTGTAGCTGAGAATAAACCAGGACTTCTGGGATTCGTACGTAGCTGTTGTTCATAATGTGTTACCAAGGAGCCAAGCTAGGACTGAGACATGACCAGATGAGTTATATCTCCCTCAGCTAGGAGTGACCCATTATATTCTATATCCATAAATTTATTGTAGTTGCAATACTTCTGCTTACCCGATGCTCATTAATAAGAAGCTCCCAAGCAGCATTGAAGATCAGCATGGGCAGATGTTTAGAATAAAAGACCAAGGTGTAGTTGTAATCAAAGCCATAGATTTCAATGTCTGACAGGCTCATTTCGTTGTTTGAAAAAATAGCATCTGGGTTCAGCATGTTACTCATAATTGAAGGAGCTAACTCTGGGAGCAGGGGAGAGGGAAAAAAAAGGTTATACCAACCTTGTAGTTTAAATAAAAAGCAGTAGAAATTTCTAAATATAGCTAAATGAAGATGGAAACTATCAAACTGATTCACGCTAATAATGCCAGCTAACCTTTAGCAATATGACGCTATTGAGAACGCTGTCCCTAATTAGTCTAATTGACTCACATTTTTTATTTGAAGCGTACATTCCTTGAACATTCAGGTTCATTTCGGTATCATGCTTCACAAAGAATTCCAGTATCAGACATTATAAGCGAAGGTGGGCATTTAGTCAGTAAAGACTAATTCAGCAGCTTATCATAGAATCATAGAGTGGCCTGGGTTGAAAAGGACCTTAAAGATCACGTAGTTTCAAGCCCCCTGCTCTGGGCAGGGTTGCCAACCACTAGAGCAGGCTGCCCAGAGTTGCATCCAGCCTGGCCTGGAATGCCTCCAGGGATGGGGCATCCACAACCTCCCTGGGCAACCTGTGCCAGTGCCTCACCACCCCGGTGATAAACTTTCTTGGTGAAAAACTTTTTTTTGGTGAAAAACTGTTTGGAGTGAAAAACGCTCTCCTAATTTCTAACCTAAATCTCCCCTGTCTTGGTTTGAAACCATTCCCCCTTGTCGTATCACTATCAACACATGTAAAGAGGCATTGCCCCTCCGGTTTATACACTCCCTTCATTGCGTACTGGAAGGACGCAATGAGGTCTCCCCAGAGCCTTCTCTTCTCCAAACTAAACAAGCCCAGCTCCCTCAACCTTTCTGCATAGGAGAGGTGCTCCAGCCCTCTGATCATCTTAGTGGCCCTCCTCTGGACCAATTCCAAGGGCTCCATGTCCTTCTTGTGCTGGGAGCCATAAGCCTGCATGCAGGTCTGGTGGTCTCACAAGAGCAGAGATATTCCAGGTGGGGTCTCAAAAGAGCAGAGTAGAGGAGGACAATCACCTCCCTCTCCTTGCTGGCCACCCCTTTTTTAATGCAGCCCAGGACATAGTTGGCCTTCTGGGCTTAAGCGTGCACTGCTGGCTCATGTCCAGCTTCTCGTCCATCAGGACCCCACAGGTCCTTCTCCACAGGGCTGTTCTTAAGTTCTTCTTCGCCCGGTCTATATAAATTCATGGGATTGCCCTAGTCCAAGTGCCACACCTTCCACTTGGCCTTGTTGAACCTCATTAGGGTCTCATGGGCCCACTTTTCCAGCCTGTCCAGGTCCCTCTGGATGGCATCCCTTCTCTCTATCGTATTGACTGCACCACTCAGCTTGGTGTCATCTGCAAACTGGGGGTGCACTCGATTCCATCATCTATGTTGTTGATAAAGATGTTGAAGAGCACCAGTCCCAAGACTGACCCCTGAGGGACACCACTTGTGACCCTCCTCCACCCAGACATAGAACTGCTGACCACTGGTCAATTTAATATCAAAAAAACCTTTGCTGTCCTTCCAGTCCCCAGTCCTGTGCCGCCTCCTTCAGTTGTTTGTACAAAGTGAGGCATTGGGCAAGATTTTGAATATTTTTTATTCCTTTTTGGGTTCGCTCCTTCTAAATGGCAGACCATTGTCCCTGTTCTTTGCCTTCTGTCTGTGGAGGCTGGTTCCCTGCCTTAGTTCTCAATGGTTGTTCTCAAACTCTCTTGCAGTTTTGATCAGTAAACTGCCCAGATAGATTGCATTTACTTGGCTAAAGCTGGAGTTTTGGACCTTTACTTTTTCTCTCTCACAAAACATTTAGATGCTATAAGGCACATTTTCCTTTAGAAAGGTGAACATTTTTCACAGTAAATACTCATCTAGAAATTCCGTCACTTTTTACAGCAGTGTAACTCTGTTCAAGACCTTTTTGGAAGATGAATGAAAGGGGAGTGTTTTGGGACAAAATTCACAAATTGCAGAAAGGCCAGATTTACGAACAGGTACCCTTTAAATAACTTCCAGCACTTTCAGTTCAGATTTAATACCTGCAGTCCTAAACTTCTTTAGCTAGCATAAAGGCTTCTCAAAACAAAGTATTTTTAAGAGTTCTTTTATTAATTTTGGTGGTTCAAATTAATTGCTGGTGTTATATGTCTACAGTTTACTTGCCTCTTAAAGTGCATATGAAAATTTAGAGTAATTTGAAGTAAAATAAGTAGAGCATTTCATAGGCGGCTTTCCTGTATGCTTGAAAGCAGTCTGAAGTCCTGAGAGGTGTTTATGGATTTTACATTCACGGTTTTCTTGTGCTTCTATTTGAAACTTCACATGCCACACTCCTAAAGTGAGTGGCTTTAAAGCTAAAGAAAGGGTTGAAGGCTCTGTGGAATCATGTCCCTAGCTCAAAAATCTGGGGACCAGGGCTGGGGACTTTTCTGAGGGCGACAGATAGGAGGTGCAGGTAGTGTTCTCCTCTGCCCTCCTGCTGGGTGACTGGGATGCAGATAGAAGGAGCAGAACAGGAGAGGTAAATGACTGGCTGAGGGGGTGGTGTCTGGACCAGGGGTTTGGGTATTTTGATCTTGGGCCATCCTTTGAGAAGCCAGGCATGTGGGCTACGGACAGACGCCAACTGGGCAAGTGGGGCGCAAGTGTGTTGGGGAGCAAGCACTCTGGCTGATTACCAGGGCTTTAAACTAGGTTTGATGGGGGAAAGGAAGGGAGCTAAAGGTGACAGAGAAGGGTTAGGGGAAGTCGTCACTACCATCACTGTTGAAGACAGGGAAAAACTTCTGAGCTCTCCCATAGGATTGAGGGCTCCTCAGAGAAGTTAGCATTCCTGATCCCCTGGCCAGCATCTTCTTCTTGCATCCCCCCAGGGGTAACTGCACCTGCTGCTTCCCTAAAGTGCCTGTACACCAGTGCACGGAGCATGGGAAATAAACAGGATGAGCTCGAGATCTGTGTTCGGTCGTGGGGCCACGATTTCGTTGTGATCACTGAGACATGGTGGGACAGCTCGCATGACTGGAACACTGTCATTGAGGGCTATGTCCTCTTTTTAGGAAAGAGAGGCTGGGGAAGCGAGGGGGTGGGGTTGCCCTTTATGTGAGGGAGCAATTAGAGTGTTCCCAGCTCCAGCTGGGGGAGGGTGAATTAAGAGGTGGACGAGCAGTCCAAACAGTTCCTACAATGTGTTGAGGACAATTTTCTGACGCAGGTGGTGGAGGAGCCGACGAGGCAGGGGGTGCTCCTGGACCTCGTTCTTACCAACAGGGATGGCCTTGTTAGGGATGTGAAGGTTGGGGACAGCTTGGGATGCAGCGACCATGAGATGATGGAGTTCCAGATGGAGCTAGGCAAAGGAAGTAAGGCTAAAAGCAGGATTGCTTCCATGGACTTATATGAAGAGCCAGCTTTGACCTCTTCCGGGACCTGCTTGGGAGTATCTCATGGGATAGGTTGCCAGAAGGCAAGGGTGCTTGTGAGAGCTGGGCTACATTTAAGCAGCACTTCTTCCACGCTCAGGATCAGTACATCCCGAGGAATAGGAAATCAGGGAAGGGGGGCAGGAAACCCGTGTGGATGAGCAAGGAGCTCATCAATAAGATCAAAAGGAAGAGGAAGGTCTATGAAATACAGAAAAAGGGCCTGTCCACTCGGGAGGAGTATAGATGTGTTGTCAGGGCCTCCAGAGACGCAACGAGGAAGGCTAAAGCCCACCTAGAGATGAGGCTTGCAAAAGAGATAAAGGATAATAAGAAGGGTTTTATCAAGTATGTAAACAGCAAGAGGAAGACTAGGAATACAGTGGGTCCCTTGCTGAATGAGGGGGGTGTCCTGGTCACGGAAGATGCTGAGAAGGCAGAGATACTGAATGCTTTCTTTGCTTCAGTCTTTGCTTCAAGGACACTCCGCCGGGGCTCCTCGCCCCTGGCAATAGGACAAGGGGTCTGGGAAATGGAGGGCTCCCCCCTGGTGGACATGAGAGAGGTTCGGGAGCGTTTGAGTGGGCTCAACGTACACAAACCCATGGGTCCCGATGGGATGCATCCGCATGTGCTAAGGGAGCTGACAGACATGATTGCTGAACTGCTCTCTATCGTCTTTGACAGGTCCTGGAGAACAGGTGAGGTGCCTGAAGACTGGAGGAAAGCCAGTGTCATTCGGATCTTCAAGAAGGGCAGGAAGAAGGATCCAGGAAACTACGGGACAGTAAGGCTCACCTCTGTCCCTGGAAAATTATTGGAGGAGCTTGTTTGGGAAGCCACGCAGGACCAGGACTGGGGACCAGGACAGAATACTCTGTCCCAGAATTCTCCTCTTTATGGTTAAAAAGCATTCGTAATTTCAAAACAAGACATCTTCTGCAGAGGAAGTTCTATGGTGCACAGCATATCCAAGCCACAGTTGGGATCTCAAGCTCTCATCTCAGTTTGACTGGCTCATAAAGTTGGCAGTATGCATACAGTTGTTAAACAATCATTTCCACACTCTTTAGCCCTGATGTCTAATCTGTGGTGATTTGCAAAGGAGTTTCTGTGCTTGCAGGGATATGTTAAAGTAGTTTTGTGACAATGCAATGTAGTTTTGGCAGTTGTCTTGCCCTTTTATGCATCTGTAACCTCCTTCCTGCATCCGGAGAAGCTGTGAAGCTTGACATTACAAATCTCTCACGCAGAATATAAACCCCACAAAGTTAAGGTAGTTGTTCATCTTGGAGGGGGGTACGTTTGAATCCAAAACTCATCTTTAGGACAGAAGCAAGGTATTAAGCTCTTTATGTTAATAGGAACATGAGTCTTTCTGCCTGGAACACAATTCAACAGAGCAGTCAACCATTTCTTTAGCTTTGAAGATGCTGAAATTGACCCTGGGTTAAAAAGAGCCAATTCCCAGCCTGTCTCTAAAGATAGTTGTTTAGTGCTAAAATGTGAGATTCCTTCCTGGTACGTGAACATCCTAGTCTTAAGATTTTCAGTACTCAGTCGCGTACCCCAGACTCTCATGTTTTGAGTGGGATTGTACTCCCCTTAGCTAATACGGGAATCCCATTTTTGTGCCTCCAGGGTCAATGGTGTAAGGCACTTAGAAATCATTGTGGATTGTGGTTGTCAATTGCCACGTAAACTAAGGCCATGCAAGTACCTTCTACTCTTTCATCTTCCCTTTCATTTGTTGTCTGGTTACTACTCAATATTACACATTTGGTGAGATGTCCTAAAAAAACATTACATTGTAATGTTAACAACTCTTGTTTTTTCTTTCTGTAGGTCTGCCAGTAGCTGACAAGGTAGAAAGATGACCTTTTCTCTTCCATTCTTGTGAAGTTAGAGGCAGTGCCCGTTTGAACAGCGACTGAGGTTCTGCAATGGTGCAAGTCTATCTTACTCCTTCAAACTCAGTGATGCAGCCAGAGTTTTCAGTAATGAGCTTTCAAGGATTCAACCACTTTCAAGCTTTTGGACAGTGGCAATTATCTGAAAACTTTCCTACAGGTTTATCTTCTTTATTTACGTTTGTTTGCTCTCTCCATCTCATTCAAAGCACTCAGGACTGGTTTGCTTCCCTCTTCTCTGGAAATTTGCACTAGGAACCATTGTTAGAATCAGAATCCTGATCTGAGAGCATGATGAAAAATGTTGCACTCCAACTTGGACACTGGAGAGGAAAACGTTCATGTATACATCAGTATTGTACTCAAACAGCTGCTAAAGGTTTGAGCCAAAAACCACTGCAGTCTTATAAAGACTCTCATCACCTCTGTGGATTTCAGAACAGGCCTGTAAGAATTGAACAAAAAGGGAAACTATTGGGTTATGCTAAATAAGGGGTAAGAAACAGTTGGCATATCTGGGACTTTTATTTACCCTTTCTAATAACACAAGAACAAGAAACAATTTGATTAAACTGAGAGCCAACTTAAAAGGATTTTGACACAGGTGATCTTTAACTTAGGAAAGTACTTAATCTCCATTGACTACAAGATACAGCTGTTAGGGAAAAAAAAAGGAGACTATGCATTTCTTTGGATTTAAATAATGGATCTTCTGCAGTCTATCAATGTTAGTTTGTCATTCAGAATGAATAACATACTCTGGAACATTTCTATTTTGTCCTGGAGTTTGTTGTTCTTAGTTCTGAAGCTGTCTTTCTACATACTAAAGATAACTGCCACTTCTCATATCTTCCCTCTTTCAATCTGCTACTTATTAAGAATATGTAAAACTGCCCCCAAATCTCCTAATACAGACTAAAATCTATGTATTTATTTTTAAAAATGAAAAGAACTTATATATGCTCACAAGAAGTAGTGATTTTATATTGAGTAGAAAGTAGTCATTGAAACAAAGCTGGTTCTTGGTTGATTATGAGACATTCCAGGACATCAATCCTCTTCTATATCATATTCTGCCTCTGCAAAAAATCATAATAAACATGCAGTATTGTATGGCTTTAAACACAAGACTAGAAGCAGCAAGGAAGAACGTGGGAGTCTACCAGGAAAGTGGATCTGTCCCAGAATATTTTGGGGACCAGCTGAGAATCCATGGTAACCTCACTGAAGACAGAGAAGGTGAAGGAAGTCCTCAATGTCCCCAACACAAAACAACTGTAAAACCCAGCAACACTTACCTGCCAGCTTCTGAACTTGAGTCACTGCCAAGCTAATTCACCAAAAGTAGCACCAACAGGGTTTTCCTGTTCTGAGAAGTCACCACCAATGTAACTAGCTCATAGAGTCTCCAAAACTGTTTTACAGAGATGATAGAAAACACGAAGAAAAAGCAGCCTACTTGGGAACACTGAGTTCATTCCACCCTGACTGTAGAAAAGCACTTTAAGTAACCTGAACCTCAAACTCCTCTGCAGTGGCAATTCTTCCCATAACTCCTCATGCTTCCTATATAGCAAAGGTCAAATGATCCCCACCTGGCAGATTTCACTTCACATGTGTGGAGCCAAGAGACCTTGTGGAATAGGCTCATCAACCTGGCTTCAATGTTTTAGGGTTAATTGCTCCTTATCGCTAATAGAAATAACCTGACAAGGGGCTTAGTGGTTAAGAGTTGCCCTAATGAATTAATTACAAAAGGCACATAAGGGTCATATTTCTGCTAGCTAGTCATTCTGTGAGGAAAATTAGTACAGAGCCTGTTAAGATAAATACACATAAATAAAAGAAATAAATAAAAGAAAAAAGAAAATGACCTAAAAGGCAAAATTGCCGTCATAGATTTTCATCTGTCTAGTCATGACAGATAAAGAATATAGCAATCAGAAAGACTTTTCTTGACATTAATGTTATTTAAATTTGCTTTTCTGAGATCTCTTCTTTATGCAGGACTTTTCAAAATCTAGCGCCATGACCTCTGACTGCAGTATTTACTTTGGCTGCATATAAACTATCACATATAAATGCCAGAATCCAGATCCTCACTCCCTATTCAGGTCAAGGACCGGGCTGAAAGTTTTGGTTTTAATTTGGTTACATGACTACACTGCTGGTGTCGTGGTTTCCCCCAGCCGGCAGCTAAGCACCACACAGCCGTTCGCTCTCCCTCCCCCCTTCTTCTCTGGGATGGGGGAGAGAAATAGGAAAATGAAGCCTGTGGGTCGAGACAGAGACAGTTTATTAAGACAGGAAAAAAAATAGTAATAATAATGAGAATAGTACTGCTACTACTAATGTGTACAGAATAAGTGATGCACAGTGCAATTGCTCACCACCTGCTGACCAAAGCCCAGCCTAACCCCGAGCAGCCGGACCCCCATCCCGGCTAGGCACCCCTATATATTGCTCAGCACGACCCCATACGGTACCGAATGCCCCTTTGGCCAGTTTGGGTCAGCTGTCCTGGGTCTGTCCCCTCCCAGCTCCTGCTGCACCCCCAGCCTGCCCACTGGCAGGACAGAGCGAGAAGCTGAAACGTCCTTGGCTTGGTGTAAGCACTGCTCTGCAACAATTAAAAACGTGTTCATCCTAATCCACAGCAAAGCACCCTACCAGCTCCTAGGTGGAAAATTAACTCTATCCTAGCTGAAACCAGGACAGCTGTTTTCTGGCAGGTTGCAGGGAGAAGACTGGCTGGCTTGAGGGAGCTTCCATACACCTGGCTTTTAGGCTGCAGCCAAAGCGTTCCTCTAGATCTGGAAGTTTGATGATAGCTGAGTGGTTAGAAAGCTGCCTGGCAGAGAAGGACCTGGGAGTGATGGTGGATAGTCGGCTGAATATGAGCCAGCAGTGTGCTCAGGTGGCCAAGAAGGCCAATGGCATCCTGGCTTGTATCAGGAACAGCGTGGCCAGTGGGTCTAGGTGTGTGATCATCCCCCTGTACTGGGCTCTGGTGAGGCCACACCTCAAGTACTGTGTTCAGTTTTGGGCCCCTCACTACAAGAAGGGCATGGAGGTGCTCGAGCAAGTCCAGAGAAGGGCAATGAAGCTGGTGAGGGGTCTGGAGAACAAGTCCTACGAGGAGCGGCTTGTGGGTGACCTTATTGCTCTCTACAGATACCTTAAAGGAGGTTGGAGTGAGGTGAGGGTTGGTCTGTTCTCACAGGTGCCTGGTGACAGGAGGAGGGGGAAATGACCTAAAGTTGCACCAGGGGTGTTTTCGGTTGGATCTTAGGAAGAACTTCTTTAATGAAAGGGTTGTTAGACACTGGAACAGGCTGCCCAGGGACATGGGCATAGCTATGACTGAATAGAGATAGAGGACGTAGATGAACTTTGTCGAAGAGCCAGGTTTAGTGGAACAACTAGTTAGTTATTTGTGCAATTAGATTAAAGCTGCTGATGTAATTGAAGAGTTACAGAAAAAGAGATGAGCCACGATGTATTAGTGCAGTCCTTTATCTTCAGCATTTAAAATAATCCATTACATTTAAGAAACAATTTGCATAAATGACATTTCAGGACAAGGGTATCACAAACAATGCATACAAAACTTCAAATATTCGCATTTTGACAAAGTAAGCTGCTACAGAATGGCATCTTGTTTCACAAGGACAACTTCAGAGTGGAGGCAAGTGCATTTCAGCCACAGTAGCATAAACAGCATGCAAAACATGACTTTTAACAGATGCAATGTCCATGTTTGAAACATTAAATAAAAATTAAGATACATTGAACAAGCACTTGAAACATAGGCCATGCTATAAAATGCCCCATAATTAAACAATGCATGTAATGCAATGCATGTATTATGATAGAATGGTCATAGTCACGTTAGACGTGTTCTTCCAATGTTCCTAAGACCCTGTTTTGGTTGAAGCTCAAAGTAGTTTCTTCCCAAGATGTTATTTCTAAAGACGTAGCAAATCACTAAGACGTAATCTCCCATTGCTTTGGAAAAAGCATTCTCCTCCTCCTGATTTTGAATTGCATTTCAAATTTTCATATCAAGTTGAACAAACCTGTTTTACCTAGTGGCACAATTACTATGTTCTAAGAGTTCCTTTCTCAGGTTTTTCAGGCTTCAGGAAATGTTCCCTTCAAAATACATACTCTGCTTCATTTTGTGCGATGTTTTTACAAGGGATAGAACAGAAGTGCACTAGAGCAATTTATTTTCTAACAAGGCATTTTGAAGAAAGTTTTCATATCATGTACCTGTGGCCAAGGTCCTTGGACACTGAGGAACAACTGACTAGAAGTCATTTCCCTTACTAAAAAAAGTACACAAATCTGTAAAAATGGACTACAAAACCACAGTGCTGGTAATGCCCTTTTTTTTTTTTTTAGACCTTTATGATAGACATGATATACATTACTAAATGTATGTACACAATTTGTGTGGCACATTGAACTTCTATGGGCAAGTTTTGTATCAATAAAAATAGACTAATATAAAATGTTAAAAACAAGCTATTTAACTTGTATCACATGATTTTATATATGACATTTTAAAAGGACCATTATATATTAAATGATCATTTTCAAGTACATTATGATTCAATTTCATAGACAACAACATGTCTATACCAAGTATTCCAGCAGTATCTATTACCAATAATCTGAAATATGCAAAATATAATTTGTAAACTTAGAAACTTAATCCCATATCTCTCCATTTTAAACCTACTCAATTTCTGTATGCAAGATTCTTGTCTTAAACGGGAACAAAGTATTGGAGTATAATCTGCACAAATTTTGGCACAAAAGCCAAAAGTACTTCTCACACAGACCCAGTGAGAATAAATATAATTATATTTTCAAGAATGACTAGTAATTTGGGTTTCTGCTTTGCAGACACAAGAATATCCAGAATACATTTTGAAAAACTTAGGCCCTCACCCAACAGAATACAGAAAGCAGAAGGTGAAATTGTTCTGCTGTACTCTAAGATCACTCCCAATGATAATATGCTTTTGAGAATAAAGGTCAGAATGCCCTAAGTTAAAAATTCTTAATACCCATTAAGATCAAAGATCAGTATATACACAAATTAGAGGTTAGACTTAAGATCTGTATGACCTCCACTAGATAAATATTATATACAGACATTTGCTTCCCCACCCCAACCCCATGGCCAACATTATGCTTAAGTGTTTATCTTTAAACTCACCATTACAGTTGACAAGTATTGAATGTTCTTATTTAAAACAGTGAATGCTTCTTCTGTAACTGCTATTCTCAAAACAGCTTATAATACTGGCATTCCTTAATGTAACATAGGCTAAGTTCTAGTTCCAGTAATTGCAGGAGTACCAGAAGTTGGCCTAATATGAACCTTTTTTCTTCAAATTCTTTTCAGAATGATAGTTTTATTAGACTTTGCTCTAAAAAAATACAACATAAGCATAGTACATTTTATCTACAAATTTGTCATCTCATAATTGCATTGCTATATGTAAATATATATATTTTTTAAAAACATTATGGTTTAATGGTGGCAAAAAAGTACTTCGCCAGCTCTTTCCCACTGCAAATCGTAATAAATGCTTGCCTTTAAAAGGTAGTATTTCACTATTACAAGTGGCACAATCCATTAAGCAGGCTTAGTCTAAAATATATATATATATAATGTAGTTGAAATTAGTTTCTTTCCAGTGGATTTCAGAAACTATCCGCATTTTATAGAATGTTTCATTACCAGTCACTGGAGCGGTCTCTTCAAGCTGGGGAGTCAGATCACCATGTCTATTATGAAAACTGAAGGTAAAAGAAAGGGGTACAGAAATAGATTTTTCAATTGGTAGGTGCTTCTGTTTCTGTTTTCCCTATTGGTGCCTCAGGAAAAAGTAGTTTCCTAAGTATGTTTGCATAGAATGGTCCATACACTTGTTTATTAAAGTTTACAATGCTTGCATACTGAGATCCAACAAATTCCATCTCTGTCTGAATCACAGAAAGGCCTCCTGGCACAGCAGGCATACACTTCTGGAAACTTGGAAGAGCAAGCAAGCTTTTCATGAATAACTGGATCCGTTTATCTGAAACATAATATAAAGCATGCTCAGAACAAATGTAAATGCAAGATGAAACCATACTCACTTCACAAGCACCCTGTAACTCAGCACAAGAAATCCAACAATCTAGATAACTATCCTCTCCCTTTCCCAAGCCCATCTTGCAGAGTGAAACACTGAAAGTTTTTGACAGCTGACTCCTGCAAGGCAGACCTGTTCAACAAGTTAGCAAGTCCACTTCCTTTCAGGTAAAAAAGGAAAACACTCAGGTTTAAACCCAAACTGACAGAAGAGAGATGAGTATCACACATTTTCTATATTCCCCTCCAGAAATCTAGTATCTCTAAGCTTGTTTGCAAGGACACAAACTTTCTAGCTACAACTAACCATGCTCCGCAGCATACCAACAGCATAGCCCCCCAGTAAACAATATTTCTTTACTCTTTTGACACAGTATTTTACTGCTGTAAGAAAGTGGCTTTTAAGCATAATTAGAAAGCTGGTTGAGATCACTGGAGGTAAGTTTTAAACTTAGCAGCTTATACAGACACATACAGTAAGATAATTATGTGTTCTTACTAACCGATCAAGGAACAGACAGGATTATTCTCTTCAACAATACTAGCAATTTGACCCATTAAATTATTCTGCGTTTCTGCATTGAGAGTAGGAAGACCTCTTTCAGATAGAGACCCATTCACTTTGCTGCAAATCTGGACACCAATAGCATTCAGAGCTTCCTTCAAATCAAAAGTTCTGGAAGAAAGAAAGAAAAGAAAAGAAACTTTTATGGCTTCCGTAGCAGTTTCAGGTGAATTCACTACTCCTTTTTCCTTTCGTTTTCACTGCGGAGAGCAGGCTGAGAGTATAGATGAAGTTGTCATTTGATCTTGCAGATGTGTACTTCTACAGATACATGAGAAATCTTTGCCTGTAAGATAAGGATACTAATTGGGATTCAAGTGGGAAAAGTCATTTTAAGTGTGCAGCGATGACACCAATTCACTTTGACCTTATGCTTACATATTATCCAGAGCCAAATTCATAACATTTCATGAGGAAAAAAGTAAAATAACTTCATTTGAAACACTAAGACCCCCATGAGACTTGCTTGTAGTGCAAGTTGCAGTAGTATTAGCAGCAGACAGATAGCTTAAACTACCTAGAGTAAGTTTGAAGGAACTGGCAAAAATGACTTGGTGGATGTACTGCCACAGCCTCTCAGGTATTAGAACAGTCCAGTTGGAATGGATCTATAAAGATCATTGAGCCTAAATGGATGACCACTTCAGGACTAACCAAAAGTTAGAGTATATTAAAGGCATTACCCAAACACTTCTTGAATACTGACAGGCACAAGTAATCAACCAACTCCTGTTACAGCATATGATCACCCTCACAGTAAAGAAAGTTTTCCTTTTTACCTAGTCTGAACCTCTCTTGATGCAGCTTTGTACCATTCTTATTTATTCTGTCATTGGTTACCAGAGAGAACAGATCAGCACAGAGTCCAGAGAAGGGTGACGAAGCTGGTGAGGGGTCTGGAGAACAAGTCCTATGAGGAGAGGCTGAGGGAGCTGGGCTTGTTCAGCCTGGAGAAAAGGAGGCTCAGGGGCGACCTTATCACACTCTACTACGGGTACCTTACAGGAGGCTGGAGTGAGGTGAGGGTTGGTCTGTTCTCCCATGTGCCTGGTGACAAGATGAGGGTGAACAGGCTAAAGTTGTGCCAGGGGTGATTTAGGTTGGATATTAGGAAAAACATCTTTAGTGAGAGGGTTGTGAGACATTGGAACGGGCTGCCCAGGGAAGTGGTGGAGTCACCATCCCTGGAAGTCTTTAAAAGACGTTTAGATGTAGAGCTTAGGGATATGGTTCAGTAGAGGACTTGTTAGTGTTAGGTCAGAGGTTGGACTTGATGATCTTGAGGTCTCTTCCAACCTAGACATTTCTGTGATTTCCCTTCCTTGGGAGTGGTAGAGCAGTAAGATCACCTCTCAGCCTCCTTTTCTCCAGACTAACCAACCCAAGTGTCCTCAGTTTCTTCTCCTTATAGGACATGCCTTCCAGCTCCCTTACCAGCCTTGTTGCCCTCATCTGGATGCTTTCAAGTACCTTAACATCCTTTTTATATTGTAGAGTCCAGAACTGCACACAATATCCAAGGTGA
This sequence comes from Aythya fuligula, assembly GCF_009819795.1. Lineage (NCBI taxonomy): Eukaryota > Metazoa > Chordata > Aves > Anseriformes > Anatidae > Aythya > Aythya fuligula. Next base: position 57,394,823 of record NC_045559.1, read on the forward strand.
AGCTGCACCAATGCAAAATATATTGTGGAAGAGAATCACCTCCTGTGACTGGCTGGCTGTACTGTGTTTAATGCACCCTAAAATGCAGTTGCCCTTTTGGTTGCAAAGGCACGCTGCTGGCTCACATTGAGCCTGCTGTTGACCAGCACCCCAGATCCTTTTCTGCAGGGCTGCTCACTAGCCACTTGGCTCCCAGCACGTACTCATAGCTTGTGTTATCAAGACTATACAAGTGAACTTTAGGGCTAGGCTCCAAAGTCTGCAAAAGTTACACCATCAAGACTAAGACTTCATTAAAAAACAACTTTGAAAATGTGTCAAGTGCAGTGTACTTCCATTGTATAGGGCTTCAGATGGCACTAAATTTTCATCTGTATCTATTATCAACAAGCAGTGGCTATGACATTTGAACTGTTCCCAGGAGTTCTCAGATCCACTTGGTTATTTCCTGTTAACAAATACGAGGAGTGATAAACAAGGCCTTACTTCTTGCTCATGCCTTCAAGAAGAGGAACGGAGACCCTTTTCAGTTGGTCAGCAAAATCCGGCACATCTACAATTGCTGCACCCACCATATTGTTTGTTATGAGGCAAACACAAGCTATTATTTTTAACTGATTCAGCTTTTCTCTCAACTCTTGAAGACGAACTTCATCTGTTATTAGAGTCTAGAAGCAGAACAATAATACCGGTTTAGGAATATGGAGGAAAGAGACAGGATTTAGTCATGAAACATTAACATTTTCAATTAACAAACATACAAAGTCAGAAGAAACAGCAGCCTAAGTGTTCTGAATATGAAGTACTGCACAAAGTGACATCATGAGTACCAGAAGTCAGTCTGTGGTAGGGAAGAAAAGTAATGCCTCCAGTTCAGAGAACACTGAAGAAACTGCTTTTTATTTTTCCTCACTGACAACAATTTGTGGCCAACAGTTCAGCCCACAATATCAGATGCTTGGGGAATCCAAGGGACATGGAAGTGATCAGAGTTACAGACAAAATAGTCTTCTGGATTTAGCTGTCCTTTGAAAAATGCCATGATCTGCAACTGATGGGTAGTGATGAACAGCTGTGCATGACAAACCAGTTTAACCATCAGAGCAATTTCCGCAAGCCACCTATAACCTACTACAAACTAAAAAGCCAGCTGATCATTCCAATAATGCAATTCCCACAGCAAGATCTGGTTTTGTGTTTTTTTTTGTTTCCTTTTTAAGGTTATAGAATGAGCTCATTCTATCAAGTCCCACCCCCCCCACACACTGAGAAGCAGGGAATTAACATCCAGCTGTTTGTAGTAATTTCATACTGTGACAATGTGACAACCTAGATCCAGAGGATATCTGTATATAGCTCTTATTCAAAATTGTTGAAAGGAAGGTAAAAGAAAGGTAGTGTCCCTTTCTTCCACTCAAAGGGCGTGCTAAGAGCATCCCTGCATAGCTTCCAAGTTCTCTGCCAAGCCACTAACTATAGCTAAGATGTTCACTACAGTTGATAATTTTAACCCTGACTGACAGCCAATTTCAAGCTGACTTTATTTAAAGCAGCAGAGGTCAGTAATCGGTAGCAGGAGGGAAAACTCAATGATTCTTGAAGCAGTAGTTTATATGCATTGAGAAATGGTGAGTATCTACCGTAGGGAGAGCTTCATGTTTTTAAATGATTGAGCGTAAGGACGATTCACAGCTTGATCCCACCAATCCCTGTTTCTGCTGTGAGGAAAACCAAGACACCACAGACAGTTCCCTCAAAAAGAAAGCAAACCAAGTGCTGTCAGTACAAGGCCCAGCCTTTGGCCATGGCTCAGACTGCTCTTAGGGCAGAGCTGGTGAGCTATGACTAAATAGAGAGAAAGCACCCTAAACTTTTCTAGTTGATGACTTGTCTATCTCATAGTCCAGAAAATGAGACTAGCATATACTCTCCAATTTCCTAGTTTACTATTCAGAAGATTAAGAACTGCAAGAGAATATTCATTTATTGTCATTAATATCAGGATTATTATACTGCAGGAATATTTTCTTATAGCTAGAACTCTTAAGACACTGAAACATACTTCTTACCTCTGGAATTGTTTTGTGGTAATCCCATTGTAACAGTTTCAAGTAGCCATTGTTTAGCACCAGTGTAGGACTAATATTTGATTTAGAACTATGATCAGCACCAGAGGATGATGAAGATTCATCAGAAATGGATGACAATTCATCTTCTATTGATTCCTTTATCCATTCCGTTGTGAGATCCAGAGCACCTATGCATTGCAAATCAGCAGATTTATTGCATGCTTCCATCAAAATAAGCAGTAGCTTGAGGAAGAGTTACATATACATAAATAAGATTAAAGTATTTCTAAAAATTAATCATAGTTGATGCTAGGCCTTCATAGAAGTCAATTTCTCCTTCACTTTTCACTGACCATCCACCGATCACCTTAATATTCTAGCTAGTTTGCATAAACCCAACAATAAATTGTTAGATTTCAACCAAGATTTTGTAGGAGGAAACAAAAATTAAGTCCAAGACCCCAAACCACTTTTTCCTCTTTCAGGGAGGCCATTTATTTGTTGGGGCACAAGGCTGGAAAGAAGAGGTGAAAGAAAGTATATCAACAATGAATGAAAGTTTTTAAAGAGTTCTTTGACAGCCTGCATATGTGAACACTGCAGACTTTATCAGTAGCTCAGGGTTCCCATTTTAGAAGCCTCTGCTTCAGATGTCAGTAAGCTTACTTCCCCCCCCCCAAAACATTCTCCTAAAGACCACTTAGCAGTAGTATACGGAATCTGAAGTAGTGGATGAAGTTGACCTTAAGAAACTTTTCAGAGCTTGTGTTTTGTTTATTAAAAAGATACTGATCCCATCCCTTCCAACTTCCAGGCACATTGTTTTTCCTTGTTTACCTCAGACTATCAGATTTCCTGGCTACAAAAGAGAAAGTCTCACCTTTCAATATGTAGGGCTACTGTCTGGAGGCAGAAAAGAGCCACTGTTGTTTCTTTAGATACCAATCAATTAGACAAATACAAATTTGGCAGAAAATGCCACAGGTAACAGACGAAAATGCTTAAAAACAGACTAAGCAATTAACCATTGGTAGCTTGCTTGTCAAAGAACTTTTTGTATTACTTTCTTCTTTTCCAAAGAAGAAATTGGAATTTTCCTCTAAGTAGCTGTAATTGAGAGACTTTATAGCATGTCTTTAAATAGTTTTTTTTTTTTTTTTTTTAAAGTAAAGGTTTAAGTAAAATACAGCATGATACCTACTTGGTGTTTCTTCGAGAATTTCCTGGAATTTTGTTCTTTCATAGTCCACCAAGTTACGCTGAAGGTACGGTCTAAGGCACTGAATTGTATAATTGGCCATATCCATTTTCATCAGGTCCAGAACATGGAATATTTGTCTGAAGAGAGAAAGTTTAAAGTAAGGTAATTAGAATAGACTATATGTTTTAAACAGTATATGCATTAGCACTGTAAGCCCAGTTCTAGAAGGAGCCTCCTTCATTGGTATCAGTGTAGCAGACAACGTTACTTATTTACCAAGATACCCAAAGGATGCATGCAATAAGCAGTTCAAGGAGGAACAGTAAGAATATGCCCTTTTAATTTTATAAGGATGAAGAAGACCAAACCAGCTGTCTCAGAAATGTATGTTATTGTAAGAGTGCGTTTTGTTGTTGTTCAGTGGCTTAACTATTCAGATTTCATAGTTTTAATCTAGGTGTTCTACCCATTTCATTAAGGTAAACGTAATATTCCAGTCGCAGAATGCCATAGCACCGCTCCCCCAGCTGTAATGCTTCTGCTTCTACTTTGAAAACTGTTATTATGCAGATTGCCATCACTGAAGACTAGGACTTTTTCCCCCCCTTCTTCCACTGCCCAGTATGCTCTATCAGGTTAGAGATTTCCCCCCCGCCCCCCGTATAAAAACAGCTAAATACCAACCTCAGCAATTCCACGATATTGTCAGTTGCTTTTAACTGTTTTATATCATCGTCTCTAATTGGAGCGCATAACTTCCCCATAGTATTGATGATATAGTTAGCTAGCCCGTGAATATCAACAGCATTGTGTTCTGCCTGCTGTCTTATAAGATCCGTATCTAGAACTTCACAAATTTGATTTTGAATCCTGTTTGCTCCAGGAGTCAGGAAAGAAAGAAGAATCTAAAGTAGGGGGGAAAAAATGAAAAGCTTATGAATAAAATCAAAGCACTTAGTTAACATGCTAAAATATTAAGTTCAAGTGTATTTAGCTGACTAACAAAATATATTAAGACTGGACATCATCTAAAGTAGCAGGAAAAAGCCATATTAAAAGGATCACAGTACAGTTCTGCAAAAACGCTCGAAGTCTGCTGACATGCTTTCTGGTTCAGACTCTTTCAAAAATCTTAAGTTAGTAAATGCTCGCTCTACAGAACAGCTTCCCCATTTTTGGAAGACTTAGTATTGTGAGAGGATTGAAGATTTTTATGTTCCTTCTTGCACTGATCACGAGGGAATCTATTTGGGCAGGTACAATCACATTTACACTCCTGGTCACGCACTGAACTCAGAATGTAGCCAAACTAGTACAGGTGCAAAGCTTTGAGAAAAGAGCTGATTTGCAGCTAACCATCCTGCAACAAAAGCTGATTGGACATACTACTATGTGTGTAGCCATATTCACTGTTAATACAAATCTATTTTAGACACCTATTGCTACTGTAGTTCTGAATAATAAGTTTCTTCTTAGAAGTAGGAACTTGAAGGTGTTGGCTTTTTTCTAAGTTAACAAACTCTTCAGTGAAATAAGAGGCTCTCAGACCCAAGCTGCAAAAACAATATTGGAGGGGGAGAAAAAAATGTTACCTCCTTTATTTCCTCAAAGAGCTTGATAGCATGTTCGTATTCCGGAGGATCTTCATTCAGTTCCGATTCCAAATGATCCCAAAATGCCTTATGTACAATTCGTTTCACTGTGCCCACTAAGCTGTGGAATAAGTCAATTACAGACAGAAAAAGAGACTACTAAATAGCTTGGTATACCTTGGTCAAAGTGCTTTAGGTTAGCCTAATGACTTTTTGGGAAACACAACTCATTGACACTCGTCATGTGACCTGCAACACTATCTTTCTTGTGCTGTGGATCATCAGCTCCTAAAACATGATTTATACCAAATAGTCTTTTCTAAAACACTACTTTAGTAAATGGTGCTAGCAATTCAGATTTAGACATACCTTCCCTTTTTCCTTATCAAATACATACTGATTCACTAACCTTGTGTACTATGTGCTAAGTCTTAAAAACTATTCCTTTGTATAGCTAATTATCACTTAAGGGATCTGCACAATTAAAAACCTGTTTGTCTTTTTACATGTATGCTTTCCAGAGGAAAGATGAGGTGTTTTTTTAAGTCAAAAATCAAGGAAATTTTAAATATATATATATATATACACACTAGGGTATTTCTGGAGAACTTCTGCATCTCTTCTGAGGTAGTATTAGAGATAAGCTTATGATGAGCTTTACCTTCTTATCACCATAGGACAAAGATGCTACTATAGGTTACATAGAAGCCCATCATTTCATCTTTTTCACAGAACACCACTCCTCATCTTCACTAAAGGAATTGATATGGCATTAGCCTTTTACTTTCCACATTATATTTAAGACAGAGCATCATATTCTCCAAGACAGCACATCAACTCAGCTGGACTACAGAATTTGTTCTGAGCAAGACAGCTGACTCCTAGAGTTGTTATAAAAAAACATAGGCATTCAGAAATGCAGCAGGTTTTTTTTTTTTTTTTTTTTTTTTTTTTTTTTTTTTTTTTTTTTGGGGGGGGGTAGGTTGCTGTTATTTTGGTTTTCTTTTTATTTTAGGTGCTCCTGCATTTCTCCTCTCTTCTCAAACCCGCTTTATTTTTTTGCAAAATTCATGTTCCTACCTGTTCTGTGGAAGGTCTTCATGTTTTATGCAGAAATTTGCATTTACAGCAATTTCATGAGCTAATGTCAAGTCTGTCAGATTTCTTGCAGCTGCCATCAGTTCATCAAATGTAACCATCTTGGGAGGACTTGCTGAAGGAACAAATGATCAAGTCAAAACACTATAGTAGATGAAAGCAATTGAAAGCTTTAATAAAAGTTAGCAGCCTTGCATGAAAGTAACAAGGCAATAAATATTGTTCCTTGATAACCGGACTCTAGTACTTTAGAAGAAACAAGCTAGGATTACCAGACCTTTATATCTTCTTAAAACACTAACTCAGGAAACTCCCAGCTTATCGGGGGTGTGTGCACACGGGTGGGTAATACCACGTAAACCTCATAACATTTTGAAAAGCAGTTTCATATTTTCACATCTTAACTGAGGTGGCTTTTTTCATTTAAAACAAGATCTTATACTCCACAGATTTTCTGTAGACGGTTCTATAAAACCCACCAGAGCAAAAGCACAGGCAGTAACAGATACCAGATTTCCATTATAATCCTGAGCACATGGTAACAGCTACATCATGCTTTTATTGCCTGTAAAGAAGGTTCTGAAGATACTGACTTAAGAACCCCTCACTTATGTACCATAGCAGATGCATCATTAAGTTATACTCCCTTTTCACAAATACGTATCAAGGATGTTACAGAAAATTTAAAGCAGGAGTAAATTTCTAAAACGCAAGCTTCTAAACTCCCAAATTCTCTCATTTAATTTTTGTGATTGTCCTGTCATTAGTCTTTGGAAGCTTAAAGAACCAGCTGCCAATTGCAGCTCCACTAACATACTGATTTTAATATAAGATTTCACTTATACAGATGCTAAATGAGTTGTGTGTATGATCTAAGAACGCTTACAGATATGAGCATTAAGCACATTTTATGCAGGGTTTTATTTATCAGTGCTCATTCAAAATACCTTCTCTTGTGTAAACACGTTTTCTGTTTGATCCTGGTATTTAATCAAAGAATAAAAGCTATTGTATTAACTTCATGTACCTTTGTGTAGCCTATAAATTAGTTTTATAATAGATTTCATTTTTAACTGTATGGACCAAACAGAAGAAATCCACCCTTTGCATATAAAGTCACACATAGTTGGTTGAGTGGGAGGTGGGAGACTGCTACTAATGTTAAGATTAGCTTAAGACTAGGATATCCATGGTGGCTCACTCTCCTTAAGCTAAGGGAAGCAGCACACAGGAAGCCCTCACAGGTACAGCTATTAGTGGTATTGCACTCAAAGAGATGCGCTGCTCCACTGCCAAGAGAAAGCCATGCCTTTCCCTAATACTCTTAAACACAGAATCAGACTCCATGGTTCTACCCGCTACGTGAAAGAGAAATAGAATAGGTTCGTCTTCCGTGTCTCTGCATAGCCCAGGTAAGGTTGAAATATGCTTACAAGCTGGGGAACTGGGTTTGCTTGAAGAATCGCTGTTAAAGCTCTGTCTTGAATACTCAGAGTCACTCGAAGAAGCTGTGCTTTCAGAGAGGCGCGAAGAATCTGAATCACTGTTCTGGTCATCGCTGAGAGGCATCGTGATTCACGTTAGCTGATACAGTAAACAAGACCTGAAAGACAAAACACACATCTCACAAAAGCAGCACTTCCTATGTTTTTTGATTCTCAAAGCTGGGCACTGACCATTATACTGTGAACAAGGAAGAAGTAGTCACCTTTCTGAAAAAGTGTTACAAAAAGGATCTGGCTTTACACATGCAGAATCATGCAGTTATTAATAAATGACATCTCTACTTTCTGCTGTTTCATACCTTACTGACTCTAACATAACCATTCTGTAAACTGGTTAGATTTAAAACATAAAGGACCACCCACAGTAAACCCAAAGCTGCTTGCTGTCAGAACGTTGGAAGTTCTGTCTTAAAATGTAAAGGCACTCCATTTCTCACGGTGTTACATCATCCCACCACGTGACTTCACCATCAAGTAATTTTTAGCAATTAGCTTCTTTCCACAAAGAGACTGCACTGAGAGTACAAACTCTGAAGCAAACAAAGAGCTTGCTAGGGAAAAACAGGCAAATAATTCAGAATATTAAGCTTCTGGCAGGGCGTCTCAGGAAGCCTGACCTGCTGCTTTAGGTGTCTCTTTGCTCACTCTCAGACTGACAATGGCATAGACTCAGTAAGTACTCCTTCAAGGGAGGAAGTGTTTTAATTCAAACAGCAACTCTGAGCCTCTAGCACTACATTCAGCATATGCGACAACCTCATGAGAACTATCATGCTTCATTGTGCTTCTGTCTGCATAAGGAAACTGCCTCCCAGGCAGATAATCCACAACTACAGAGAATTTGGACGGCTGCATAGTTCAATGGAGATGATTAATAGTTTTAACACAGGAAGCAAGTAGTATGTTAACGACCATATTAAAATGAGAAACTGGAAGTCAAGTCATAACTACTCCCAAAGGAATTTGGCCCAGATTCCAAAAGTAGCTGTCCATCTTTGGTTACGGCCACAAAGTATTCTGTAGTAGACTTCATTAAGAGACACAGCCAGTAACGCTTCTATCAGCAAGTTGTTTCACTTGCTGTGAGTCAATGTATTGTAGGGTTGAGAGGTGGACAAAAGGGGATAAGGATGAAGACTTCTTTATGTTGGCTCCCAGGATCAGATTAGCATGTTTGGTTTCTTGAGTACCAGCTCACAGTGGACATACCTTTAGAACTTGTTGAGTTATTCCACTGATGAATACTTCCCTGTTAATTGAGATGATTAACAGTTAGGTGTTTGTTTCCTCCCTCCTCCTTCCCCAGGAGGAAGGAAGATGTATTTGAGTGCCTTTTTGCTACAATGTTATGCTGGTTTTTGTCAAGAGACTTATATCAGCAAGAACAGCTGACAGCTTATCAACTTACTGGGGAAGCCAGTAAGAGACTTTTAATCACTGTATAGGAGGTCATAGGTTTTAGACTTACAGCTTTAGCTGTGATACTTCTTTTAACTTTTATTAGAAGTGATAAAATCAACGTTGTAACAAAATTGAAAACAAACAGGTATTTAAAGTAGTGTTGTCTAGACAAGACAGCAAGTTGCAAGAAAACCTGGAAAACTAAGAGGCTCTGAGATTTGACTTGGAAATTGCATTTGTCTAAGTTACAATTATGAATGACTCATGTTCATGTTACGCAAGAATCAAGCTATTTCTTCTAGTAAAATTTGTGTTACAGACCTCTAAAGCTGACTAGAAACTACTTGTGATGAGTAACCAAAGTGTAGAAACACTGCATGTTCCTGATACAGAACTGCTTACTTATAGTAACCCTACAGAGCCTGCAAAACATACATTAACCCCCATCTATTGCTTCTGGATCAACACCAGAACACACTGTTTCCAGGTTTTCATCATGTAAAAAGCCTCTTTGTGAATATTTTAAGTAACTAACCTTTAAAAAGTTAATGTTGCATGTGGTCCATGGGAAAAAGTGATTAGCGTTGTTAGACGTGTACTGGCCCAAAAGGTCTTGTAAATCCCTCACCTAGTAAGAGCGCTTCGAGATGTATCTAAGGCTCAGGTCTAGGTATTAAGAGAACACAGAAGAGATCAACACAATTAAAGAAAAATTCTCTCATAGTTTATACATCATTTTAAGATCTTTCACTTAGCCGTAAAATTCAAACAACAAATATTCACATTAGTAATATTCAGACTTGTAGAGTGCTCCTAACAGAAGTAGGGAACCAGCCACAGAAGCAAGTCAGCACTGCCATTTTCTATCAGTCTCATACTCAAGACCAAGCAGTTAATGTATACAGGATTTTCATTTCCACCTTAAGTCTTCATATGGCACTTCTAGAAAGTATCTTTTGACAACAAGTCTTTGCATCTCCAAAGATGTTACCTATTTTGATGTACTGGGACCATACCTGCTCTTGCACATACACAGACAGCAGACGTGCCAGTAGGGGCCTTCAGAAAGTTTGCTTTAAATCAGTTCTAACAATGCAACATCTGAATAAACACCACAATACTTGCCACGATGAGTATATTTCCTAGTAGTGTGCCAGAAACAGAATAGTAAAGGAAGAAAGTGGGTGTATTTTGCAAGAATTTAGCAATAATGTTCTGAACTAAGTTTAGGAGAGAAGGTAGAAAGTACAAAGTAAACGCAGGTGAACACACAAGCAGCATCTGGATGCGCCATCTACAGTTTAACTGTGCTGCACAACAGCTAGAAAGGATAAAGGGAAGAGCATTCACTGAGAACATCAAAGAAGTACAAATCAGAAAGGGCTTTTCTAATTACTTACAACAATAGGGCACCGAGTTCCTCCGTCCTTTCTTTACAGCACACACCGAAAGCGCTCTGCCTCACGCCTTGGCAGGCAGCTCAGAGCTTCTCAGAAGTTACCGAGGGCCGAGCTCACACGTAACTTTAAGCGTAGACACGCCGAACAACACCTCAATCTCCCCAAAATCGCCTGACGTTTCCCCGCTCCCCGTGCTGCCGCCGGGGCGCCCCGCGGAGCCCTCCTCCTCCTCCTCCTCCTCCTCCCCCGGCCGGCTCCGGCTCCGGCTCCTCCTCCTCTTCCTCGGCAGCGGCCGAGCCAAACAAACAGCGTCTCCAGGGCCGGGCCGAGGGGGGAGGAAGGAGAAGGGGGGCCGAGCTCTGCCTGCCCCGCTGGGGCCACCCCGGCCGCCGGGACCCCCGGGGAAGGACCCGGGGATGGGAGCCGCGGCTCCGCGCTGCCGGCGAAGCCCCGGGGCTGCCCGTGCAAGGACAGGGCAGGGCAGCTCAGGGCAGCCCGCAGCGGAGCCCACCGCCCCCTAACCCGCCCCCCGCCCCTCAGAGCGGCTCCCTCGGAGCCGCGCTGGCCCCGCGGTGCCGGTCCCGGTGCCCCCCGCTCACCGCAGCTCGGCCTCCTCCGGCGCGGCGCTCGCCGGGGCTTTAAACGCCCCCCCCCGCCCTTATGTAGCCGGCCCGGGCGCTGAGTGCCTTACCCCGGGCGCGACCATCTCTGGCGGGGCTGTGTCACGCCGTCCTGCCCGCTCACCGCTGCCAGCCCCGGAGTATTAGGGCAGTGTTTCCCTTCTCGAATAAACACGGAGCAGGTTTTCTCGCCGTACCCGGGTCCGAGCGGCAGGCGAGGAGCGGCAGGGGGTGAGAAGGGAGGGATCCTTCGGGGATCTCCCCCCCCCCATGCAGAATGGGCGCTGCCGGCGGTGTTTACGGAAGAGCCGCCTCGCTCCGCGCTCGCCCCGCTGAGCGCCGCCTCCCGGGGCCGCTGCGCCCCCAGAGCGGAGGGAGGGAGGACAAGGGGTAGAGAGGGCTGCCCGGTGCTGTCAGGGGAAGGGGCAGCGCCTCAGGGCTGTGTCGCCCCCTCTGTGTGCACATGGCTGCTCAGGGAGCTCTAACGAGCTTTGCCTGCCCTCCCGACTGAAGGGGGGTGAGCCCCCCGCCATTTTGTCCCCCCCCCCCCCCCCTTGCTCCTGCCCCCCCCCCGCCATCTTACCGCGGGGCGTTCAGCCGCCCCATTGCTCACGGCTGTGGCATTGCGAGGCCCGCCGAGGAACGTGGCACCAAGCACGGAAACACTGTCATTATAAATGCCTGGCTGCTGAACGCACTGACCTCAGGCACCTGGTGATGACCCTGTCACGGTCACCGCCGAGTCCTGTCACGGGGGGGATCTGCGCTGCCAGCGCCTCGCCTACCGGGAAGCACGGAGGGCGAAAGGCTGGCAGTCATCTCTGGGGCAGGGACTCACGAAATCAAGCCCTGTGGGATAGATACTGTGTTCACACTGACCAAAGCCCGCTGTAGGTCCTATTAATTCTCCCCCTGCTCTAAAAGCGAGGTGCTTGCTCACAGAGATGCACAGCACCTGTCAGCCCTGCAGCTTTGCTTCGAGTCCAGCCGTCAGAGACATTAAATGGGATTAAGTCCACCAGGCTAATCCGCTTGGTTCCATAAGGGAGACGGTATTTTAAATAACCATTTGTACTGCTTTGCCCCAGTTTTTGCATGTCACGTGGCAATGACGATCAGACAGGCTCATACGAGCTTTGGAGAAGATGGACTGTGACAGCCTACAGCTGGACAACGTTGTGCAGGGCTGTTTTCACTTCCAAAGACATTGTTTATTACCTTCTTCATCCATTTTGGACTGCTGATGCCCTTTGTTAGTTAACCAGCTGTATCATTTAAAACCGTATGAATAGCACTTGGAGCAAACACCAGGGCCCGTGATTCAGGGACCATTTTGTGTACTCCCTCTGTGAGCCAGCAGTTGCGAAAGCCTGTGGTGCTCAGTGGCTCAGCCTGCACATGGGGCAAAAGGGATGCCCCAGCATCACCATAGTTAGTAAACTAACTTCTAAAAATATGCCAAAAAGGGATGGCTTTAAAACATCATTTTATTTTAGCCACAGCAGTGCCTTTCTGCCACGACACATTAGCTATTTTGGAGACCACTCTAAAGTACCTAGCTTTCTTTATGGCTCTACAGAGAGACAGAGGCATCTGTATGTATCACAGAGGCACTGAGGGCTTGCTTAAAGATTCCAGTGCAAAAGCCAAGAATAAGATAGACACTGCAGTACCCAGCACTTAGCCACCTTTTTGGTTTCAATTCCTTCACTGTCCAGAGACAGTGAAGCTATAGGCTGCTATCTAGATCTTGAAATAAATTACCGACTGTGGAGATTTTCACCACAGAAATGTCACTAATTTCTTATCATCTGCAGCTTCTGAAATGGGAACCAGGAAAATAATTTTGCAGCTTTTAAATTCATTCTAGTCAATTAAGAATATCAGTGTCCATATCTAATGTAGGACATGCAGGCACAAGTTCAAAAGTTAGACTGGTGTCTCTCTTTGGTCTTAATTATTGGCCTTTCATTAGAAAACCGCTGGTAATTGAAATGAAGGACTAATGTGTGCTCAGCCTTTGCAGCGAGTTACATCATAACTCTTCCTGACTGTTATCAGTAAAACTAGCAGAGGCAATAAAGCCTACAATTAACACACTGTTTTATCCTGCCAATAGCAGCACTGCTACCGAGTGGGTAAGAAGGGCAGCTGCATCTGGCCCCGCAGGTCAGAAATGTCCCAGCATGTGGCTAACTGATGGTTAGAGTGGGAGGAGAGGGAAAGGACAAGGCTGTGTTGTTGTTTACACCAGGGCCCATGACAACTAAGTTGAGAACATAACTTGAAGTCACAAGATATTTTGTCCTAATCCTAATAACTGAGCCAGGCATACGGGCTTTAGCACTAGCAGATGGATGTTAAGACTCTGGGTTGACTGAGAACACCAAGCCCAGATTTGATAATAGGCTCAATAGTGAGACAAAAAGTCTACAAAGCAGGTGTAAAGGTGCTTTCTCAGCCTGCTCTTCAGTTGATTCTCCTGGATGCCAGGGAGAAATAAGTCTTGTGAGAATGAAACAGGATTGTTGCTTTTTTTCCCACTGAAGTGTTTAGCTCCAAATTCACACAGAGGCATAACGGAATATTGAAACTTCTGAAAGAAAACAGTACATCAGTAAACATCCCAACTGTGCCAGACTGCAGCACCTTGCCACTTTACCACTGCACCAAAGTCCTAATGCACTCTCCCCTCAACACTAGTGATCTCTCTTTCTATACAGAGGAAAAGGAGAGTTTGGCCCACAGTGTCAAATACAATAAGAAGCTGTCTGTAAAATTATATTCTAGCTTAGAAATAGTTTGCATTGGTTCCTTGGTGAGAAAAGCCTTAGTTAAGTCTTTGTCACTGCAAAGCCAGAGAAGGAGGAACAGTATGGCAGTTACCTACACTGCCTTACTACCTGAAACAGACTTCCATCCTTTGATGCCTAACACTGACAATCCTCTTGTATGCCCATCTCTCCATTTGTATGATAAACTCTATGAAGTAAGTTGCTTCAGAACAAAAATCCTGGGTCTTAAGGTACTGCTACAAAGCCTGGCTTTTCTAGGCCCTTCCTAAACAGAAATCTGAGATCCCATTTGTCCTAAAGTGTAGGACCACTAAGGCTGTGTCTAGACGTTCATTGTGGAAACTGCAGTGTTAGGTGCTTCATTTACTACTGAAGATTTCTACTCCATCTGCATTGAGATTTCTACTCCATCTGCAAACTCAACCATTTCCGTGCAAACTCACCTGTATCACCTCCAGCCACCTCTGGCAGGTATTTAGGACAACCTACTAACCCTGTGTGAGTGCTCTGCTCCTTGCTAGGGTCAAGGCAATCAGGTAAATTCTGTTATGGCACCTGTAACCTGCAGTCCCTGAATGGGACTGGATCTGGAGCCGTGATCTTGCCTGGGTCTAGGATCCACTGTCTCTGAAGAATATTCAACCTAAAATTTACTAAAAAAAAAAAAAAAAAAAAAGTACTGGAATACTGGGAATCAAAGCAAAAACCACAAAAAAATGTCTTCCAAGACAAGACTCACTCGTATATTTTTTTCTCTGATCAAATAGAGAAGCAGAAAAATTAGCACCCCAAGCCTTTATCTTGCAAGGAATTATGGCTTGCATTTGTATGTAATGAACTTCCAGTCATGGAATGATTCTTGGCAAGCAAATGCATTTCAGAATAACAAAAAGCTCAAGAAGGAAATAAATCAAATTGGCACTAGCAGTTCAACAGCCTAGGTACAGGCAGAACTGGAAGGAGCTTGTTGCTACTTACATTCTGTATTGTCTTAGAAGCACTGAAACTTCATGTAAGAGATTTCTGCCCAGAAACCTAAGTAGAGCTTTAACGCTTTATTTTCATTGATTGACTCTATGTCTTGAACAGAATTACTCTTTACTTTCATCCCACACAGATCTTTAGTACAGGCAAATATTACAGATACAGACATGAATACAGTCTTTCAAAGTTAGCTTTTTGTACAAAGACATATTAAAATGCAGGGAAGAAGAGTAACACGCCTGAGGGAGTAACTACGGGCAAGAGCATTTCCTTGCATTGTTCTTAAAAAAACAATCCCCTAAAAATCCTTTTGAAATTGACACCATTACTACTGATTGTCTGCTGGTTGTTTGCTCTTAGCCTGAGTCTAAATCCATTATTGCTTTGCTTGTTACTAGTTGTGAACCTCCTGTGATGAAATTTAGAAAATAATAATAAAAAAATCCTTTGGAGTCCATTCTGATACCCCAGCTACTCAGCATGTCTCCTGGAGAGAAGGAAGGAGGTGTTAAAAGTTGAGTTGCCTCATTTCTGTCTGAAGCATAGGTAAGTGTTGGGATGAACCCATGGAGAAGATTCTTTTAGCATGTTTTTATATTTAGGATTCTCCAGTTATAAACTGTTACTGTCCAGTTATAAACTTTGTCACAACACTTTCCTGGGTCCAGAATCTTGGGTCCAAGGACTGGAGCAGCCAGTGTTGTGCAGACACCACCCGATTCCAGGCTCCTTTACCAGCTCTGAAACAGAATAAGCCTTGCTTCCAGTTTCAAAGTGAGCAGTGAAGAGTTATCAGCACAGAGGGCTCAAGAACTGAAGAGGGACAAGCATATAAAGAGGTCAGTATAGCTGTTGCCTGCAGAGTGTCCACTGAGATTAAAACAAAATATGTGTCAGTTCCTCTTCGTCAAAATTAGGACCCACTTCCAGAATTGCAACCCACAGTTACAAAAGTCGGATGCGGTGCCCACCTTCACCTTTCATTGTGTTTGATGCGTGGACACTGTTATGGAAAAGGACACATTTACCTAAAATGTTACCAAAAAACCTCTCCCTGTAATCCGTCACTGACTAAAAGAGTACACTGAAAATATCGTCAGATATTTTAGTGAACTGGCAGAGCGGCTAAATGCCTGTCAGACAAGAGTCAGTATGTCAATCGGTCCAGTTAGGGCTCAAGAACTTTTAATGAGGCAAAATGCTGATGAATTCCGGGCGCATTTTTCACACATTTAAGCCTTCCTGCGGTATCATCTGTCCCGCAGTCTGTCACAAAGCAGTCTGCCACCGTCAGGGGACAGAAGGCGGAGCGTGCTGAGACCTCTGGAGGGAATTTGGGTCCTCAGCAGGGGGGGTGCAGGCGGCTCTCCCTGCTCCCCTCCCGCTGCCTCCCTCAGGCCGGGCCCGGCCCCGTGTGCGTGGCGGCTCCCCGGGGCGGGTCGGGGCGGGACGGGGCGGGGAGCTCGGCGCTGCCCGGCCGCCACCCCCGCCCCATCGCTCCGCGGCTGCCTCCTTCCCTTCCATCCCTCCCTTTCTCCCTCCCTCCTCTCCCTCTCGCCCCGCCATGTCGTCCGCCAAGCACCGGGGCCCCAAGGGGGGCAGCCCGCCCGCCGCCACCAACAACGAGCGGGGCTCGCAGCCCGGCGGCGCCGAGGAGGCGGCGGCGGCGGCCAAGAAGCCGGGGGCGGCGGCGGCGGCGACCCACAGCCGGGGCGGCCGAGCCTCGGCAGGAGGAGGCGGCGGGGGAAACCGCTCCGGCTCCGGCTCCTCGGGTCCCCGGCGGGGCTGGGCGCTGCTGCTGGGCGCCGCCGTGGTGCTGGGCGCCGCGCTGCCCGCCGGCTGGTACGTGAGGCAGCTGCGGGACGAGGTCGGGCGCAGCGCCCGGGAGAGGGAAGCCTCCGGCAGGCAGCGGCAGGAGCTGGCCGCCACCCTGGACGGCGTGGTGCAGAAGGTAGGGGAGCCGGGGAGGGTCTCCTAAGCCGCTTTCTGGCTGCCCGGGTGTCGGTGGGACCCGCAGCGTGAGGGCTGGCCGGCGGTGGTCTCCTGTCACGATGCCCCATGGCGAGTGCCAGGTGCATGCAGTGAGGCTGAAAGGTTTGGGCTGGAGGTGTGGGAAGCGCAGTGGTCCTGCCCTGCAGCCCAAATCAGCCAGCAGAGCAGCGTAGTGCAGGCCGGAGATGCCTGCCAAGCCCCGCCGCCATCTCCTGCACGGAGAGCGAGGCTGCTGCAGCCATGGCAGGGGTGTGAAGCTGCTGGCAGGGTGGCTGGAGGGATGTGGAGGCAGCACGCCTTCCCTGCCTGGTTTTGTGCCCTCTGAGCCCTCGAGCGAGAGCTTGACAAGTGGCACTTCCCATCGGGATGTGTCTTACGGGGCCTGAAACCTTTCAAAGGCACTGCATGTGACAGCGTGTAATGGAGCACAACGCACCTAGCAGGCGTCAGCCTAGGGAGCAGGCAAACGGGCTTGCAAGCGGTAAGTGAAGCTACAGCTGAAGCAGATCAAAGATGAGAAGATTCGTGTCCCGGCTTGACTGCTGCATGCTCAGTGAGCCGCCTCCCTGCGGACACCCCAATCCCCGTGGCTGAAGGGCCTGGGCCCCATCAGGAGGATGGCACAGGGCAGGACAGGACAGCGGGGCTGGTGCTGGCGAGGGTCCCCCCGCTGCCCCGTGGCGTTCCCGGAAACACGGCAGCATGCACACGTGGAGTCTGTGGGATCCGCCGTGGCGCTTCCTCTCGCGGGGAGGAAAAGGAAAAGTCCTGGGAGGGAGAAGGGCTGCTGCAAGCACGCAGGGCCATAGTGGTGTTTCCAGAGGTGATTTTTAAATCTGTTTATTTTCCCCACCGATGACTGGGCTGTGATTTGAAGCAGCACTTTTTTCCTAACTTTTTTTTTTTTTTCCTTCCAGTTTTTAAGGCATTTTTATACACTCTTTGTAGGATGGAAGAAATTGCAACGGCAGGGAACAGGATGTAAGATTACAGTGTACGAGTATAGAAGCCAGATGTATGAGCAATATATAAGCCCATCCAAGCACAGGAATGGATGCAGTTTGCTGCCTGCCTCTCTGCATTGTTGCACAAGATCTTAGGTATCTGTTGCATATTATAAGAGAGAGGTGTATAGAGTAAGTTTATAAATAGTTACTGGGAAAGAGAACTGAAACTGATTGCCTGCATATAGCAGATGTGAGACATACGGTAATACAAGAATAAAAGACGGGAAAGATAAAACAGGCTTTCGATGTAACCCTTGAAAGCTTTGTTTGCTGTGGCTTCGAGCTGCATTTGCAGAAGAGTGCACTTGAGGAAGAAGAGACCATTATTTCTCTATTGTAAAGAAGTGTGGGTCCCACGTACTTAGAGGGTGCTGTCAGCACAGGCTGCCATGTGGAGCTGTCTTTCCCCTTTATTCTTTTGCTGCAGAGAGCTTTTGTCAGGAGTAAGTGTTATATAAGCTCATCTGTTTTACACATCAGCAGTAGGAGGAGAAAGGAAATGATGTGGAAATTTAGGCTTCGATATAGCACAGTTTTCAGAGAGGCCAAGGCTGCTTGGTGTTTGAATACAAGGTAGTATGACCAGTTAGAGAAGACGCAGAATTTAGCTATAGCTGTATTTTTATGTGCCGTTTATGATGTTAAACTTTTCAAGGGCTATGGTTTCAAACATTGCCAGCCACAAAGAGCAAGCAGGCAAACTCACAAGTAGGTGCATGCAAAAGCCAACCGCGCAGTGGGGATGAGCTATGACTTTGAAGTTGGAAGTTTTACACTCTTCTCGTGAGGGGTTTGCTTTGGGCCCTGGTGGCTCTCAGTGAGTTGAGCGTGGGCTTGGACAGGTGAGATTAGAAGCTGGTCTAGTTAGAGGATTTGGGACCATTTTATTATATCAGAGCTCTCTCATCTTCAAACATCTGGCCCATGTAGAAGTATCGGAAAGCAGCTCCAACTTACACCATGAGCATTGCCCAAATGTGGTGGAGGAGTTCGTGTAAAATACTTTATAAGTGTGGAGGGCTGGGTTCCCTCAGTATGGCAGCAGAGGTCTCCTGGCACTCTAGAGGCGTCCCCTCCCCGTTTCTGATGCCTTTTCTTAGACTGACATTTGAAGATGGTTAATTGCAAATATCAATTTGGCGGTTCAGATGCGTCAAAGAAAATAAATACTGTCATGAGATGGGGAGGAGAATTTTGATGCGCTCTCCTTCTGAAGTCCATTTATAGTCAGTCAGAAAATGCTATGCAGAAAAAAATCAGAATGAATGACAGCTAAAATGTAGTGGAAGTGAGGCTGATGAGTCAGAGGAAAGGCTGTTGCCCTTCTGCAATGTTAATGGCAGAATTACTTTCTTTGTTCCCCCTCTTTGGTTCATTTCTAGTTTCCTATGCAAGTGCTAGAGAATACAAGTTTAGGGAATGCAAAGTTATTGCAAACCCTTTTACAGAAGGGGGGGCATAAAGGAAGTCACCTTTATGGGTATTCTCCAAACTTTGGGGATCCTTTGAACCAAGAGCATGTCTCACAGCCAAGCTCTGTAGTTCTCTCACGGGGTAGAATTCCCTTAAAACCAAGGAGGATTTGGTCAGGGAGTTAGTCTTGCAAAAATACAAATAAATAACTTAATTTCTTATTAGTAAATCTGTTGGGTGTTTTGAGATGAAATTCTAGGTTCAGAGGCTGCCTGGGAACTGCTGGAGCCATTCTCAGTTAAAAAGAAAAGAAAAGTCTCTGTATTTTTCTTTCTAGGAATAAATAAAGTATATTTCCTTCTATTTATAAAATAAAACCACCCCTCCAGCTGTGCATCTAATCAGTAAACATGGCAGTCCATGTGGCATGACTGATTAATGTACCCCTCAGACACAGAGAGTAGCGTGAGGCAAGGCAACATGCATTACTCAGCACTTGCCATCCTGCCAAGGCCTTGAGGTATTTTCTTCGTGATGGATTCCTGTTGCAGCCAGCGGGAGCGCTTACGCCGCTTTACAAACCTCAGGAAAATACAACCCACACACGCACAAAAAGACTTTCAACAGTCTTGAGTCTGATACTCTGCTTGGCCCCAAAATTAAGTAATCCATGCTTCCCTGTTGGTATGCCTGGATTTTGACTTCCAGAGCTGCTCGCCCCTTGCCCTTTTCCCTGTTTCTGCCACAAAACCAGTGGGAAAGTGTTTGTGATTGGGAAGCTTCATAGCACACCTGACCCAGTGGTAACAGCTTGCTGTATTAACCTTTTTGTACCTCCTGTATCTATATGTCATAGTGTGACCTCAGGTAGGGAGTGTGATGAGGTGATCATTTAACATGGTAGTGAGGGCCATAAGCATTTTAGACACAAAGGATAAGGATGCTGGTAAGGATGAAACTGTAAATATTAACTATCTGGATTTCTGTTTCAGGTGCGGTCCCTTCAAGCCACGTTTGGGGATTTTGAATCCATGATGAAAATTGCTCAGCAGAAGCAGGAGGTTACTGAGAAGGCTGTCAAGCAAGGGGAGAGTGAAATAAACCGGATCAGTGAAGTGCTTCAGAAGCTGCAAAATGAAATTTTGAAAGACTTGTCTGATGGCATCCACATGGTGAAGGATGCGAGGGAACGAGACTTCACATCGCTGGAAAACACGGTGGAAGAGAGACTAACAGAGCTAACCAAGTCTATAAATGATAACATCGCTGTGTTCACCGAAGTCCAGCAAAGGAGCCAGGATGAAATCAACAATATGAAAGCAAAGGTTGATTCACTAGAAGAAGCAAATGTGTATAAGCATGAGATAAAGGTGCTAAAAGATGCTTTTGATGAGATGCAAGCATCCATGAAAAGCAAAGAAAAGGACATAGAGACCTTGAAGAGCACAATAGACTCCATGGAGTCTGATGTGTATACCGAAGTGAAAGAGTTAGTCAACCTCAAACAGGAACATGAGAAATTCAAAGAGGCTGCAGACACTGAACACCTCTCATTAAAAGCTTTACAAGAGAAAGTTCTGAGGGCAGAGGATTCTATTATGCATCTCCCCGGTGACATTAAAAGACTTGATGAAGATTTACTGCAGGTTAAAGCCGAGCTCAGCAAATGGGAAGAAAATGAACTCTTCAGAAAAGCACTAGAAACTTTTGAAAAGAACAGTGAAGGACTGGAGTCTCGGCTGAGAAACATAGAAGAGAGCTTGGAGTCTCTAACTTCTGTTGCTGCTCAGCATGGTGAAAAGTTGCAATCTTTCCTCTCTAAGGAGGCAGAGTACGAGGATAAGCTCAATACTCTAGAACAAAGCATGAGTGATCTTCAGGGAATCTCGGGTATGGACGTAACTTCAGTCTCAGACGTTCTCAAAAATCTTGGTGAATCACAGACCTCACTTTACAATGACGTGGAGAGCTTGAGAAGAAGTATCAGTGACCTGCCATCCTCTGGTGCTTTTCAGGACGTCCAGAAGCAAATTAGTACTTTGTTGGACCAAGGCAATCTTCAGACAGATCAAGCACATTCTCAAGACTATCTTGAAAAATTTAATTCCGTGGAAGGCTCTGTAGATGAACTGAGATCTTCTGTCAGCCAGGTCGATTCAGATTTGAAAATGATCAGAACTGCAGTGGATAGTTTAGTCTCCTACTCCGTGAAAATTGAAAATAATGAGAACAACTTGGAGTCTGTGAAGAGCTCAATAGACGACCTGAGGAATGATCTGGAAAGATTGTTTGTGAAAGTAGAAAAAATACATGAAAAAGTTTAGGCAGCTGTGCTCCTTGTGCAAATATTGGATTATAGAAAATAGCTTTTGTATGCCCAGTTTTTTACTCTTTTTAAATGCAGTTTGATACCTCCAAAGAGAATAAGAATACTTTAATAATAGAGACAGTTCTGCTTATTTCCTTTATTTCTCTTTTGGTGTAGTTTTTTTATTTTATTTTATCCTATTTTGTTTTAAGAAAACATGAGTTTAGTTGGGGGTTGAGTTTCTAAGGGCTCTTCTCTGTAAAGTTGTACCGCTGAAACCGCAGTGGTGTAACTAAGGCGTGGCAGCCTCGTTAGCATGGGCACATATTTAACGGTATTAAGGTGTTTCACACTAGGACACTATATAACCCACACCAAAGGGCCACAACTGTTCTGGTATGAAGCAGTGCCACGTGCACTGACGATTTCAGTGAGATATTTGGTTCAAGAAACAAATGAACAAACCTATCACCCTGTCCGAAACTGCTACACTGGTAAAGTGTGGACCAGGTTGGAAGCAGCTCGCCTGTTTCTGCAGTTTGGGGCTCAGCTGTGGAGTCAGTACCAGGTACCAGCTGAGCTGCAGGACATTTCTGTGTGCCCGTAGTCTGTACTGTGGAGCTAACAGGCGTTAGCTGGACCCCCAGTAAGGAAAAGTTTGAGGTAAGTGGTGTTGCTTGGGGATGAGACCTGAGAGCGGTGCTCCACCACATGGTGGGAGAGATTTATTGTAGGATCGCAGGCTTCTTTACCAGCATCTGTAGCTGCCAGTGAGGAAGATCAGTGCTTAGCAGGGAGACCTGAAAGAGGGGGAACATTTCATCAGAGTACAGTAATATTTCTGTCATATTTTGGGCTGTTTACATGATGAGGCTGTTTCTTGTAAAGTCCTAATTCTCCGTGATGCAGGGTTTTCTGTAAAAATGATCACAAACCTGAGTGAGGGAGGACAAAAATCACAGTTCTCATGTCCCTGTATATCAAGCATGCTAATAATAATAATAATGATACACTTCACAACACTGAAGGGGGGGAAATCAGCATGAAATCAGCAGAATTGCTTCTAAACGTGTACTTTTCACACAGCTGTCAGTGACCTGAACTATTGCTGCACACTCAGGACTTCGGGTCAGCTCCTTATGGCTGGTGTGTCCCCAGGTGTCGGTCTGCCCGGGGCGCTGCTGCTGAAGGAGCCTTCCAGTAACTGGTTGAGAGCGAGGAAAAGGTGTCGCAATACTCTAGGTGCTGGAGTTCATTTTAAAACCACTTCCACAACTTCCTTGGTTTCTTGTCTTTTTGGAAAGGATTTCTAATATCCCTCCTTTTCAAGTTTACTTTTCAACTTTATCCAAAGTGTTGATACAGGTGTCTGCACGTGGATACAGGTTGGATATAGGGGCCACCGCTGCTGTCTTGTGTGCATCGTGCCCACCTCTGCCTGCACTTTGACTACGTTAGGAAAATCATTCCTAGAAATAGCACTTCCCAAAAGTGATGTGTTTGTGGGAACAGCACAGGTAAAAAGGAGTTCTCTTAGGTAAATAAGATAGTGAGCTCTACTTCCCGTTGTTCCCACGGTAAATAGGAAAGAATTGCTGGCAAAGAAGGAGGGACCATGGCATTACGATAACTGTTGTCACCGTTTGAACTGCACTGTTCTCTGTTGGCTTCTCAAGTTCTTGAACAATGTTGTTTAGGTTACTGTGAAACAAACTGTATGGCTTATTGCGGTATTTTTAATACATAATAAACATTTGGAATATTGTTTGCACCTCTTCTTTTGATTGCTGCTTAGTTAATGTAGTTTCCCAGGAGGTTTCCAGTTCAGGAAGGGGACTGGGGAAAGCACCAGAGCTTTACACTGAGGTGAGGCAAAGCCCTTTACTTCTCAGCTTTCACTGGGGAACACGGAGGTAGTTTATCTGCTGTGCTTGCAGAGGAACTCATGAAGATGGGATTTGAACCCAATCAATGCAGTGGTGTTGAACATAATGCTCAGAAGCCAGAGATGGTTGTTGTGAGGTGAGAAATACACGATTTATGCAATGAATGTGATGTCAAATACTGCCAGGAATGCCATTGATAAGACTTTTTTAATGCCTAGGGCATGTAGGACAGAAAGAATGTACAGAAAGGACCTACATCAGCTTTTTTATGTGTCTGCACCTTCTGGATAGTTTTGAACATTGGACCTCAAGGGCCATAAACTGGTGACACCTTCATGAAGGACACCTGCCTTTTAAAAGTTTGGGGAAGGCTGAGTTCATTTTGATTGCCCACAGAGAGGAACCCAAGTCTGCCATGTAAGTAGCTTTGGGACAGCGAGAGCCAAATCTCTCATTTTGGCATGGTGGGAGCCCCGTACTGCTTAGTGTTGGCGAGGGGCTCTGGGCATCATCAGGTCCTGGTAGTTCCTGAGACCTAACTCATAGAGAATTCATAATCAATCACGTTATTAGACTACCTATATGTTCAACAAAAGAGGTGAGCCTACAGCCCTTCCGTATAAAAGAGAATCGATACAACCTGTTGACAGAAGCTGGCTGCGAGCACTCAGTGGCTTTGAAGCGCAATAGCCACAAGGTGAAGGAGCATAAAGATGCTGCAACACCAAGAGCACAGCAAGGCCAAACTGCATCTCACAGGTTAAATGAAAAATGACTATTTACATTTCTAGTAACCTAAATTCAATGGCAGACTACTGAAATTATTTATTCCGCCAAATTGTTGTCCATAAATAACAACGTGACTGGAGACGGGCACAGCTGCAAGGATCCCTTGGCAAGCCTGAGGTCCAGCTTTTATATTTGGCTTGACAACCTCATGAATCACAAACACTTCCAGTGCCCTAATAAATGCTCACAGAGCACACTGAGTCCTAGTGCTGCCCTTCACCACTGTTTTTACACTCCAATAAAAGCAGTGCAGAAGATTGCAGGCCATTCATAGTCTGTTGCCAGTGTCATTTTGCATCATCAGTGGTTCATGAATAAAACACTGCTTCAATCACAAATTCCAGCTGAAATTGTCCAGTTGCTTGATGAGGTATTGATCGAGTCAGTTCACTAATGTTTGTCTTCATTTTCAGCTCTTGGCTTCTTATCAGTGGAGAAGCCACTACACGTGGGCACTGAGGACTTAATTACCCTGGCCAGGACTTGCCCAAATCGCTGCCCTAGCAAACCTGGCAGAGGTAAATCTGGTGCAGTTGCAGCGACTTCTCCCATCAGGGATTAGGCTGCTGGCTCAAGTGAAATAACCTGTAACAGCAAAAGGGATTGCTGGTGGCGTAGATGTGTATGTTAGAGGTTTTGTTGAAACGTGGCTTAGTGGTTTAATCTTTTCACTATTTTATTTGACATAACTCAGCTGGGAGTATAAACCAAGTTTGCAGAAAAGTTAAATGACTACAGGAAGAAAGGCTTACTGGGATGTACAAACACCAGAATAGCCTAAAAACGTGCAGTGTGTGCCCTCAACTCTCCTCAGCACTGTTAAGGACATTCTTTGTCCAGTTTGGGGCACTCGGGAACAGCGCGGCTTAACTGGGGAGGCTCTGGAAGAGGGAACAAGATGATGAGCAGAGGTCAAATGTTTTGTGAAGGTAGATTGAACAGTTGGGTTTATTTAGGCTTGAAAACAGTGGAGGGAGGATTGAAGGAAAAACAGGGAGGAAGCAGATAGTAAACAACGCTCAAATACTTAAAAAACTGTTCTGAGAAAAGAAAACCCATTTGCTTCTTGAAAAACCCGCTTGCTTCTTCTGGACGTTCAGACAAAAGCGCTGCTGGTGCCCCCTTCTGGGCCATAACTTTCAAGGTTTTCACACGTCAGGAACAGCATGGGGCAGTCTCACAGCGTGCTTCTCTTCCCCTGCAGCCCATATTTTTGACCCCACTGGGTTTAAAGATCGCGCCTCCAACTTCAAACTACCCAAAGGTCTGAGAGGTGCTGCACTAGGAGTCTGTGCAGGGATGCAGCCCCTCGCGGTGCTGCCAGCACTGCCCTGTTTTGTTTTTAATATTCCCCGTACATGATATTTAGCACAGTGAGATGCTTGCTAATCCCTGTTAGTCCTCGAAGCGCCCTTATATTGCTGCTACCTGCCCCTCCTGCATGCACGAGCAGGTATTCACAGGTATCAGAGATACAGAGTCAGAATATTTACGCACAGGACTTTATCATGTTTAGTTCCAAATCTTGGTATGAGATGGTCTAAGAGCATGCCAATCAATTCATTTTTCAAACAATCCCTTTCCTCCACAGTGACCAAAGATGCTCAAAGAGCATTTCTGCCATGCAAACCAAAAGCAAAATGTGTATTTTCTGTTTCCTCGCATAACAAAACCTCTCCAGAATTTCTTGGTATGAAACATTTTGCAAGCTCCCGAGATAATCTATCTTCTCAACAGTTAAAGCTCGTTCCTGCACAGAGAAAGGGAACTCAGGAATCGGATTATAAGAACAGAATTTGAGGATTCCTGCATTTATAATGCAAGTGCTAAAACCCAGAGGTATTTGGAGGTAATGCAGCATCACAGTTTTACCCTGCTAGACATAAGAAAAAGAGATCCCCAAATTCTGTGTTTTGTTTTGTTTTGTTTTAATTATTATTATTATTTTTATTGTATTTATTATATTTATTAGAGCGTACAGAGCAGGTGTTCCTTTGGCTGATCCGGATCTGCAAATAGTGCACCTAAAGATCTTTTCCAGGGTAACGCTGTCTCGATGCTCAGCTTAGCATTGCAGTGAAAATCTTTTCTCAAGTGATTCCAATTTCACTGTGAGAGGAATAAAAGCCAGAGAAGCAATTTCTTTTTACTGCATATCCTGTTAAGAAGAAATTAATTTACTCAAAGTATTTATTACCCAGATAAGCCCTGCACCCCACCCTGGTGTCCATCCGCAGTTGTAGAGGAAGAAGCTAGTTCAAATAAGGCCGGCTTTGTTCCACTCCGAAAGATTTTCCCTTGGCACACTCCAGATGTAAATATGTCAGATTCCTGTGGATAATCCTTTCCTGTCAATACGGCTTAGGTTGGGGTTGGGATGGAGTCCTACAATTATGAGTAAGGATGGAAAACATAACAAGCACAGAAAGAATCAGGGTTACCTTGAAACTCTTTCAAACTTTTTTAGTACTCTGGCTTTCAAATAACTTTCAATAACTTTCAAATAACAGAACTTTATCAAGTTCTGATAATTTTGTGTGTGATTTTTTTTTTTTCCTTTCCTTTCTCACTTTTGACAGAACTTCCCATGAATATGTATGTGCTAGGGGATGCAGAATATGGTGTTTAAACATTACATGCTTTACAGCAATAGTTTGAAGGTACAAACCAGTTAAGCACTTCAAATGTCAGCTACTGCAGAGCCACACATTTGCAGAGAGCACTAGAAGAGACATTATCTAAGCAACTGGGTTTAGATAACGCTCTGCAAAGGGGAGCAGGACCCGGTCTGAAGGTGGTCTGCCTGGAGCCAGAGCTGCAGGAAGGGCAGCAGGCTGCATCAGGGCTGCATGGCCCGTGGAGCCTCGCCTGGATGACCTCTGCACGCTTCTCAAAGTCCAGAAATGGAGAAGGTAGAGGTCTGCAAAAATTTCCAACCCGCTCCTTTATAATTCCTACGTACTGATGGGAAATGGGACAAGGGTCCTGATCCAGATCCCGCTGAAGTCAATAGCTACACTCCCATTTCCTTTACTGGTACAAAATTAAGGCCAAAGCACTTTGCCCAAAGCCACACAGAAAATATGTAATATACCCAGCAATGATTTCCAGTACCTAAAGCTACAAAAATCCTATCCTCTCCTTCGAGTGTATCAGAGCAGCTTAGAGAAATCCCTAATAGCCAGCAGATCTTCCCGTACTGAGCGAGCCTTTCCTTTTTGAAGTCTGCTTCTCCAGGTCTGGGCACGTCAGCGTAAGAACATTATCAAAGTGGAGAACACAGACTCAGATGGTTTATGGCTTAAACAAAATGGTTTATGGTCTCGGGGAAGCAGATTGGGCCTCAGGGTGTATTTACTAGCTATTTCTGTACAAAAGATTGCAAACATTAACAGTACAGACAGCCCAAAGCTCATCATTAAGCACATCACTGTGGGTTGGCCTTCTCCGTGCTGTTGTTTCCAGCTGCCTGGAGCTGTGGGCAGAGCACTGGTACCTTCAGCTGAGGTGCTCAGAGATCCCATCACAACCCTCAGGGCTAGGAACAAAAGGGACATGGACAAATGCCATCTGCAGGTAGTGTCCTGCACCTCCACCTCAGCACCTACAGCCCCATCGCCCTCTTCTCACAGGCACTGGGTGACAAGGCTTATGTAGGTACCTGCCTGCTGGAGTGCTCTTGGCACCAAACAGCTCTCCCAGTGGCATATTTTGTAGGATTAAACATGGGCTTCAAGCACCCTTCTGCGATCTTCTTTGTCTCATCCCCATACCAGATTTCTAACATCATATGTTCCGCTCTGAAGGTGGCATTGTTCTTAGCAATTTTGTTAAGTATTGTGCATTCTTGGGATGTTTTTTATGAGAAAAGAAAGAAACTCAGTTCTGTCTTGTGTGCTTAACATTTAAAGATGTGCACGAGAAAGAACAGCTTTTCCATTCAGGAAGGAGATATTTGTACAGCTAAAAATAGCCCTACTAAGCTTTTGTGAGCATGAGATTGATGGAAGAATAATTAACGTTCGCTGGAGTCTGAATCCTTACAGATAATTAACTGAGGTGATAATAACCTCTTAGACCCATGAAAAAATTCCTCTGTACTTGAATGCACTCAGAGATCAAACTGCATTACAACACCCCAGAAGAATGTCCCAGCCTTCCAGGGGCTGCAGGTTGGTGGCAGGGCTGGAGGAAGCCCTGAGCCTCCCTCTCCCTCAGCCATTTGGTGTTTACAGCCACTGCAGCTGTAGGGACAGCAGGATGGCTGCTTGAGGCCTCCTTTGGGTTGAGGGGAGACTCTTCTGGTCAAGTCAGGGGTAGGACATCTTAAAGCCTTCAGAGCATCTTATCACACTCTTCATTCCCTGCCTCTGTGGGATCTCACCTCTCATAGCACATGATCCAAGGCCCGTGGACATTGATGGATCCTCTTCTGTTGATCTCCACAATCAATGGAGTACTCTGAGGTTGGAAGGGGTTAGAGGAAGGTGAAGAATTCAGTCACAAAGCAAAATTTGCAAGGACCCAGTAGACTGGATACCTCCTGCTTTCCAGCTTCCAGTCCCACTGTGTATTTTCCAACATTTGGGGAACTTTATTAGTTTATAATTTATTTTTTTTTTTCCAGGGCAAAGAATCTTCTGTTTCTTCTGTCTGCTCTCAGTTTGGTCAGGGAGTACTTATAAATGAAGTTGGCAGTAGACAGTGGAACTCCAGCATTACTTGTTAAATATAACCCTCAAAGATAGTTTTTGGTTCAGGTCACGTAGGAAGATCAAGGACTTTAAGCATTGCAATGAAACGCTCCAGAAGTGCTGGCAGCTGTGTAATGTAAGAGAGAAATCACGTGCTTGAACTTTCAGGAATCAGTGCGTTTTCCCCAAAGTCCACAGAAATCTCTGAGGGTTGGCTGGGGGGTTGCATGTAGATTTCATCCATTTGTTCATCCAGTTTAGGGGATCACTACTTGCAAACAGTCCTGCTGATGTCACGGACATCCTGCAAATACTCTTGGAAGAGAAGTGGGTGCCTCATGGAGATGTCTCGGGGTCCTGGGCCCTGAAGGATGCATGTTGGCTCCCTGCTGAACACAGCTGGGTTATGCGGCTCTTGTAGACATGGAGGTCTGACCCCAAGCCTCAAAATGCTGGAGAAGAGGCTTCATCTATCTAAGAGTGCTAGTGCACTAGCCTTTATTCAGGTCCTAAGTTGCCTTTGCTTGCCTACACAAAGCTTTTCCTTAGGTTTGCTATTTAGTATTCATTCCAATGGGTATAATTTACTGCTTTACCCATAGAATTAATTCAGTAACAGAGCTGCCATTTCCAATGGTTGCACACAGCTAAATCCCCGCTTGGGAAAGTATTTGAACTATAAAAAGAAGTACATCTATTAAAAAGCGTTTTTGGAGTGCTGCTTATTGTACTTTTTGAGCTCTCCCATGTCACCGTAACACAAAGTTATCCTGCTCCTGAAGAGCAATGAAATACATCCAAGTGCTGACAGTCTCCACAGCACAGCCCCAGGACAGGGCTCTGGCTGGCAGCTGGCTCTGCCCTGACACAGCTCGAACCCCCAGCCCCAATTTATAGGGCTGGCACCCCTCTGACGTCCGCACCGGGTAAAGACAAACACGTGCAGCAGCGCTTTGCTAGGGCCGCAGGGTGGGTTCGACACCCAGACCAGACTGGAAAGAGGAGTTCCCCACTGCACATGAGAAATTCTCGCCAACAGATGATTTATTGGTCCCTCTCCAACGACACTTTTGTTTTAAGAGTGCTTCAGTTACCCTCTGCTGACTGGAATTTTTCATTTACGTTGGAGAAGCCTCGCTCCTTGACTTGAAAAACAGCTTCCAGTGAGCAAGAAATGCTGCAGAACACAGCCCGTGGCTTTGGGCACGACAGCTCACCACGGTCACTGCCACCGGAGCCTCGCCATTCTTTCCCTGTTTTCTTTTCCTTGCCTTACGCTTTACACAGATGTTTGTAATTAGCTTCCCCCCCCCCCCCCCTTTTTTTTTTTTTCTTTTTTAGGATGCCTTGTTACATCTCCCTTTGCTCCTGCCTGCCAGCTATGTGTTTCCCCATATTTCAGTCCTGGGCATTCCTCACCAGTGAGCCTGCTGAAATGCTTTTACTGCAGAAGAAATCCCTTTTCCACATGGTTTCCAGTAAAGTAAGGCAGCGCAAGTCCTTGTAGGAAAGGAAAATCCCCTCTGGGGAAAGCCCCTAAGTGCAGTGAGAGACTCGAGACCATCAGCTAATCTGTTCTCAAAAATAACAGCAGCATTTAGTGTGGCTTTACATTATTTTTGTGCATTTTGATCTCAGCCATTATATGCACATTTCTGATAACGAAACTCTTGCTGGCTGAATTTTCAAGTCTCCTTTACGTTTATCAAGGAAAAAGGTTTGGGTGTGTTGGCAGATCTCTATGCAGCTTCAACTAGTAAGTTTATTTAAAACAACCATTTTCTTTAATTTTAATCCTGACGTCTTACGTTGAGAGTCTTAAGTTGTATTAAGCATTTGTAGAGAAGTGTAGGGTCTGTCCATTCTTTCCCAGCCTTCTCCCAGTAGTTTCACTGGGAGCATTTGCTGCAGACAAACACCATAGTTCAAGGCAGTTCAAATCAATTCACTCTTACCAAGTGGGTTATTAAAGTAGGGTTAGTACCTGCTGTACACCTGTTAACTAGAGGAAAACAACACTTTATTATGATGGTCTAAAGATGTTAAATGTGATAAATGTGAATAAGCAGCTGTGTGGGAGACCTTTCCAACACATTTGGGTGCAGAGCTGCAGTGGTGCCTGTCTGCTCTTGTGCACTAGTACAGCAGCAGAGGGCAGAAGGAAGGAGTAGTATCCTTAGGATGGGATGTCATGCTGAGGTCCCTAATCCTGCAGCTTCGTTTGTAGAGACATGAGAGCCCAACTTGAGTGGGATTCAGTCCTCACCACCCCCAGCTCTCAGCTCTGTATTGTGCTCTTTGAGCAGCATTCCCAGTGCCAGTCCCGAGCAGGCAATTTGTCTTCAGCTGTCTTAGAGAGCTTCAGTTAATAAAAATCCCCAAAGACAAAACACACGGGAATATATTGGAGTAAAGAAGGGAACTGAGGGAAAATCAGGTAAGAATGGTCATCTTCAGTGTTGGGTGCAGAGAGCAGCCACCAGCTGAGTGGGTCAGGTTATCAGCGTGAGGCCATTTAGTGCTAATGTGAATGATGATCAGCCATGAGAGGCTTTTATGTGCAGATTTAAATCCCCTTGGTCAATGGCACTGCTCCAGAGGTTCCCTAACCTAGTGGGACAGAGCTTTGTCTCTAATCCTGCTTTCTCCTCTGGGCTTCACTGCCCATAAACTTCTCATTAGGGCCTTTAACGTGAGGCAAAAAGCCTTCACACTAACATGTGTTGCATCTGCTTTTATAAGGCAAGGGGCTGATTGGTTCCACAGGGGATTCAGGAGTAAAACACATTCAGTAGTCACGGAGGTTTTCCATTAGCTTTATGTTTCTTTTCCTTTCAAAACCTGGGACTGTGTAGCCCTATACATGTGCTCCTTTTTGATGCAAATCTCTCTTTGTTTTGCATGCTTATATTGGTGCCACTTTATGCCCATGTAAATCCAAAGCAACCTCTGCGAGGCTCTCATTGCTGCTCTAGGTTTTCTCTGGGTACCTGGGCATAGAAAGTGGAGCTAAACTGGGTTGGCAGAGTCACAACAGCTCAAGTCACCTAAAGAGTGGCCTGAGTCATTTATGTCAGGGGGAGAAACACATGCAGAAGCATCCATCCAAATCTGTGACTGGAGGTGATGGGAGAGCAGCTCCCCATCAGAGGTCCCCAGCAGTGACCCCATTCAGGGAAAGCCTCTTCCTGGGCACCTGCAGATGTAACGTTGGTCTTTGTCCAGCCCCAGCAGCTCGGATTTCTGCAAAAGTCAGTTTTCTGTACAACAGGGGTGGGATGCACCCAAGCATGAGGAGGAGACAGGACTCCAGGTGTTCATGAGAGAATATCGAGGAGCCACAAATGCATCTGCAGCTGCCTGCCCTCTTGCTCTGCCCTTGGACTGCCAGGTGGAACAGAGTAATGAATCGGCGCCAGCCTGGCACAGCTGCCAGGGTCAGGCCCTGTGCTTTGGTACGGATGTCTTTAGCTTAGGTTCCTTAGGGACTCATCTTTCAACCAAAAAGAAGGCAATGACAGAGATGTTGGAGGAAAAGGCATCAGTGAGTGAGGGGACAGGAACCCAAGAAAGGCAGCTGAGACCTGAATCTATCCTACCACACGCTGGGTCTGATGCTTAGGGACCCTCATCTGCCTTGGCTTCTTTATAGTAGCCTGTGTAAAGTCGATAGTTCAAATCAGTTTACCTGTTCTGGCACTGATTTTCAGGAAAGCAAAACTTAAGGAAATGGAAAATGGCTTCAGGTGGAATTCAGCACAAAGTTAAGTCCAGCGAGGCCAAGCAGGTGTGTGCTTCTTTTTGCTATCTGTATCACAGGAGAGTGAAGGTCCTCTTCATCCTGGTCATTCATAGCAGCAGGAGGGAAATGCCTGTGAAGGGAACAGGACAATCCTCAGCACTAGCTGAGGAAAAACATCCCCCCTGCAGAGTGGGTGTCGGATGAGGGGACTGAAGGCCTGGCTGCCTTATCATAGAGGCTTGGTAAATCTGAAGTGAGTGTAGAAAAATCAGAGGCACTGCACCTGCAGAAAAAAAAGAGTGAAGTGAGAAAGGAAACCGGCTATGAACGTCGTTACCTAGCATCTGTGCTTAAAAGGCAAAATAAAAATTTCCCGTGACTTGCTCTGGCATAAATTAGTGTTATTTCTACCAGAGTGGAGCCACACTGGCACAAGCACAAAGAGAAACGAGGTTTCATGGAGAACAAAGGTCACTGCATGAAATCCGTCGCTGGTGTAAGCAAATCCATTCTGCAGACCTCAAAGGCGCCATGCCTCTTTGTACCCATGGTGAATTTGGTTCGTTTTCCCTGGAGGCCTTTTTCCATTTTAAATATAGCAGATGGTCAGGGCTACGGCAGGGCGCACAGCTTTGTACCACACCAGGCAGCTTGACGTTGGCTTGAGCACAGTGACGTGCTCCACCGCGGTTACGGGCTGGGGCTGACAGCGAGCGATATTTCAGCTCCTTGTCATCTTTGGCTTTGAGGCTGCTTGCAGACCCTCAAGCATCAGGACAAACATAAAAGGATGTTTAATATCGACAGGATTTCTTGTGTGGCTTTTTTAGCAATATGGTCTTGCATGTGTACATGCATACATACATGTAGATATTATTATTTATCTATATATTCATTTATGTGCTTTCTGCTGTTTGCTACACCACAGATGCACACGTGCACATACACACACGGTTTTTATTGATTATAATAATCTCTTGGAAATTAGACACTGCTGAGTGTTTTGACTCAATTTATCTCCTTCCCTCAGGGTCAAAGTAGCCTTCATTTCAGCATGCTGCATACCCGCTGCTCCCATCCAGTGCTGTGGCAGCCGTGCATAATCTCCTCCTCCGAAAATCCCATTTAGCTCTCACGAGCTCGCTTGTGATGGGGACTGGTCTGCTGCTGTTTCTTGTAGTTTCAGATAGAGTCGTTCCCATTAGACCTCTGCAGCATCTTGCGGCACTGGAGGATGGGTCCAACGAGTACACCGGGCAGCTGCTGTTCTTGAAAGGTGTCCCTGTAAAGCTTCACCTCCCAGGCTGAGCACAGGCCCCGGTGCCCTCCCTTCTGGCTGGGCAGCAAGTGGGGGTCATGCCTGAGACCTAAGGGTGTCTGCAAATTATGAGTGCCACAACTAAAGGGGGACGAGATGGCTGAGAGGTGTAACATACAGTGTGCCTTTCTTAGGTCCATGCCTGTAGATGCAAGGGCTTTGCTCCTGTATTATAACAGCAAGGTCCCGATTCACAGCTCGAGACACCTGCTCACCTACACTAACAACAAACAAGCATTTAGGTTTTGTCAGTCTCCTTCTGACAGCTTTGCGGGCAGCATGCCTAATACTGTCTTCACCCACACTCTGTCTGGCTTCAGTCCCAATTGGCATCCAGCTTTGCATGCCGAAAATCATATTTACCACTAAAAATACTACAAAGTAGTTGAAAGGTGCTGCTGTGAAGCACTGCTGCGTGCTTCTGCTTTGCACAGAATTTCCTACAGGTGGTCAGCCACTGGGTGGTGCTACAGAAAGGCTCTGCTCTGCTCTGCTCTCTAAAGAAGCAGGTTTCCTCTCTTTCGTGAGTGTTACCCAGAGATCGCATGAGATAAAGCTGTGGCGAGAAGCACCTTTTTTTCCTTTTCTTATGTGAGTATTGCATTTTCAGCGGTCAGGCTGAAACCACCTATCGTATTTCTCCACTAAATGTGTGTTTAAATCATTTCCCTCTATCACGTATGTGATCTACACAGTTCCAGCAGAGCTGAAAATTGCAGGAGAGGGGTCACCCCACGAGAACTCACCCATTTGAAAATGAGCATGTTACATGGTACATTTGCTTGCTTTCCCCAATGATCCAGCACTATTTTATATTTGTTTTATTTTTTTTAAGTAGGAAGAATCAGACAGACTTCAAGTGGTATCATGGTGGTGGTGGGAGAAGGTCCATAATTTCTGGAGGTTTTGCAGCACCATCTGCTTGATCCCAGGCAGCCAAACTGGTGTCATCTTTGTAGGCTTCGGTGCCGTCAAAGCCTCCCGTGCACGGAGCCCTTGTGGAGATCAGTGCAAGCTGAAGTAAAGGGAGAAGGATTTGGCCTTGTTAAAGCAATGGGAAATATGCAGAGGTCACATTGCTCCTCTTGTGAAAATTGGATGCTTTTTCATCTTGGTAACAGACCTTCAGAAAGGTTCTTTAGAAATGAGTGTCCTGTTCCATTGAAAATAAATCTGTTTCTCTCTTATAACACAATTAGTGTCAGCAAAGCCTTCTGCAGATCTGAGAAGATTTATTTTTGTATAATTCTTGGGAGGCAGGAAAGAGTATTCCAGTTCTGTAGGAGAGATAAGGAGACACAAATTTAAAAGTGTTCTTAGGCACTGGGCCAGGTTTTCTGATTCACCACGGCTCATGGAGGACAGTGAGGAACCTCTCCAAGCCTCTATGGACTTGATATGGAAGGTAGCTCTTCCCTATGCACAACATTAGCCGAAGTGTTGTGTGCTCTGTGTTGACATGGAGAAGCTGGTGGTACCCATACATTGCCCTGCTTCTCCCTGTAGGATTGTTGTTGTATCTTCTCTTCTGTTCTGTATTCAGTTCTGAGTTGTCTTTTTGGGCTTGTTTAACTGTGACCATCGGTGGCCTCAATGTGGGCTGGAGAAGCTTAAAGGTGGCTGCTGTGTGGGCCAGCCAGCACCAGCTCCATATAAAACGGCCTGTCCCTTTAGCATACCAAGCACATCCCTTCCCCATACCTAACCTCCCACCCCAGCCGTGCCGCTTGCCCTGCTGGGGGCTCAGCAGTGAGGATGGTGCTGGAGCCAGAGGGGCTGCCACTGTCCTCCTGGGGTGGCATCGTCTGCTCCTTCATGCCCTCCACGGGGATTTTGACATTTACTGTTCCTTTTTTGCTGCCTTAGAAGCACAAAGGATATGCAGGGAGCCATGAAAGCTTCCCCCTCGCAATTCCCTAGGCAGCGAAATGAAATTTTCATGCATAATGAGTCTTTGATCAAGTTTGTCACTTAGCCAATCTGCTATTGATTTAAAGAGCTCTCTCGGCTGGAAAATAGGCGTAAAGGATGCGAGTTTAAAAAGATCTAATGGAAGATTATATTAGATCCTTGGGCTTCTGTACGTGAACAGATTCATTTTCCATTTAGCTGTGCTCTGTACTTTGCTGCTCCAGGTTTCTGGGTTTGTCCTTTCCCGTGGAACTCGTGCTGTATCACTGGTACACATCCTGAAGTTGTAATACTCCGTTTATGTCTTCGTAATTGCTTGTCATAAAATGATTACGCTGTCATTAACAGTTTTTATTATTTGACCTAATTTTATTTACAAGTCATAGATGACACTATTTTCCAAAGCCAGGAAGTGGCTGCAGACAAATGAAAAGTAAACAAAATAAAACTGAAGGAAGCTGGCAGACCCTGCGCTGAGTGTGTTTTCTAATTTTGTATTGTTTTGACTTTGACAAGCTAATGATCAGCGGAGAAAAAATGCAGACAGAATCACGGTTACGAAGCGGAGCCGTGATGCACACCCAATGACCAATTCCAGCATTTTGGGGGAATTTTGAGGGATGTGGGGGCAAGGGGTGGTCTCTCAGAGCCAGACGGCATCCCCAGTGTGGAGGTGGTGGCAAGATCGATTATGGGCAGGATTTGCTGTCATTATCCCAAATACTGCTGGTTAGTGACAATATTTGGGAAAAGCTTGGTTAGATGAAGGCATGCAAAGGTATGAGCATCCAAAACCTGATCAATGCCACCTACAGCACCAGTTTTAGAAAGACATCCTGTGTGTAAGCTTCACTCTAAGAAATATACATAAGAAAAAAAAAAAAAAGATACTTATATGTCTTTTTTTACATCCTATGTTATTAGAATAGCCTTACCCTTGTATTTCCAAGAAAACCAGTTATGCATCTAATAGCTGTGTGAAAAGAGATGCACAACCCAGGCAGAGACCCACAGACCTCAACACCAACACAAACACCTTGTGCATGCATGTGGTTTTCCTCATCACAGGCATCAGTGCAATGTGCCATGCAGGAGCCACAACTAAAGCTAAAACA
Source organism: Aythya fuligula (assembly GCF_009819795.1). NCBI lineage: Eukaryota > Metazoa > Chordata > Aves > Anseriformes > Anatidae > Aythya > Aythya fuligula. The sequence goes on from NC_045559.1 coordinate 57,431,663, forward strand.
CTGCTCCTTGTAGGATCTGCCCAGTGGCTGTCATATCTCGATGCAATCAGACTGGGCAGGAAATCCCAGAGCCCTGGAGGGATGTATCTGCCCCATCTCATCCGTGAGTCATCCAGGATGAAGGGGTCACGACAGCAAAAGTTCACGCTTCCCCATGACATTCCCATACAAACATCTCTGGGTGAAGGCTCCTGTGGTGTGCAGCTCCCGAGGCGGGCCGGGGCCCGGCAGTAGGATGCCCCCAAGTCAGGGAGCACGTGGGCTGCGTTTCGCTCACCACTTCCCCTTTTCCACTTCAGCTGCCACTCTGCCCCAACCCAACCCGTGGCCGCACATCTCCACCCTTTTCCGCCACAAGCCACAGGCCCCGCTGAGGTCTAAGGGCTTCGGGGTTGCAGTGCCAAAAACCAAGGTTGAGTTGGTTCGCTTGCTTCGCCCCCTGCACCGCTGCGTCAGGGAAGCTGGTGACAGAGGCGTTGCGAAATGGTGTCGGGGGGACAACTGGTCATGAGAATCCGTGTGTGAGAAGTGATGCTGAGGGTGCTCATCCCACGTGTGACGTCCGGCTGTGGGCAAAACGATCCTGGCTGAGATCCAGCTGCATACACGTGGCCCAATGTGCTGATGGTTGATGCAACGCAGCCAGCTTGTCTCTCAAAATATCGACAAAAACCCAGCGGAAGGAAGGCAACTGAGGGCAAAGAAGGGAAGTGATAAGGGGAGTGTGCTGTTGAGCGACTTAATTACTTTTTTCACTTCTTTTTTTTTGCTGTTTGCATCGGTGAGATGTGCGATCCAGCAACCCCAGCCCACCATGACTCCCTGCTAGTGGTGCTGAAAGCTGCAATGTTGGGTTTCCTTATTGCAGCCTGCTGATGTGGGTGGACTTTAATCCTGAAGGGATTAATGTTCAGTGGGCGGAAGGGAAGCCGGTAGTTTGAATTGTATGGCTCATTTATTTAATAAAAATAATATATAAATAGCATAATAAACACTTGTGCCATCACAGAGCTTTACTGAAAGAGTATCTAAGCTGAACAACAACAAAAAAAAAGCAACAGATGAAGGAAAAGCATGTGCTTAATCCTTCTGGACATCCTGTATTCTGCAATAGGAGAGACCTGAGGCCTCAGCCCCTACATTTTATTTTTTTCTCCATCACAGCTTGAGTAGCTTCTCCTCACTTGTCAACAAAGTTGGGTGCCCCCGTGCAGCAATAGCTGTGGGAGCTTCAGGTATCATGCAGAACTGTTGAGTATAGAAAAGCAAATGTTAAATGGATAAAATTCTCTGTGTGTCATCAGCATGCAGGCACACACACGCATATGTAAATTAATTTCAGATCTGGAGATGTAAATTCAGCTGGTGGTTGGTGTCCTCTGTGCTGTGAATGTTCCGACAGCGCATACCAACCCATAGAAGTAATAACCAGAATGTCAGGAAAAAAATGGTAACGTGGTCATTGCCTAAATTCTCAGTTAAAGCCGATGAAGCAAAGGCTGAGGCTTGGAAATGGAATTTTGGAAGATGTTTCATGGATACACGACTGTCTGATTGAGCCACACCTCAAAAGCCCACTGCTCATCAAGGTAAAGTTTTACAGGGATTTCTACAGAGAAAATGAGTGTTTCAGTCTTAATCCTGAACTTGAACGATTCCTGTAATTTCCATAAAGTGTGCAATCTCAAGGATTGGATGTGATCTGTCAGAGCAGATAATATGCAGATACCTGCTGCAGGAAACAGATGGATGCCAGCCGCCTCTCTTTCTAAAGGATAATCCCTATCATTGAGTGGAGCACATTAACATGCTTTCACTTCATCCGACCAAAAAGCTCCCTATCAGCGTGTACTTACACAGAGGAGAAAGTTCAGTTGAGAGAGTGCCCTCTGGATTTGCCTGCCAGCATCTTCCAAATATTTGCAGTTCTGTCATCCTTGGATTTGCAGACTGAGCAGCGCTGAGCACTTTAGCTTAGACCAGCAAGCTACGCTTTGCTTGAGCATCAGTCAAAGCAACTCAATTGACTTTAAGATGCTGGTGATGTGTTTCTGTGTGCACAGACTAGAGCTCAACAGACAGGCTGAAACCTAAGCAAGCAGAACGTTAGTTTTAGAGATACAGGTCCATCATACTCAGGAATCCCTTCAATGCTCATTTCTCCCCTTTCCTGTGTCTTACATTCTAGAGAGGTTGCAGAGGACAGTTAAAGAAGCTATTTCGGTTCTCCAGCAGCCCCTTGGAAGCCTACCTTTGTAAGGATGATTATAAAAATAGCTTCACATAAACACTGAAGAGTGCTTACAAGCAGAAAGTCAGTTTATGCTTAAATGATACCATCTCACCAAGCTGCGCTGCAATGGGCATCATTGTTGCACAGCAAGTACCTGGCCTCGGTTCATAAAGTAAGTATTTGTAGCAAGCATCTTTGAAATCTCATGCTTATTTTTTTTTTCTTTTCAGCTAAATACATGGAAGGCACTAACATCAGCTCTGTGAATCTGACATTTCATTCTAGGTGTTAAACATTTTGAGGAGACTTCAAGATTTAACTGAAAGTTATTAAGCCGGTGCCTTTTTTCCTGAGTGTCTCTATGTCAGCTACAAAATAAATTGTGGTTTTGAAAGTTCGTGGCAAAAAATAATCCTAAAAATGTACTGAGTTTTATGATAAATTTATATTGCTGACATGTTCCAATCTTTTAAGATTTTTCTCCTACTCACACTGACTTAAGGGAGATAAGCCTACCGAAATCGATGGTTTTATTGTTATTATTACGGTTATCTGCATAGTTTAGATTTGGTACAACATATCCTCCAATATTGTTTTGCAAATTAAAGCCTAATCCTATTCCTTTGAAGCTGGTTAGCAGAAGCCTACTGGTTTCAATGGGAGGACAATTCCTTCTTGTGAATAAGGAAAAGCATTTACATAAAATAACAATGTCAGAAATGAAGAATTCCCTAGTGGTGTCTGCAAACTCGGAGAGCTGAAATTCTCACCAAATGTTTATTTCAGAAACAATGAAACACTGCATTTTTTACAGTGACATGAACAACTAGAATGATACAAATTACCTAAAAAAGCCATTATTTAAGATTTTCTACATCCAGTCTGACATTGCCTTGCTTGTCTTCTCTGATTTTTACTTCTTGGCATTCTTATACATGTTGTGAAGGACACTGGTTAAATATTTCTCTAGTGATTTTTATTCCCTTAGTGACAAGTATAATGCTGATTGCAAAGCTGACAATATGCAGAAAATGAAATATTTCCACATATTAGTGATACGCTTTCTCTATTTGTCATTACTTTCCATTCCCATTGCTCTTGCATATGAGCACAGAAAGCTTCTTATGCCCAGTTTTTATTCATACATTTAATTTGCTTAATGCCCTCTGGCTTCACATTTAAGAGCGTGGAAATTTGAAAGGAACAGTATTATTTCTAATTCTGCATAGTACCTGTGCTTATTCCATTATAAAATTGGTATTTTTCATTTTGGAGCTTCTGGTATTTCATTATGCCTTGTATCTGTCCAATCGCAATATATAGCAATGATTCATGACATATTTCCTTACGGAACTGGTGGTGTACGCTTCCAAGCAGTTAAAAGAGAATACTCTCGGGAATATTAACAACGCTTGTGAGCATAGCATAATGAAACCTATTTTCATCACTGGGATTGCTTTTCAGCTGTTCGAGAGATGTAAGGGACCTGGGTGCAGGCTCTACCATGTTCACCCCAAGAGAGCTTCCAGGCAGCGAGAGACAAACCTAGCTGGAGACTGTCCCCTGCTGCCTCTGGGTGGACGGAGCCATTCCTGAGCTGCTCATGGAGCCAGGGTGCAGTCAGCTGGCTCAGGTCCTGCTGCAGGACGCGGGCTGCTCCAAGCTGGGCCGGGAACTGGGCTTGCACCAGGCGTGCAAAACCACCAGGCGCTTGTTACAGTCATCTGGACAGACTGCTGCAGCCTTAGCACTCAGCGAGATTAAGTCAGATTTAACCTGTTTAAGTGAAGTTGGGTTGAGGTGAACACGTGCCAGGACAATTCTTCACTTCTGCCAGCAGACAAGGGCACCATTCTGTTGCCAGCCCTCCTAGCTCCCTCCTACTTCTTGGTGCTGTTCCTTCCCTCGCCCATTCCCCTGCCAATCCCTCCTTGCAGCAGTGCTGCCCTCTGTTCCTTCGTGCAGAGGTTTCGTGGGGCAATCCCCCGGTTCAAGAAGTGCTATGTAAGTGGATTTCAAACTGGGGGTGCAGAAGGCAGCTGGTGCAGGAGCAGACCTCCCTCTCTCTCAGGCACTGCTCTATCCTGTGCCAGCTGGCAGGAATGCAGTAGCACTTCAGAGCACTAAAATAAAATGAAAAATATGAAAGCTACTGATGTAGTTTTATTTCTAACAAAGAGAAGGCCACAGACTTGTCATCCTTTCCACTACTAAAGCAAAGGGAGAGACTACAGGAGGACACAGCTCTCTCTTTTTTGTACAGTAACAGAGAATGAGGCTTCCCTTACCCTTTCTGCTTCGGACTAGCCAGTAGGTGATGCAGTCTGTGAGATGCTACATTTCAAGCTCCAGGGCTTAAGCCAATATCTGGCTCTCAACAATCAAGAAACCTAGTGTGGGAGGCATTACTTCCCTCTGGCCACTACAGGATTCTTCCTTCCTTCCTCAAAATGTGCAGCGTGGTGCTGACTCCTGTCAGGAACAGGATATTGCAGCAGACAGACTTGCCTTGAGCCAGTCAGGCTCTTCTGGTGATCCTAAAATGTAGGTGCAGAGACAGCAATTACCAAGAAACTTGTGTTTTCAAGTTATCAAGTAATAAGGGCTAAGGCTGCATGTGGCCTCAGAAAAGTACGCTCCTGGTTATCACCTCAGGAAGAAACCTTGAGGAAGGCCAGCCTTACCCACCAGCCCGGTGAGCTAGAGGAGCCCAGCAAGTCCTCACCAAACCCAGCGTCTGGATATCATTCCATCACCTTGACACTCCTGGGTTAGTTTCCTCTGACAAACCTAAATGCCATGCCTTGACATCACTGCAACCATGAGGCCCAGCCTAGGATTTCATAGGGTCTCCATGTTAGCTTTATGGCTCAATCCCTGATGTAACCTGCATCTGAAGGGCAGCCAGTGGGGAGGAGACAGGGCCAGGGGGCTCATGTCAAGGCCTTTGAGTCTGCCCAGCAAACGGGACACACTGGAAAATGCCAAAATGATCACACTGCACACAAATTCCCCACTCCTCCAACAGAGGCCATCCACCTTCACGGCCGCGGGCTTGAGGGCTGCTGTTCTGAAGGAAACATCTGACTCATCCCAACCTTGGCACTGCTTTATACGCCTGCATTGGTTTAAGTTTTCAAGGAGTGTTTGCAAAAGAAACCACCGGTTTACTCCAAATTGACGAAAAGTGTAAAAATGACACTTATTTGCATTTCAAGGCTCCTGAAAGCGGAGGTGAGGACCCTGCCAGCTCTCGCCCTTGGCACTGCGCTGCCTGGACGTGAAGCAGAGCGGGGCTGGGACCCAGGCAGGTTTTTTGCAGGAGAACAGCTCCGGGAGCGGGCTGGCAGCGCCCGTCCCTGCCAAGGCCAGGCAGGGGCTGGGTGTGCCCGTGTTTTGTCGGCGAGCTCCATGTCATGGAAATGGAAACCCTACAGGAAGCCCTCGCCCGTTGGGCTACCGGGGAAAACTAAAAGTCCTGGAAAAAAAAAAAAAAAAAGAGAGAGAGAGAGAGAGAACCACCAAATCACACTTTCCAGACCTAAATAGGGTCCAGCTTCCCCCGGGCACCCTGCCGCAGGTGCCCGCGCCCCACAGCGGGGCCGCTGCCCGACTCCCGGGGGCTTCGCCCTGCGGGCCGAGGCCTCGCCGAGGAGCTCGGGGGGCGATGGGGCTGAACCGAGCCGGGCTAAGCCGAGCCGAGCCGGGGCGGAGGAGCCGCCCCCGGGGCCGGCAGGGAAAGGGGAGGGGAGCTCGGGGCGCCCCCGCCTCCCGGCCCGCCCCGCCGCGCCCCATGGTGCCGGCGCGGGGCTGAGGCAGCGGCTGCGGGGCCGGCGGGGCGCTCAGAGCCGCGCCCGCCGCCGCCGGGCATGGAGGGTGCCGAGGCGGCCGCCCCCGGCAGCAGCAGCCCCGCACAGCCCCGCTGCTCCTCCTGCGGCTCCGGGCCCGGCGGGGGAGAGGCTGCGGCTGCGGCTGGGACTGGGTTTGGGGCTGGGGCTGGGGCTGCAGCGGCCATGGAGGAGCCGCTGGTGGGGGAGGCTCCGGCTCCGGCTCCGTCGCCGGGGCCGAGGAAGCAGCAGGGGGTGAAGCGGCATCACCACAAGCACAACCTGAAGCATCGCTACGAGCTGCAGGAGACCTTGGGCAAAGGCACCTACGGCAAAGTCAAGCGGGCCATCGAGCGGTTTTCGGGCAGAGTGGTAAGGAAGGGGGACCGAGGGGGTGTTTTTTGGGGGTCCCCGTGGGGACGGGGCTTCGCCCGCGGGGTAGAAGCTGCCGCGTTTTGGGTGCTGGGGTGGTGCTGGAGTAAGGCATCAGGGCGTTTAAATTGATGTGTTGTTATTGGAAAAAAAAAAATCAGGGTGGCTTGCTGCTCGTGTTTGGCTTTTACACGCGTCCCTCCCGTGCACGGTGATTCCTTTCCCAAGTGGAAATCCGCGAAACCTGTCACGCTCCCGGCTGGCCAGAGCAGCTCTCAGTCCTGTCAGGATGGCAAACATCGGCCAGAGCCGCCCTCGTGCAGTCCTGCTGTAGCGACCCAAACTTTGCTGACACCTAAAAAAAACCACCACGGGGACTGCAACCCCAGCCCCGTTGGTTTTTACGACCCGTCTCACTGCTCGGTTGTGCCGGCTGGCTCGAGGCTTGCAGCAGCCCAGAGGCTGTCCTGCAGAAACTCAGCTGCAGCGTTTCCTAGCACGAAAATGAAGAAACGCACAGGTTAGCCAGAGTTATTGGCATTTTCCCTCTGCTGAAACATGTAAGCGCCCTCGGAGGACGAGGGCTGCCCAGAGAAATAGACGCTTTTCCAAAGAAGTCCTCGCACAGCTTTTCATATGAAGGAGACTAATTGAGTTTTCACCAGACTTCATCTAAAACCGAGGCATTTCCCTAGTGACATTACAGGTTTTGTCTCACTTGTCTCTCTGTTTCGCTTGTCTGGGAGCTCCACACGCACCCAGAGGCAGAGGCAACTGTAAAACAGCAAAAGGAATTGCAGATGCAGCGGCTTTAATAAGAGACATTTACTTTGCAACCGAATATCTTTGTGTCGACAGTGAAAATGAGGTTTCAGCCAAGCTGTGGAGTCATATCATGTATGCTTTCAGTTTATTAGCTCATTTGGAGGCTGGCTAAAGAGAAACCAGAGATGGACATCTCTGCACATGCTCACTCCAAGTATATGATTTTTAAAGTTTGCTGCCTTGGCTGTTTTACAGCGTCAGGCTAACAAAAGCTCCAGGGCTATATTATTTACTATTATTCCGTAAGCAGATAATTTATGAGTTTCATTACGTGATACAGTAAATAAGAGAATACATCCAAAAAATCATTTTAAAAGAGTCGATCAATTAGAAAATATTGACTGTATTGTCAATGGGATTTGGTTTTGTGAAGGGTCCTTGCTGAGGAAAGGATGTAGCATGGATGCGTGTCTAAGTTAACAGCGCACCTGTGGTCTTCTTGTCCTTTGCTATTCTCAAGCTCTTCAGCTCTGTAGCTAAAGGTACTTCAGTGATATGGTCTGAACTGAATTTATATGGCTAATGCCACCTCGAAATGGAGAGAGTGGAAATCAAAATACCACTGTGATCTTAGATGCCATAAAAACGTTACACTTGCTCTATCAGCTGGTATGTAGAAGCTAAACAAATCCTCGCAGGGGTGTTAGTTTTATACTACAGTAATATAACCCTTGGCGTGTGGCACTTCATAATTATTAACTAGTCTACAGGCAAGTTGTGGCGCAACGTGTCTGTTTGAACTTTAACATCTGCGAGTGTATGTAAAATATCCACATTTTGTCTGTTTACAGAATAAAAGCTAGTTGTTGGGAATCCAGCCAGACCTAAGGGAGCAGAAAACGCTTCTTGCTTTCTGACGGTTTTCCTGTCTGGCTGTTGCGCTGAGCACTGGTGGCTCTCCGAGGACTGAGACAGAAGCGCTGGCAGGATGACTGCTCAGAGAGGCGCAGAGCTTCCCTTCGTTTTTTTTCTCTCCTTTTCTTCCCATTCCTCTCCTGTGATCTTATTAGTGGCCAGCACTGGCAGCACGAGCGAGCAGGTTGGCCTGGCTGTGGCCGTGTGTCCAGCAGGGGATGCAGGAGAGAGCGCTGCAGCCGACACCGCTCCCAGCACCGCTTCCACTGCAAGCTGTCTGACAACCAGCGGCCAGGTAGCCGCAGTCCCAAGGTCGCTGCAGTCCAGCCTGTTGGCTTCCTGTCCTGCTACTGGTTTAGGTAACCATCTTTTCTTTTCTAAGCAGCTATTGGGAGCTGTATGGTAGCAGATCGCAAAGCTGGACCGTGGAAGCGGCGCTGCGTTCCCAGTCATCAGCCCTCTCCATCCCTCTCCTGCTTGGTCTTTCCACTTTCCTCGTCTGTTAACATCTCTTTTGCTCTATGGTGTTTCATAAAGATATTTGCATGATTAGCTGGGCTCTTAATGTGAAACACGAGCACTGGGTTTGTTGTCATCCATATGGCAACAATAAACAGCTCATGAGGGAAATAGAAATTGGCAAATGTGAGTTAATGAAGTAAAGCCAAGGTGCGAAGACGGTTCAGTCCGAGGTACGTGTGTGCTCTCCTCTTGTGCTGTTGCAGGATCGCTGTTGGCTAGAATGGAAGTAGTATTTGTTACTTATTAACAGGCTTACAGGTTCATTCAAATTGGTGTAGTTTCTTTGTCTTTCCTCTTAGCTCAGTGAAACATGATCGTAAAGTTTCCTGCCATAAAGCTCCAGGGTAGCTTGCACGATATGTATGTCGTTTGTTATTGGAAACAACTTAGGTGCATTTGTGTACTAGTTACCAGAGTGACTGCAGACAGTGCTGCGTGCTGCACGAAGCCGTTAAAATAATGCCCACCGCATGACGTACGAGGTGCCTAATTTCGCCAGCAAGATTTCCTTCATTAGTACTGGCTCAGTACGCACCGTGTAACTTATGATATTTTAAATTAAGGCACCTGTTAGTGAGTGTAGGGATGAAGAGAAGATATTTCAGGCCTGTGAAGTGACACTCACGTTGACATTTCTGTGGGTGTTTTCTCCGCTTGTCATCTTGCACATGTTAAAGCAAAGAACTGAGCTTTTGTTCACGGTGTGTATTCGGGCTTTGCTAGCCAAGAAATCCCCAGCTACACTTATGTCAGCATTAGATAAGCTGTGCATCGACCACCTCCGGCCGATCCCCTGCGTGGTGTGCGAAGGACGACACTGCTGGGCTCCTTGGTGGCCGAAAGGTTTGGCTGGAGCAAGTTCTTCTTGCAGGATGATTTTCCCCATTGCAAGATCTATGAGCTTTTCTCCCTCTCTTTCCTTAGGCTGCACGAGGGAGGCAATGGGGAGCAGCTGCAGGGGCCTCCTCTCTCCCTTCTGAGCCAGGGCATCTTTTCTTCCTCCTCACCAGCAGGTGGAGGAAGCACTATTCTTCTCCAGCCGCTCCTGCAGAAAGTTAATTATTTTGGGAATTGATGACAAGCTGCAGCCCGACATGAAAAGCAGGCGTGCGGCGCATATTTGTGCGGGCGTGTTACGGTTTGTGGTGCATGCTGTTTCTCTCTGCTGTGCAGAAGTGCAGGTGGAAGGATGTTGCCAAATTATGTTGGTTTCCGAATTAAAATCCAGTAAGAAAAACAAACTTTAGATCTAAACAGAAATATTTTCAGTTGCGACTCCAGTGAACATCTTTGCTTTGAAACAGCTCTGCTTCGCGGTGATTTCGGAGAGTTGTGCAGGGCTTGGAAACCATGTGAGAGAAGCAGATTACATGAAAGCAGGACCTGTGCTTCGCTGCCTTTATTTCTGTGTGTTACTGCAAAAGCAAAACATGAGCACCAGCAATGACAGCTCTGTCATGTCAGGAATTAACGCTTTGTCTGCTGCTCAGCTGCTTGCTTGTTGGGGTGTGGTTTTTTAAGGGTTCCAGATAAGGTAAAAGTGTGCTCGTGAGTCGTCAGGGATGGTGGAGCACTTGTCCCAATTCCCTTCCCTGTTTTGCTGATGCTGTGAGGAGGACGGTGGCTGTCCACTGCCTTCAAGTACCTATCACGAACTGAACTCTTCTAGTCAATAAAAATCCATGTTAAAATCACGTTCATGTTGCAAAGACAAACTCCACACAAATAGAAAATGTTGGTATTCCTCTCTTCCCTCTTAGGTATGTGAATTATCTCACCAGCTTTAATGACATGTTATACTTCCATTTTTTTTCCTGAGAACTGCTTCATTTGGCACCTGGGTCAGTGCTCCATACAGATTTTTATCTTGATCCTTCAGCGTGCATCCTCTGCAGAATGATGTCCAAATCTGAGGCTGTTTATTTTTATTTATTTGAGACTCTTTGTTGTTCTTATTAGGATGTCTTCCTTTATTGCAGACACCGGTGGAAGTATCTACACAGCACTGCTGTGATGTGAAGTGCTCGTACAGTACTTTGCACAGCAGGATCCTGGTTTGCGAACATGGCTTCCACAGCTATGATAATACACTTGAATAATAGTAACAATGGCTCGTATCATTACCCCGTTTTATACGTGAGAAAGAAAAACTTACAGATTAAAGCCAAAACCATCACAAGTATCAGCTCATTTTGGGTGCACAACCTAACACCTGATTTTTTTCCAGCCACATAGTGTACGTAACATCAGGGTCCTACAGATGACAGCCTCCTCCTGCAGAGCTCCGTCACTCTCTCCTTCTGGGCTCTCCCTACCCAGGGCTTTTGTCCTGGTGTGACATTCGGCGTCAGTCTCCACTCCTGACCCCTTTGCACTCTGCTTGTGCTCCTGCCTCTTGCTTTGTTCTGTGTGCCAGTGCTGTGACCCGCGCCGAAATCGCGGCCGTGCTCATGGTGCCGGAGCTGGGAGCTGCCAGTGGGATCCGTGCACCTCTGCAGCCACGTGGGGCCAGGCGCTGCCCAGTGGGAGCGGGGGCCTTGCACAAACCTAGTGCCAAAACCCAACTGTTTGCACGTCTTGAAGGGTGAAAAATGTGCTTTTTAGGGACTCGTAATGTGACCAAATCTGGACACGTTTTCATGGTGCTGAAGGCATGTTAGTGAAACCTGGGTTGTCCTTCATAATTTTTTTTATAATAAAAAGAAAAAAAAAGTCATGGAAATTCTAGATCTGGAATGTTTGAAACAGTATTTGGGCTTGCACATGGCTTTGTTGTTAATTTATTTGTTACCACCCCTAATTATTATCTGCGAAAATGATTATAAAGGGAAGAAAAAAACCACCAAATTTAATCTAGTGATTAAGTAATCATGGTGAATCATGATTCACCATGAATACTGTAAGTTTATTACAATAGGAGTTGCCACCTGATTATATAAAATTACTTCAGTCTTCACAAAAACACTTGAGTAGCTGAAATGTCAAAGATGAACTTGAACATCAAGGGCTGTAAACAGAAACAGCTGATTACAGCATGCAGGCCATGAGGTGAGAGGCACCTCCAGTCCTTGGAGAGGTGGATTCGTACCGAGGAGCACAGGTCAGTGATATAAAAGCTTGAAAAGTCTGGCTAGCCACTAAGGGGTCATCTGAATGCGTTAGCCTGTCAAATCTTTTACCAAATGAAAGAACAGCATGTTCTTTCCGAGCTTTGAATGGGCATCAAGTAAAATTCCTTTGAAGATTTTTGTACTGTCTTACAGGTGAATGAATAACAGAGTCATGAGAAAATGCTTTTTTTTTTTTTTTTTTTTTTTTTTTTTTAATTAGATTGGACAATATCAGGCAGGTCAATTTCCTCTGCCTCAGTACATCCCATTGGGAAAGGATGCTGCTTCGTACAGAGAAGTTAGGCTAACTGCAGGGGCACGTTTTGGCCTGATACATACCTATTGTGAACCCACTAAATGTGAAATTCACAACAGAATTTGAGCTGATGTTTATAGCACAGCCTTCGGCTCAAAACACTGTAAAATGCCTAAGCATTATTGCAAATGGTTTCAAAGCACCATATGCTAGAGAATGCAACAGAATGGAAATTGCTTGTAGAAAGTCTTTCATTAGATATGGATAAAATATACTGTGTTTTTTGGTGGCATGTGTTTTAAAAATTATTATTATTTTTTAAGAACCACAATGCGGATTTGCCATGTGGAGACAATTATTGTATATACTGTAGTTTGGGGTCATACATGTTGAATAAAACGTGTGGAATGTGCAGTTCTTGCGAGCAATTGTTTATTCTTTGCAGAACTGTAATCGTAGTTAGTCTGTGTTTTGTCTGGTAAATAAATAGCTGGAGAGCCTTTGCTGGGCTGAAGAATCTGGAGGGGGCATGTGGTGGCCAAGCAGCGCCAAGGAGGAATGCCCCAGGTGGGTTAAAAAAGATCACAGAATCAGTCACTTAGGTTGGAAGAGACCTCCAAGATCACCTAGTCCAACCTCTGATACATCAGTCTTCAACGCGGGCAGGCCAATGTGTGTCAAGCCATGATGATCCAAGTGCAGACCATATGGGATGCATTTCCAGTGCCCACATGCCAAGGATTCACAAACTGGCTGCTGCTGTTGGCTTTGATGAGGGCATTGCCCTGATCACAGAATCACAGAATTTCTAGGTTGGAAGATACCTCAAGATCGTCGAGTCCAACCTCTGACCTAACACTAACAAGTCCTCCACTAAGATTTAGGTCTCAGCCTCCTGTACCATGCTCAGGACCCCTCTATATCTGCACAAACCAGGATGCCGACACCAGAGCATCTCCTCCATCTGAACAGACATGTTCCTCACAGAAGGACAGTGTTGTCTTCTACACTCTACCTATGTAAAGTGGGACCAAAACCATATGTTTTCTGCTCCAGTGCCAGCTGATGCTACAGAGAGCATTGGTCTCGTCTCTTGCTTGCGTCCTGCCCAAATCGCCCAGACGTGCACCTGCCATTTTATAGAAAATGCTCCTGGTGTTAGCCCTTGGTGGGTCACTGTACTTGGCATGGCTGGTATGTCGGAGGAAATGTCTCGCATGAAAAGGTCTCTTTGTAAATATGCAAATTACATTTGTCAGCGTTTTCCTCAAATCTCTTCCACCAGATGTGGGTACCATGTGTGTCCACTTAATAAACTAAACTCGAAATAATTTCCACTTTGCTAGATATATGGGGAATAGCCAGGGGGGGCGGGTAGCGAACTACAAAGCAAGGTAAAAACTGCATATGTGTGCTGTTATATTTGATGACCAATTCATTAAAGCCATAAGTGTATCCAGGCTTTCAATAGTGTTCTCCTGCTGTTGCTTCCTGCACTCCCTGGCTACAAAATCAGTCTCTATGGCTCTCATTTGTCTTACCCACATGAAAGACTTTGAGCATCTGCAAGTTATGATTTGAGAAGTATCTGCTTTTAAACAGAATGTATTTATCACCATGTCTTCACAGGCAACATGGTACATTGTATAAATTAGAGGATCCTAGACCTTTGAACACTAGGGGGCTGGGTGAGATATTCCATGAGTCGACGGTGTCTGGCCATCCTGATCAAACATCCTGGACCCACACCAAAAATGCCAGATGTTCAATAGATGTGGGGGCCCTCCTGTAACCTTTGCTGCATGTTGCACTGGGGGATGTGGGGAGGGGGCGAGATCGTAGCCATCCATTGCTCTTACGCTGTTTTAATGCTCTCATATATTTTCTGTTTCAAACTGAACACCGTGAACCAACCTTCAGTTCATCCTGTTAAGCCCATACACAGTATTAATACTTTCAGTGCCTTAACTCTCCGAAGGCAGGTGGGATTTGCTACTAGCCTTGGTGCTTTACAAGACATCAGCCCTTAAAACTGTCACTGGCCCACGGCTGGTTGCAAGTCCTGGATCTTGCTCAAGTGTGACTTTTTTTTTTCAGGCTCTGTTCTTGCAGACAGAGGAAAATAATAAAATATTTTAATGGGTGTTTCCTTTAATTTAAAACAACAACAGCAACAGAACAGCAACACAGCAGCTTTGGAAAGAGGGAGGGGTTGGCATGGCTGGTATGTTCAAAATACTCTTGGCCATCTCTGGGTACATGCAAAATCTCAAAACAAATGCAGGTCTTGCAATGTATAAGTTATTTGAATGCTACAGAATCCACTCCAGCAGCTCCTAGAGACTAGCCCAAAAATGTCTGTAAGAAGACAGCGCAGGTTGCTCCAGTTAACGTGTGACCACCATCAGTCTTGGGCTATCTCCTCAGCCTTCCCACCTCCCTTGCTGCGTTTCCATTTCACCTCAGCTCCACTGATGACACAACCCTCTCCTCATCCTCCTCTTCATCCCGGCCACCCTCCCTGGCCCCACGCAGTCTGTGCCAGGCCCAAGTAGATGGGGCAGCCGCAGAGGGATGAAGGCACGTTGGTGTTAGGCCACCTGCGATACTGGGTGGTGATGGGGAGGCTTCCTGCGCTGGGCTGGCCGTCTCTCTGCTAAACCCAGAGCCCTTCAGCTGCCCTGGCCCTGCTGCTGGCATATGGGACGACTTAAGCAGAATCGCTGGAGGAGCCAAATGTCTTTGTTCTGAGGTCTGGCTGCTCGAGGGGCTTGCAATTATGCTAATGTCTCGCTGTGTCAGAGAGCTGAGTCAGCGTGTTTGGGTTTAAGCAGCACTGCCTTGGAATAAAGACAGTAGTTAAGGGATATTAAACTTAAATAAAAATCTGTTGTTTCTGTGAAAAGATACCATTGCATGGCTAAAATTTAGCTGTTCATGGATGGATCAGAAAGATATGGGCCGTGACGTAGATGGAAATCACAGAGCCCACATATCATGTTTCCCATGCAAACGAGGACATTTCATCTCTGTTACAATTTCTAATCTCCACAAACTCCCTGATGATGAATGATATCTCCCTTTATTTTAGAGACAAATCTAATTTAAGAAGTGATCATGAGTATTTTTCACGGTACTGACTAAAAGAGTTAGCAATGAAGGTTGGATAAAAATACCTGCTCGAACCTTGTCATACTGAACAAATGTTCCTTTTTTTTTTTCTTAAAAAAAAAAAAAAAAAAAAAAAAGATGAACATTTGGCGTAGGCAACAGTGCTTTGTTGTCATTGATACAAGAAGATTAAGTCTTTCGCACACACATTTAACAGGAAAAGATGGCAAGGCATTTGTTAAAAGAAAAACAGCTCTGGAGGCAGGAGTTTGGGGTTGTCATTTATTTGCTTATTTTTGCCATTGTGTTCTGCGTGGATCAAACCTGGTCACTGCTCATGTGACATTTGGCTGGGACAGGGTGCGAGTGCCACCCCGCCACCAGTTATGTGGAGAGCTTGAGGGACGCCTGGTGTGGCGGTGTCCTCAGCAGGACCGTGGCTCATACCCAAATACTTCAGCATAGGCAAAATAAGTTTTTGGTGGGTGAGCACGGGAGGGTGCAGCCTCTCTGGTGCTGAGTGCTGCAGCACCGCGCAGCCTGGAGCATGGGAGAGCTGCGCAACAGCACAAGGCAAAACGCCTGCAAAACCTGCCAGAAGGCAAAGCTGCTGAGCAGAGTATTCAGCATTCATTAACAAGCAGGACATCTGGGCTGCTATCCGCACTTGACACTTGACTTGTGATTGTAACTGTCAACTGGATTTTGGGGGGAGCTTAGATGCACTTCTTAGCAATTTTTACCATTCCCTCGGTTCTGATACCAATCAGTTTGGCTTGGGCCTAGCTGACCTTACAGGGATACAACCAAGAGGCTTCCACATTGCCCTCCCATTTTTAACCAGGCCTCTACATGAGTCATGCAGTGTCCTTTACACTATGCTGCCTTTTCCTTTCATGTAGTCAGCCTTTCCCTTATCTCTGTTTCTTGCTGGGCTTTTGCCCATCAAGCGGCTGTCGGAGCACCTCATAGCCTGCCGTAGCCTCACCATGACTTTGTCAGTACGTAGACTCACTCTGTCCATTTTCCCAAAGAGGAGATGAGGTGATATCTGCATTTTGGTGCTGCACCAGCTTAGCTGGGCTGGGTGGGCCAGCCCTGTGCTTCAGGCAATGCCCGTGGTGGGTGCAGTAGTGCCAAGCACAGGCTTCCTTCCCTCGCAGTGTTTACTGCCCTTGGGTGCTGAAACGGGGAGAAATACAGAAGCAGGCCTCTGCGGGTCCGTCTCCTGCAGGGGTGCATTGCCATAGCTTGATGCTTCGAGCACCAAGGGTGTTGGATGGTTTCCCTCAGGTCACCCAGCAGGTCTGTGGCAGAGGCACAAAGAAACCGAGGTGGGCTACAGCTTCATCACTGGGCCGGGCCTGGCTCTTTCTTCTGTGTGTACAGCCTCTTCTGCATCAGAAAGATGGCTCATTGACCAAGGTCCTCTTGTCATGGCTGCGGTCACACAGCAGAGGGGTTGGTGACACTTTTTCCAAAGCCTTCCAGCTGCTGTGCCTTGGTGCTTGGTCCCTGCTGGGTACCACAGCAAGTCCTTTAGACCCGGGAGGAGCACGGGCCTTCAGCTAGGCAGCACATCGTGCCTACATCTGGGCCAGGGACCATCCCTCTTTTTCAACAACAGGATTTTTTTTCTGCGTACAATTTGAGAGCTTTCTGCCAGGTGAAGCAAGTGTATTCTCCCAGTTCATCCTGTCTGGCATCTCATTATGACAACACAGTCTAATGGGACCGATGAAATGCTTCGTTGTGGATTGCCTGTCACTCGTGAGGAATTCGTCAGGGAAAGGAATTTCATTCTGTACTTCAGCCTCCTTCCAGCCTCTCTCGGATGAAAAGAAAACTCCGCAGCCGTGAATGTAACTGGTTATCGTTATTGGATATCATTACTCACTCACTTGGAGCATAAAAAAAAAACTCGCATCCCTTGTGATGTCGTGGGTGAAATGCTGCTCTCGGTTACATTAACACTGTTGTAAACCGAAGAGTAGAATTTGGCCCTTTGTTTCAATTGAAATAGTTGTTTAACACAGGCAAGGACTAAACAATGCACTTGAAAGCAATTTGTGTTATTGTCTGTAGAGCAGAGCTTGTATTTTATGAACTGGCTGATCATAAAGACAGCATAAATCATGTAAAGCATTCTCATTTACTTTTTCTTTCTTTTTTCTTTTTGCAGATGGGGCTTGTAGAGTAGAGTTGCAGTCAAATGTCTGCTCCAGGATATTTTAGTTGAACTGTGTGAGTCCATTAAACAAATGTAATGGCTTTTTGGAAAGAAGTGCTGCGTGTTTCAAACCAAATGTTTTACATAGAGAACATCTGGGTAGCGCTGGGTGTTTGTATGTAGAGCACATCAGACAGCAGCCTTAGTGAGCTCAGCTGGGAGGTTGCCTGGGATGTAGTTGTAGGATATGACAGTTCAGTTGTTGTAGGGAATAATTCCTATGAAGTATTGCCATAAACCGAATGTTTGGCACAAACAGCTCTATCTTTGTTTTACTGCACACCCAAGTTATTCTTCTTATCTACCCAGCAAAACTCTAAACAATGTTTAAACAATGCAGTAAATGTTGGCACCTCATGAGCAGCAGCGTGCCCATTAAAGCAAGCTTGGAGAAAGCAGCGTGAAGGGGGAATTCGGCTCACTCTGTTTTCAGGGATTCCTGCCACAGACAACGCGGCGTGAGTGAGTGATGAATGCAGTATGTGCAAGTGCTGTGGAGGGTTGAGCTGGAAGTGATCGACGGTACAGTGGTGTTGCGTGCTGTTGCTTTGAGGAATGTGAAAACACAAAACCGGTGATATCCGCACAATTAGCCTGACATTAGGGTTTGTTGGGGCTACTGGAAGAACTTGAACCTAACTTGAACCTAAATTAACAAGCCCGCTTTTATTTTGCGACATCAGAGGTGCTATACTTCCAGGAAATGTAGGAAATGTTGAACAGAGTTTTATTTGGGTGTCTGTTCTTAAATTATTTCTGCAGTTTAGCTGAGGAATGCACGGCTCAAATGAGATGAAAGTTGTAATTTCCAGAGTAGCGATGCAGCTTCCCCTTTCAGGATTGTTTAAGTAAAAAGTTAAACAAAGTGGGTTAGGCAGTCTTTCGCTCCGGTCCCTTGTGGACAGCAATTCACGTTGTGCAGCACTGCTTTAATAGTTCTGCTCGGTACGACATGATTTGTGGTATTTGCTGCGATGAATTTCTGGCCTGAGCAGCGTGAGAGGGAATTGCTCCTCACTCGGAGGAAGGTGGTACATCCAAGTCTGTGCGAAGGTCGCTGGCAGGGTGAAGCGGGAAGCCTGCGCTGCTGCTGCTGCACTACCTAACAACTTCGCTTTTGGCACGGGGACCCCAGAAAGCCGAGTGCTAACTCTCCCTCGTTCGACTGACCCCAGCCAAAGCGCAGGCCAAAAAAGGTGTTTGTGCGTGTTGAAGAAGGGGGCAACAGTCCTGGAGATCGCGCAGGCTGGGGGAGTTTGCCAAAAGCTTTCCATCCCTTTCTTTAAAAATAAACGCAAAGCGGTTTGCTGCTTCTCCCCTCCAAGGTAACTGCTCCCCATAACTGCTTATAACAACTGCCTGTAGTTTCGCACTTCTCTTGTAGCAAGGTGGAGTTATGCTTTTAAAGCTGCAAAATTGCATGACAGCCAGCCACTTCTTGGTAGGAAAGCGTAATTCAGTTCTCCCCATCACGTCTATTCCAGGCCCTGCTGGCTGTGGGGAGTGAGAGTGTTCCTGTTCCTGTATTATTCCCTCCACTGAGCCATTAGGGTGGCCCTGGTAAATTACTTCTGATAAATAAAAGGGAACAACAGGAGGTTTCTCTACCTTCAGGGGTATAAATATTTCTTAGAAATCAGAGACGGATGGGGAAGAAATGTTAGCAAAGTCCTTTCCTCCCTCTGTAGCAATTCCACCGCCTTCTGTCATAAATTCTAGGAGGGTCCCTTCCAAAAAGGGACCATTAAATAGGTAACATCCAGCCTGGCCAATGCAATACTGGAGCAGTGCTTTTACAAAAACAAATTTAATACTGCAACGTGATCTGCAAGGCCTGGAGCAAAATAACCTGGGTGAGGCTTGATACAAACGGTTGCCAATCTTTTTGTTTTCCAAGAGTATTTTTCCAGATAGGATGTGGGTCTATGGTTCACCAGATTCCCACCAGGAAATGTTTATATTTTGGTCCTTCTTAGAATTTAGTAAATTATACAAGATGTAGGTGCTTCTAAGCTGATGGTCTCATGTCGTTAACCCTTCCAACTATGCTGTTTATACACCTCCATGTACCTTCTGTGATACAGTCTCAGTGGCCCACCATCTCTGCGCAACAAATGCTTGCTCATTAATGATAATCCAAAGCCTAAGCTCTAAGCTCAAGGTTAAAGTCTCTGCATGCTTCCAAATTCCACCAAAGGTTATTTAGGAACTTGAGGTGGTCAAGCAGTGTAGCGCTGGGTATTGGGTTTTGATTAGCGTTGTAGTACCTGAAGGACATTTCTTGAAGAAAGAATCTTCTTAAGTTTTTCATATCCTGTTGGTGAAATAACACTTTCTTTCTCCTTTCAATTAACTCTTAGCCTTCTTTGAAGGACTGCAGAACCAGGAGAGCAAAATTAAAGGATCTGCACAATACCAGGTGACATAGCATTTGTGCCAGAAGGGATGTTGTAAAGATGCACAGAGCTCTTAGCAGTTCTGAGGCTTCCCTGAACTCACAGACACTTCAGGGAAAAGGAGAGAATAAGCTGAATTACATTTGTTTACCCACGACTTCCTCAAGCAGAACTTACCAAGTGAATGAAAATGCACTGTCAGGTGGCTTCTTGGAAAAAAAAAAAAAGTGTTGTAAAAAAGTGTTTAAACAAAGTCCAACTTCTTTCCTTGTTTAATGTGAATTACAGCCTTGCAGTGATATAGCACCTTTCACCTAAACATATGCAAAATCACTTTGGAGACTCTGGTAACTGCTCAGGTTACCATTATTTAGCAATTATTTAGCAGCACGTTGCAATAGTCTGCAGCAGTTGCTTAGAGGGTGTGAATATCTCCATTTCCAACTTAAAATATTGGGAGGAATTGCAGGAGACTGTCCATTTCAGACTGGAAATAGATCCAGGCTCTGGGGCTTTTTACCCCTCTTCTCAAGAAAGTCATAAAGGGCTTTTTCTACAGAAGTAGCCAGGATCTTGGTTTTGCATTTCATTCCCAAATCAGTGCCTCGAACAGTGTGCACTCCTACTATGGAGGATTACTTCAGTGTGATTCACTGCTTATTCACAACTAAAAAAACAACTTTGAATTAAAATCCCTCTCTGTTGCCCCAGGTTAGCATTTTGCATGAGATCAGCAGCTTTGGTAGCTGTGAGATCAAGCCTCAAATGAATGTGAGATCTATCTTCCAGTTTTCGGAGGGGGAATCTGTAATATCCATGTAACACTGAGAACAGTAAACTTGGGGCTTGTGAATTCCTTCACTCCTCTTTAACCTGACTCGCCAGTAATTTAATTAGTGCTAACCAGTCTGCACACTGAGTTGCAGAAGTTAAAAGACCGACACATGATTCACTTCCAGTGACTTTTCCTCTTTTGCACATGTGCTGGATGGAGCTGCACTGTATTTGGAAGTTGATCAATAGCGATTGCACAATTCTAACCTTATTTAAACTATGATATAAACAGACATGATAGAAACGGATGCTACCAGGTTTTTTCCTACTTATAAGTGAAGTCAGATTTTTTATTTTTTATTTTTTGGTTCCAACAAAATCGTAACCTGGAAGAAAAGCAGTTAGACTTTGTGTAATCCCAATGCAGTGTAGCATTTGGCTTTTGTAAATGTGGAAGCCAAAAATAAACATCTGCTTGGCAACTTCACCAGAAGTTAACTATAAATGCAGTTTTCGTCTTCTCAGCGAATGTGGCATACAGTGCTGGTTGACATCTATTAAGGAGGAAAGATCCGTAGCTGAGGTTGCAGAGCTTTTTTTTTTTTTTTTCTTTTCTTTTAATTACAATTAGGAACCTCCACTGCAGCAGGAAAATCCCCACCCAAGTTTCTTTCCAGATATAATACCTTATGTGCCAAAACATTAACTTTCCTTGAAAGTTTGGAGGTAGCTGGATGGGCTATTTGTGAGTTATTAGATTTTGGAAAAGAGATGGTCTTCCATCAGTCTGACACGACAACCACAACACTTTATCCTGGCCATATTTTTCCCAACTTTCTGTAGTACTTCAGAATTAGATTGTGAGTCTGTTCTTTTGCAGAGCAGGTTATCAACATGTTAAAGTGTTAGGTATTGCATCTTTGGATATTCAGCAGGATCATGCCAAGACAAAAGTAAGCATAGTGGCTCCTCTCACTGGACAGATGAACTCTGCATGAGGCAGGGACTCTTCCAGCATGCCAGTCTTGGCCTCCAGCTCTAGCAGTGCTAGCTGCAAACATCTCCAATAACCTCATCTGGTCCAGCCTCTATTTTCCATTGAATCCCTTGCAACCCCAGCTGCTACCGTGGCAGGCAGGACTTCATTAATGTCATATGAAAAGCTTTCATTTTGGGAAGGGAAAGATTTTTCAATAGATTTCTGACTTGCATTAGTAAGCTGTCAATTTCTGAATTCTGCAGCCCTCCCTTCCCTCTGGTTTGAAGATCCACTGAAAAAAATGAATTGATTCAATGAAAAAATCAATAGCCACATTGTTAACCTGTGTTTTTAAATGCTCTTGAAAAGCAGATCTATACCGACCCAGATGAATGGTTTCTTTCACTCCTAATGATATATCAGTCCTGAAACGATTAATACAGAGCCGTAAGTTGTGCCAGGTAGTGAGGACAACTCAAGGCCAGGCTTCTCAGCTTGCAATGAAAAAAGGTCTGCCGGGCAAATTTGTCAGAGGATGCGTGGTGTAAATATGCCAGCCTTCATATGCGGAGCTGAGGGCAGCAGGTACAAAACAATGAAGGGTTATAAATTTTGCAGCAGGGCAGTCGTTACTCAGGAAATGCGCACACAAGGCCTGTGAACAGGCACCGTATGCGGGGGTGAGGAAAGAAGCGGAGGAAGGGTGTTGTACATGTTCCTCCTGGCACCCACTTTGTATGTGTACAGCAGAAATGTGCTAATCTGGTGCTTTCTTCTTGTTAAACTCGGTTCCATGGGCATTTTTCTGTGTGAATAAAGCCACCTAGAAAGAAGATCTCACCCCTTGCCTAGTATTTGTGATTAGCTGGTTCCTCTCCACTTGCTGAATCTCCATTTACGTACAGTAGCAGCAACTGCGTCTGACAGAACTGGGAAAGAGCAATTACAACAATGGTAAAATGACCCCAGTTCTCAGAAGAAGCACTGGTAGTTTGTGCCTTAGCTTATGCAAATGGAATTGTGATTTCGCATTTATCCCATAGACTTGGGACTTCTAGTGCCCAGGTGCAAAGGTGAGAGTTTTCCTACAGGTAGTGAGTGATAGGAGCAGTAAATCACCCTTGGTTTTCAGAAATGTAATCTTTTTTATGTTATACTTTGAGAAGAGGGGAAGGAAGCAGAGAGGTGCTGGTGTTCTCTATTTGCTTTTACCGTACAGAATGAGACAGTTGTAAAAAAATACCTTTGCCTCTTAAAAGCAAGTGAAGTTGAAAGGTGCATCGAGGCATGTGCATCCTCACCCTTTATGCATGCAGCTGCTGCCTGTTGGACAGCGTTTTGTCTTCGCTACCATCCATGTAAGGCCACTAACAGATGTGCAGTGGGACAGAGCACCTGAGATTCGGGTCATTGGAGTCTCATTGGGTGTGGATGGCACTGTCTGCCCATTTGAGCATGTTCCCCGCTTCTTGCTTGGTTTGCCAACCTATCAATCAAAGGAGTCGGGCCGTCGATAAATAATTAATTAGGATTTTGTTGCATGCTTGGCTCCCAAGCAGCATCGCCATGGAGATGATCTGGCTTTTAGGATGTGAAAAGTAGCAATCTCCAAAACAATGGCATTGTGTCAACCTTACCCTTTTTCCCTGAAAGAGAGCTCTCAGGGATGGCGAAGCAAAATGTGCGATGCCAGGTGCCGATTTCACTTCAGTGGAGGTGCAGAGGCACAACCTGCACGATGCTGTTCACTGCTGCGTTTGGCCTGGGATGGGATTCTCAGGATAGCTTTTTTTTTTCCTTCATGTCAGGGAACATGGCAAAGAAATACTCGTGGGAGAAGAGACTTAAAAGAAGAAGTCTGGATGGATCCTCATCTGCGGGAATGCCTTTGCAGAAACCTGTTGGATGCTTGGCATCCCATGGCTCCTTCTTTCCACCTGGAAGGCCCAGGGGCCGGATAGGCAGTTATTCAGCCCACTCCCTGCCTTTCCTTTCTCTTCCTTGTGCAGCCCCTGGAAGTGCCCTTTCATTCATTCAGTGCATTATCAGCATCCCCCTCCTTATCATCTGATTGCAGCACCTCGGGGACCACCCAGTTTCATGGCTTTGTTTCTCTTCCTCTTCTGTTGGTGATGTCTGGGCCAAGAGCCATAGGCATTTTCAGACTCCCCTGGAAAAAGTACCATAGGCATTTCCAGACTCCCCTGGAAAAACACAACACGGTGCCAGACGTTATTCTTTCTTGCTAAGCTCCACGGAGCTGGAGAAGGAACAATGTGCCTTTTCTCTCCCCACCCCCAGACATCCTCTGCTCTGCCTCTTTCTCCCCCTCGCCTCGATCCACCTATTCTTTACCTCCCCACCCTCGCTGGCACTTGCCACATGGCACTTCCCACCTAGGAGTCTCAAGGAGAGGAAGCGGAGCTGTGAAACTGGCCGGGTTTGCCCGTTTCCCATTGCTGGGTGGGGCCAGGCCCCGCTGGCAGCTTGGGGAAAGCCAAGGTTTATGGCTGCACAACCCTCCCCTCCCGCTGCACCCGGAGAAAATTGTGTGCAATGCCGTTCGTTAAGCCGCATTTCTGACATATCTCCCCGTGACAGCGAGCCGTTTTCCCTTCCTCGAGGGACTGAGCTCCCTTCCCTGATGTCATTTTCCCCGCTCTCCACAAGGCTGTTGCAGTAACCCCTTGGCATTTGCTCCCGAGCACGGGCGGTATGCGCAGGGGCTGGACCCAGCTTACAACCCACAGCCCCCGCGGTGGAGAGGAGCAGTTTGTTCATATCTTACCACAGCCCTAAAAATAGCCCTTGGGAGATAATAGGAGTGGAAGATAGCTTTCCATGGGACTGAATGTACTGCATGCGGAGGCTGCCGGGGGAGGCGGTGGCATTCAGGTGGCCTGCCTGGGTTACAGCAGCAGCCGGCTTAAAAATCTGGGGCTTTCTGCAGCGTGGCGAATTCCACCTTTGTTTATATTCACGCATCTTGGCTGGAAATGAGGCAAACATGAGTTCATCAATTAAAAGCAAACGTACGAACCGGCTTCCTGAAACCAAGAGACGTAGCTTAACGCTCTGAAGAAAACTTGTTGCTTATCTTATGAGCGACGATGCCAGCAATGACTCAGCAGACCCGGAGATGTGATCTGGAAGTGGGCACCTACTGCCTGCTCTGCCCTTTGCCAAATGTTCAGACTTTTGAGATATTTTGCTGTTCACTGGGGTCTTAATTTGCCTTTGTAGAAGAAAATTCCACGCGTCTGCTTTGCCCAGCAGCCAAGAAGCTCAGAGAGGAGGAGACGTTTCTCTTACAGATAGGACTGAATGTACAGAAACCTTTGCAACCGTCGTGTTTTTGAAGTATTTATAGCTCAATTCATGTTATTTGTACCAAACAAAAGCAAAGAAGCATGAAGCGTATTGGAAAATACTTCATAATCTCTCTACACCAGTTCAGAGAGCGAGTATAAATCCTCTTTCCAGCAAATGGAGACAGGTAATTTATTGCAGCCTTGAAGAGAGCAGCTTATTTCTCCACGCTTCCTGCCCAGCAAGCTCTGCAAGCTGACTCATGGAGGGATAGGGAGCCAAAAGCTGTGCTCCCTCTTTCCTATCTGCTTCTGGAGGGCAAAGCAGCGGGTGAGCGGCAGCTGTGCTCAAGCAAAGCCCTTTGGAAGTGCCTGGCTCGACTGGAGGCTCACAGCCCCCTGCTTTCTCTCTCTCGTGCCGTGCATTTTGGGGAAGGTATTCCCTGTATTTGCTTAACATGTAGGGGCTGGTAACTACGTGTGAGGGTGGTTTCAGTCCATCCCAGGTGCTCCTTTCTCCCCTGTTACCCGCTGTGGCGTTGGGACTCCATTGCCACCAGGGCTGCAGAGCAGATCCCAAGGATGCTCCTGCTGCATGGGGCTGGCAAGGGACAGTGACACAACTGTTTTGGTCTGTTGGCTGAGGATATTTAGCTCACAAGGGTTCTCCTAAAGGGGAATGTGTATGTGTGTACTTGCATGCGTGCACGTAAGCAGTAAACTCTACAACTCGATTAAGACCATCAAGTCATTCAGAATCAGTCCCCACAGGGACCGTTGCATGGTCTAGTTTTGAGCTGTGACCTTGCTACTTAGGCATATGTTTAACTTTACACGTGTGAGCTATCCCACGAAAGTCAGTGGACTGCTCACGTGTGAAGTTAGGCATGTGCTAAAGTGTTTTGCCAGAACGTGTACCGGGGCTACAGGGGCTCTGGGTGAACTTGAACCTATTTTGCTAGGGCAAGAGGCTTTGGATTTCATTATTAAGAACCTGATATGGTACTCTGTCTGAAAGCAAGGTCTTGGAGTTATCTGAAATTCTCATTAAGACAAGAAGCTAGGAAAAATACAAATTCCTCCACTAGTAAAGTTACTAAAAATACTCTAATTAAATTATCTAAGTCCTAAAACCAGTAAAATACATCGAAGAAGTGTGGTAGAGGTATAAGTACAGTGCTCTGAGAGTACCAAAGGGACTAATAGCTCTTTCTCTGCAGATCTGGAATATTTTAAGTAGTTAATGTAGCTGATGTAAAAAAAGCATATTGCATTTGCCCTACTCTTGTTTCACATGCGGCGACCCTTAGTAAGTTTTGATGGTGCACACAGTGGAGCTGTTGCAGAGAAAGCAAGGAAAATAATCAAGCAAGCAAGAAAAGGACCTAAAGAATGGACAAACAAGTTCTTTCATAAAGTATTTCTCAATTGAGATTATTTCTTATTAGGCTGAAGTTGTTCAGGTTCGTCGTGTACCATGTCTGGCAGCAGTCCAGAGAGCTTTTGAAAAAAAAGGAGCCAGCTCTGTTGGGTGGTAAAAGCACTATATTTTCCAGAATATATTTCTGAGTAAAACACAACTCACAGAAGAAATTCCGTTATTGCTATTTGTCTTACAACCAAACAACAAAAAAACAGAGAGGGATCTTATTTTGCTCAGAGAGATGAAAGCAATGACATACCCCGAACGTGATCATGACTCGCATCGCTTCTATGAAATACAGAAAAATATACTTGGCTGCT
The DNA here is from genome assembly GCF_009819795.1 of Aythya fuligula. NCBI lineage: Eukaryota > Metazoa > Chordata > Aves > Anseriformes > Anatidae > Aythya > Aythya fuligula. Next base: position 57,458,204 of record NC_045559.1, read on the forward strand.
TTCTTGTTCGTGCTGCTGTCTTCACATCAGTGAACTTAAGCCCACAGACCTTTGCCGACACAGCCCGAGCAGCCTGCTACAGGTGAACGACACTTGGCTGGCAGAGATCCCTCGTGTGGAGCAGAGGAGCCAGCGCGAACACCGCTGTGCGCCGTCCTGTTGCGCTGCTAATCCTCTTTTGGGATGCCTCTCTGACAGTGAAAGCCTGCTGACAGCAATCACTCGCTCGCTGGCCTTTCGGATCAGGTCACCCTCAGGGCTGTGTGCTCCTGGTAGTCCTTGAGCCCTGTGCAGGCCACCAGGCACACAGTGCGAGGTAGAAAGTGTTTGCTGAGATGTGTTCGAGCTGTTCATTTCCCTAAGACTCTTTTTGAGGGGGAAAATAGCAACTGGACATGGGGAAAGCTATCAGAGTTGGCCTCTAATGATGCTGTGGCTTGGTGGGCAAGATGCTCCTATGATGTGTTGCGGTTTGGGAGAGGCAGGCAGCAATTACTGTGCTGCTACAGTCCTCGTTCCTTTAGGAGTAACATCAGCTTTCCCTTTCGATTTCCTCATCTTGTTCCTCAAAGAAAGTGAATAGTGCCATTTCACCACTTGCTGCCTGAGGCTTAAATAATAAATGGCTGCACTGTGCTTTGAGCATCTTCATGTGCTACGCAAATACGCAGCGGTAGCATTTCATCAGTAGCTGTGAGTGTCTCAAGTCTTGCTCCAAAATGGAGTGCTCCTCCTGGTAACGTCCCATCCCTCTGTGAAGGGACACTGCTTCCTTTGCAGAGCTCCTGCTCTAAAAGCCAAGTCTTTAGAAATCAAAGCTCCTAGGTGCATTAACCACTTTTCTACGTGGGCTGTGAGACCGTAAACTCTGTGGTCCTGCAGAAATATATCTGCCCAGGCAAAACATCTGTTTGCATTTGAAGATTCATCCAAACATGTATTTACAGAGCGCTGCCGCTCTTTTCAATCACATTTGCATTGCAGTATCTAAAAATATATGTTTTCACATGTGCAATTATTCCTGAGAGGCCATTTACAGTAATTTTGTGTAGACTTACAAAAGTCCCGTCTGTGAAGCACAGAGTCAAGTTGGTGGGAGATTGGCATGCCCTCTGGGGTGCCGTTATTACTTTACCAGCCATGAATGATGAAGAATTTGCACCCCGTTGTATATTTGACAATGAAACCCTTCTTAAATTCTTCCTCGGAGCCAAGTACAAGGCTGTCTTTTAATAAAAAATGTGTTTTTACCCATGTCTATATTTATTTCTCGCAGGAATGCACATACTGCTCCAAGAGCCACCCACGTCCTTCTTGTATACAGGGTGTATTTGCATTTGCAGCCTGTCCCAGTGCAAACACGGGAAGGGAGGGGGGGAACCCAACCTTGTCTTTACTGTTAGTTGCCTTCTCCATCTCTATAAGCACTTGGAGATTGCTTGGATTGCTCATTCAGTTAAGACCTGCTGCATTACCTTTGCTAGAAATATGTCTAGTGTAGGTAAGACCAGAGTTACGTTGTTACTTTTAAAATCTCAGTACCAAATTTTGGGGTAAAGAGGAAGAAAAGAGGTGCTTTGATTTTTGCATGCAAATCAGTTTGACCCTTGATTGCTGCTTTTTTGTTCTGCTGTCCTAAAGCAGGGTAGCACTTGAGCGTGTGCTTCATTTTAAGCACGTGCTGAAATCTTTGGCAATTCAAGGGGATGGGGCATATGCTTACTGCTTTTTTGAACAATGTTGCTTTTCAGAGTTGAAGGTCTTGTAGGAAACCCGATCCTTTAAAGTAGCTCCTGTTTATGTACATTTCAATTTTATAACATTGCAAGTTTTCCCCTTCTTTCTTCGATATCCTTGATGCTACATCGTCTAATGAAAACAGTACTGGTCATGCCACTTGCAGTTACTGAAGCAGGCAGTGAAAGTACTTTTTTTTTCTGAGGGAACAGGGGAAATCACATAAATCACAGATTTGCAAATGTTTTCCCAGGAGAGGTCCGCAGTAGTTGGCTGCAGAGAATGACAAAAGCGTTGTTTACCCATAAAGGGGTGGTCATCTCAGCAGGTCAGTGATGCTTTTCAAAGATGTATTGTTGGTCTTAAACGAGCTGATAATTTATTCCCTGAACTCTGCCTTACAAAAATAAAACAGGGTAAATATTGAGTATAATAAAGGCCATGCTGCTATTCAGCCTGCACAATGCCCTCACCTTCCCTCTCACACCACCTTCTCTCCATTGTTGGCTTGGGCATTTCTCAAAGGGCATGAGCTGACCTCGGCAATTATTTATGGCGTTGTTCAGATAAGCCCCTTTTCACAGGCAACCTACACACACTCACAAGGGCTGTTATAATTTGAATTTATATTGCAAGTTCAGCTATCACTTCCTCTGTTCCCACCCTGCCTTTTGGAAAGATACCCAGTCACACGATGTGCTTGTAAAAAGGTTGCTGATTGAGGAAGGATGCAGGAAGGATATGGTTTTGCAGTGATTGCATAAGTGCTGTGGAGGGCCTGAAGCTTTGGGTTTATATGAGGACGAGTTTAGATGTGAATTTCTAAGATTTATTTCTTTGGATTTTGAAATAAGTCTTAACTCATGAGCAGTTTGCCTTCTTCAGAGAACCATATAGCAACCCATGTTAATGCAGTTCTCGGTGTACTAGCATGGACAAATATCTATTTTGTCTGGGTCTTCCGCCTCCTTTCCATCAGAGATCTCAACTTCATTTGCGAGAAATTGTCTCCAAAGCTTCTGTTTGAAATTGTCAGATGTGGTCATGTCTAACTGAATGCTGTTCCCATCAAAGGCTGTTGGGAGTTTTACTGTTTGCCTCAGTCCTTAGGCTAACAGAGGTCCTTCCAAACAGTGCTGTGCTCCCCCTCGGAGTCCTAATACCTGAAGATCTTAAAATTCATGCCATCCTTTACTGTAATGATTGTCCTATAAAAAGAAGGAGCTGGGGTGTGGAGGTTTGTATGTTAAAACTTTGTTTTGGTCATTCCGCGTTCTGCCAACATCTAACATCTGTATTTATTTTTTGAACTCTCCTTAATGGATTATATGCATCTGTTCAGTTCCAAGAATAATGCTTGATTTCCTGAATTTATAGGTTGCAATAAAATCCATTCGTAAGGACAAAATTAAGGATGAGCAAGACATGGTTCACATCAGACGGGAGATTGAGATCATGTCATCCCTCAGCCACCCTCATATCATCACCATATATGAAGGTCAGTGAACGCAATACTCCTCTCCAACTTCTCGGTTATGTTCTTCCGGACCTGATGTTCATGTTTCTTGAGATCATGCACCAAACCCTTACTCCTAGTGTAACCTACCTCTTACCAAAGGGACTGTTCGAGTACTGCCTTCCCTCTGAACCATCGGTGTTTCACAGATGCATAACCCTTTGCCTGGAGCAACTTCTTCATGTGTGAATTATCTGCTGTGTCTGTGGCAGGTGGAAATCATTGCATCTATCATCTCATCTCCTTGCTCCCATTGAAAGTTCAGTTTAATTTCACCCTTGCTCACATCAGCCCCATGTCAGTTTATGTCCCCAGCCCTTCAACCAGTCCTCATGGACTTTTCTTCACAGGGCTCCACAAGACCAGTCTTGTTTGCTCTACTTAGCATGGGCAATGCTGTATCTGTCTGTAAAGTCTCTGAAAGCTCTTTGCATTTTATTTATGAACATGCATTTTTCTTAAGTTTGGTCCTCCCTTACCTGCCAATTAGTCTTGCTGGTTCTGTGTTTGCTGCTTTTTTCCCCTGAATCCAAGCATCCACTTCCTATCTACCCCTGCATGGTTTTCTGTCAGTCTGGTCGCTGGCATATCATTCTTATTCCTTATTCCTGTCTTTCCATTATAACTCCTTTCTTCCTGGGACATGGCAGTGAAGCCTGGTAATTCCTGGCTCTGGGAGCTGCTGCTCCCTGGTTTAGAGCAAGGAGCAGGAAGCCAGGGGCATTTTTCCGTTGTTCTCCTGTTTGTTTGTTTATATATTTATAGAGTATCACCCTGTAGGAAAATATCCCCCTCCTTCCTTCCTTCCTTAAGTCTGTAACATCCCAGAGCTAAATAGCTCGGGCTGGGTACGTGCTAAAAGACACTGGCTGAGAGGTCCACTGCTGGGTCTCCATAAGAAGAGCAGCAGCACCGTGGACCTGTGCTGTGGGCTCCAAAGGTCTGGAGGGACTCGGGTTGGGTGGCCTCCTCCCAGGGGATCACCTCTTCCCCCACGTGCAGAACAGGCAGCCTGAATTTAGCTCTTCGTATTTACATACTCATGAGGTAAACACTCAAGGTGATGATATGTATATGGCAGCTCCACTCTGAGAGTCAATACAACTGATTAAAACAAGGGCTGGCTTGGAGTACTGTTACAGTATCACATATTGAGTTATTCAAAAGCATGTTCTTTTACTTGAAAAGAGATGAATATCTGTCTTTTTATTGAATAAACTCATAACAGGATCTGGGAACAGAAAAGGGGAGGGATGCTGTGTCAGCATGTGGGTTGCAAATGGAACAAAAGTTATTTCAAATGTGCACGGGAACTCCAAAAGAAAAAAGATTAAGCATGCTGCGGTGCTTTGACCAATTGCCCTTCTCATCCTTAGTTTGAATAGCTTTTACTGAGTTAAAACATTTGTAAAAGTTAAAAAGATTACAGCATTTTTAAGAAGCAGACAGTAAAATCCTCTGGGAGCAAAACTTTCCCCTCCGGCCCCGCAGAGGGAGGAGTGTCGCTTCTGCAGCACAACCGGTGCAGTTTTGCAGTGGAGGTTTCATCCCATCTCCAGGAGGGCAAGTTGTCTATGGCAGGTGACATCGCTTCCTTCTGCTCTGCTCTTGTGGTTTGTCAGCCAGCAACAGCCCTTTGCAGAGAGAAACCTGGAAGCGGTTTTTCTCTCATTTCTGGAAGGTTTTCCATTCTGTTTCTGGTTTGTTTCCTTTTAGGTTTCTAGAAAGCAGAGCAGCCTTTCATGGCTTCGTGTGTTTAACTCATGACCTGAAGGGGTAGGCAGTAGAAGTCAGCTGCTTGGTTTGGCCATAGGAAGACCGTATTCCATAGAGCAGAGGAATAGTGGCTGTACTCATCCAGCCTTTCCAGGCAGTCAGATTTTGTACTCAGCCTCTTGCAGCCAACGCTGTAATGCTGGTTATTGTAGTACTGGGAAGATGTGGGGATGTGCAGCTGAGTCCGAGGAGCAGTTACGTCCTGCCCAGAGATCAGGATGTGAGTTCAGTGACCCTTAAGCATGTGCTTCTCAAGTGTGTGCTTCATTTCAAGCCTAAGAGTATATTTGTGGTAAAGTTATGGGACTACATCTAGGATTGAAGTATTTGTATCCTATTGAAGTGCGATTTTAAACACAATTGTCTGTTCCTCTTGAGTGAGGCAATAAAAAGTGATAATATTGCAATCATCTGACTTGAAATGTTGAAGTTACGCTGTCCTCAGGGGTGGGCTTCATCTCGCCAAATTTAAGCCATTCAACATTTAGGCAGTTGGGGCACACTAGAAGCCTATTTCTTCTCCCTAGTCAAGAGAGATCAGTGTCTACACAAGGTGGTTTGCTCCCTCCTGGGAGATATTTTTTCAGATAAGTGGGACAAATGACATACTGGAGGTTCCTTTCGGTGGCAGATGAGGTTTAGCTGACTAACTTAAATTAGATGCTTAACTTTTAGTCTGAAGCCACCCTGCAGGTATCTTTCTGCTCTCTCACTAATTTTTACTGTAGGCAATGAGACCACCACTGTGTGCCTGATAGCGCTTTCTGTAGGTGCCAGGTGGCACTGAGTCTATCTAGCATGGACAATGCTGTATCTCTCTGTAAATATCTTTGAAAGCAGCTTGTACTGCATTTACAAACCTGTGTTTTCCTTAAGTAGGATCCCTGTTTAGGTATCCTTTTGACCTGCCTGCTTAAAAGCAATTAACCTTTGAATTTGTCAACTTGATGTAAACACAAGCTTATCTTTTTTTTTTTTTTTTTGATACCAAGCAAATCCGAATGGGTGGAAGCAAAGCTTTCCAGTCTAACGATATTTTTTGTAATCAAATCAAAAGCAACGTATCTTGCCCATTGCTGTGAGGGTAGATGTACTGTTCTGAGTCCAAAGAAATTCCAACCTCTCAGCAGGGCTGTAATTGGCAATCTGTCGAGTGCGGCTGCAAGGGAAGTGCTCTTTCAAGTGACTTTAAACTCCTTGAAAGGGACTGGGTAAATGAAGCTGGCTTTGCTAGCAGTGTTCTGATTTCAGGACATAAATTTTAATTTATAGAATAATGCCCCTGTCCATTCATCTGTCTGTCTCCCCCCAGCCCCGCCTTCCTCTGCCCCATTTCTTTTTTGCCTTGAAAACTCTGGGATTTGATAATAAAGCCTTTGAGAGCTAACATATTTTTCCAGGAGTAGCCTGAGTGCAAAATCTGTTCCATCTGGCAATACTTTATAAAAGTTAAACCGGGGAAGAGCATAGGGCCTGATTCTGTAAACATTTAAACATGTGTTGGATCAATCATGCGAGTGAAGTTATGCTTGGGACATTCGGGAGGGAGCTCTTGAGTCTTTGTAGTATGAAATACAGTGCCTACGTGAGTGTTTCTGCACAGGAAGAGTTGTCCTTGGTCAGCGTAACCATCCAGAAAAGTTCATCCATTTGCAAAAGACATTTGAAAATGAACAGGTTATTTGCTAACATGCTTGTGGAAATAGTTTAACGAAGATATTCCCTGAAGAATGAATAAATATTAGGATCACAATTCAGTGCCCGTGGAACAGGGTGGCATTAACATGAGCGAGTAACCAAAGGAAAGCACGTGCTTAAGTGCTTCGCTGGATTGGGGCCAGGATGCTTAGAGGAGTGCTGGACCCTTTACAACAACAAGGCCCAAAAAAATGAATTTCCCATGTAAGAGGGACTTCCTACTTTTTTTAGGTCATATTTCTGATATTCTTAAGAACAAGAAATTTAAGAAAAAAAAGCAGCAAGGTGCTCCATAAGTATCTCCAAGCAGGCAATGACTTGAGTGAGGCGACATGCTTTGGTTAACCAGGAAATCACTTCAACTTTTCTGTACTCCCAAATGCCAAAGACGATGGAAGGAAATATGACGGTGTGTGCCGATGGTGGCATGATATTTCACAATGCTAATTTTACTTGCCAGGCACATGTTCAATCTCACACTTTGTAACAGACCTTCTGTGTGAGGAAAAGGAAGGGAACAGTTGGTGCTTTGGATGCCTGCAGGCCTCTCTTCCATGCAGTGCTGCGTGAGTTGTGTTGGTCAAGGCACCACGTTGAAAGCATCCATGTCACAAAAAAGCCAACCAGGTAGCATCTGGCAAGGTGCATGAACCTTGCTGACAAAGCTGGGTTCCTGCAGTAGCCTGGCTGCATGTGTCAGGCTAACAACGTGGAGGCAGGCCCAGCCTCTGCTATTGTGTTTCAGACGTAATCAAAACAAATTTTGATGCCTAATTACTTGATCCCTTCTGCATGCAAAACACCTGAAAAAGTCAATACAAGTCCCATAAAACATCACGTGGCTGACTGGGCTTTTAACAAGATTGATGAAAGTTGGAAAGCTGGAATGTGCTTTTTTTTTTTCTTTAATTTAGTCAAGAGAAAGTACTTCAGCAGTGACAGTATTTAAGCACATTTCTAATTGGTTTCCTCTAATTATGTAGGCTTTTGACCTTAGAGTGCTTTATTTCCATTGTTTTCACCTGATAACATCCAAGAACACAAAGTAATATTTCTAGAGTCTGATGATAGTAATGAAGCGAATATGAACAAACTTAACTCCTCAGTTATCCTACCCCACCTTTATAAATTTCCTCTCATTCAGGATGACCGCCTAAACAATGTTTTGTCTGGCTTGACATGAACCCAAATGCTTGAGATCACTGGCAAGTTCAATTCAGACCTCAAAACGATGGCAAGCAGCAATGAAATGTATTTCTATCTTTCCTCACGCAGGCCTCCCACTGCAATGTAAATGTTTGCTTGTCTGAGGTTCCTCAGCAGTTTGTAATCATAATTAACAAAAAAGGGGGAATTAGCTCATATTCTTTGCTGAAACAAAAGACAATTAGTGTGACATGTAGTATTGTGGGTGAAGTAGCAACTCAATTTTTGTCTCCTTCCTTTTTAAATAGTAGACAGGCAAAATGTGCATATCCTCAGTCTCATTCTTTGAGAAACAGCCTCGTCAAGGATAATGGTTCTCATTTTGATTTAATCCCCTCACTAGGGAGTAAATTCTAGCATGCCGTCTGATTTAAAATGATTATTTCAGGATCTTAACTACATTCCTTTAATTTAAGAAGAGATGCAGTAAGGCCATAATTCAGGAAAGCAATTTAGCATATGCTTACCTTTAAAACCCATACTTTTATCTTGTTATCTTCAATTATAATTAAGCATATGCATAAATTTAAGCATATGCACACAAGTGGTTTACTAAATTGGACCTTTTTCATGGCTGCTACATGTGCTATTCAAAAACAGCCATAAACTGATAATAATAGTAAATAAATAAATAAATAGTACAGTTGTCAAGTATTTTTACATTAAGGGGCTGTAAACCTTTTCAAGCAGTCAAGAACACAGAGGACACATGGGGCTGAAATTCTAAGGCAGAAAACACTTTTCAGTATTCATGTGTCTTTTTGAAGAATAATTCTTGCCTTATTACACAAGTGAGGCAACTGGGTCATACATGACTTTTCTGAATGAAAAGGTTATTCTAGTCTGCATCTCTAAAATTAAAAACAAACTCGCTCGTTCTTTTGATTTGGCTGACCTTTAATAAAAGAGCATTTTGTAGCAGTGGAAAGGTACTTCTGTCTGCGGCTGTTAGGAGAGTAATAAAAATACCGCTGAATGGAAAGACACCAGATGGAAGGAATGTCAACATACTGGAACTAATTTAGGAGATTGCTCTGATAGAGAGCAAAGGCATGAGGAGAATTCAAATGGTTCCAGTGCGAAGAGATTGGCCGCCCCTCTTAAACTAACAAACTAAAATCCTTACCCCAGGGTTACATGTAAACGAAATGGAATCAGCCCGCGAGGAGGTAGTCCATTAAGGGGGAAAAAAATCCAACCCCCTCGGCACTCTGACTCGAACATCCTGTAAGCTTGCAGAAAGAGCAAAAGCTTTCTGCTTTGTTTTGCTATTTAAATTTTGTAGTAAATAAGTCCAAATAAGTGAACTGCTGTAGTGAAGAGATGTCCAATGTAGTACAAAATCTTTCTGACTGATGTTTGCAAAACCATGTCTGTGTGGGCTTTCAGCACTTTGGGGGTAAAGTCCATCTCTGGGAGCATGTAAGCTGGATAGCGAGTATGTTCATCCAGTGCCAAACTTGTCCTGGGCAGTTTCAGCAGAGGTGATGCCTGTGTGGCTCTTTCCTGTGTAGCTTTTTCCTACTGCCTTTCAGCAGTAGGGATGAAGAAGATGGAAAGAGAAAGGGAAAGGGAAAGGGAAAGGGAAAGGGAAAGGGAAAGGGAAAGGGAAAGGGAAAGGGAAAGGGAAAGGGAAAGGGAAAGGGAAAGGAAGGCAAGGCAAAAGGCAAGGCAAGCAAAGAAAAAAGAAAAAGAAAAGAAAAGAAAAGAAAAGAAAAGAAAAGAAAAGAAAAGAAAAGAAAAGAAAAGAAAAGAAAAGAAAAGAAAAGAAAAGAAAAAAGAAAAGAAAAGAAAAGAAAAGAAAAGAAAAGAAAAGAAAAGAAAAGAAAAGAAAAGAAAAGAAAAGAAAAGAAAAGAAAAGAAAAGAAAAAAGAAAAAAGAAAAGAAAATAAAAGAAAATGTGCTGATCAGCAAGAGCTCCCTTCCTAGTGCTATTTGGAAGATGGAAAGCTGTAGATAGAAGCTGAGTTCATCATTTCATGGCCTCTAAATATAAATAAGTGGAGAGATTATATCCAAGAATTATTACTATAGTAGAACAGCCTGTGAAAGAGACAGATTGTTGACGTTACACAATGTACTCCGTCTCAGATATGTCTTTGGTAGTGAGAAGTGAAGTTCTTTCCCAGTTTCACATTTCTGTTCTTCAATGAGCTTTGAAGCCAACAGATTTGGTTTCAATTATCAGCTGAGAAGTATAGAAATTTTGTCTTTTTTTTTTCTTCTTTTTTAAATAAATAAACAAACACGTTAGAGTTATGGGAGGGATTTAAAGAAAAGCTGTAAGAAATCTTTCTTTGACCACTGCAACTCAAGGACCCTTTGCTGCTTGTGCGGAGCACTGCTCTTAGCCCCTGCCAAGGCTCCTAGGGCTGGACAGATCAAGCACAAGCAGGCTTGTAGCTCACTGGAAAATGCTGTTTCTCTGTGCATGAAGGCAGTACTCTTGTTCATCTCAGGGACTGTCATATCACAGCCCTTCTATCATACCCAGCATCACTTGACCGCTACAGCTGAGGTGGTGCAGCAGCCCTCCCGCCGCACCGAAGCCTTGCTGCAGCCTTCTCTGTGTATCTCGGCTTGTGGAGTGGTAGAAAGAACCACAGTGGCTCAAAAATAAGTGACGCACAGCTTGTAGCAAGTGTTTCTCCTGCTGCTTTCTCCTCTAACGTGTGGAGCTCATGCCTGGTATCTAAGCAACTCCCGTCTCTCAGCACGTGATTGACGGGCCATCTCTGCTGCTACCACCTGTCTGGGTGCTGATACCGGCACTTATCTTATTTAACCAGCTCTGTTTGCAGAGTATCGGTGCTTGGAAAGAAGCAGGAGCGACCCCACCTTTCTCATACACAACCCCCCTCCTTCCCTTGACCTTGGTTGGGGCTGCGGAGCAGCTGAAGGCCGGCCTGCATGACATGGCCAACGCGTCGGCCACGAGCGGCGGGGCCTTCGTGGAGCAGGGGACCCTGCCAGAGCCATGCTCCTCCACCAGCAGTAGCTGCAGCAGGGTTCAGGCACGCTTCGAGGCGGGGGCGAGTTTCGGAATGAATATGCAGTAGAGTGGCAGATAATAAATCATCCGCAACGAAAACAAAGAGCGAACCAAGCCGTCCCAGAAGCTGTATGGAGGCAATCTGTCCGTCATCAGCCTGCAGGTTACAACCCAGGTGTTAACAGGGCAGTATATTTATTACCTCATTATTATTTGCAGTAAGTCAATCCAGCCTTTAATTAATGCCCTCCTCTCTTCCCCCAGACGTTGGCCACAATGCTTTCTTGGAGCGTATGTTTATAAAACTGCACAGTGTGCTCAGAAGGGAAATTTAGAAGTGTCTGGATGAAGCCTGCCTGGCATCCTAACTGCTGCTGTGAAAATCATGGTGTACATGTCTGATGGGCTGAGAATTGCCAGAATACCACCTTGTCACGTGCCTGATTGTTTTGACCACTGAATTCCTTTATAAGTGTGTGTGTATAGACATAAATCCTACTGCCTTTCCACTCCCTGTACCTTCAGTGGGAGCTCTCAGTTAAGGCATTTTTGTACACTGTTCAGTTCCCTTTCTGCAGGAAAGTAGCTGTACACCTTCTTGTGAGATTCAGCTAATACAATGGAGGTGATCTAAACTGAAATGAAGCAGTTTTTAAAGAAAATTCCTCCCACCTCCCTGAAAAAAAAAAAAAAAAATGATTCTCCATTCACCTCTATTAACAGTGGAAGAGAGAAATTACTGTGCAATTCTCTAACCATTCAGCTACAGTCATGAAGACTGAAGAGCCGAGAGCCCCTTCTCCTCTGGCTGTGTCCCTCTGGTGAGGCAAACAGCCCCTAGAGCTCAGGATGCTCCTCGGCTGGTATTGTTGGAGTGTGCACTCCTGTAAGAGTCCGCTGAGATCCATGCTGCTATGTGGCTAGTTCGCCTTATGCATGCATCATATAATAACTCCTAACTCATTGAACCAGCTGTTTGATCGTGGTTTTTTTTTTTTTTTTTTTTTAAATATTCTTGAATAAAAGCATTTTCAGTGATTTGTCTCAGCTTACTGAAACTACTTTTCGCTTTCCTACACTGCTCTGTTTTTAAGAACCCTTTCCAAGCTCAGAGCAGTGAGTCTGTGCATCAGTGGTAACACATCACAGCACTTCCGTTTATGACACAGGGTATGTTCAGTTTTTCCCAGACAATATCAGTCTGTCATTCTTGGAGAGGATACTGTAAGCATAATCCATCCAGAGACAGCTCTTCCAGTTTCTGAAGTTTATTGTTAATGAGGATGCACATAGGATGTAATCACTGGCAGGAGCCTCTGCTTCGGGGTACAGCAAGGCCAGCAGACGAATGAGCGGCCAATTTTATCTGGCTGTTCACTCTCCCTTTTATCAGAGCTGTTTGGCTGGGGTTCAGGGGTGTTAGAGGGAGCTGCAGAGGCTTTGGCTTGCGGAGTTGAATGACAAGGTGTTGGAGGACATGAGACAAAACTGAAGAGCAGCAAATGTCTACGCGTTGAGAGAGGCAGCTTTACAATTCGCTGCAAAACCTGAGGTGTTTTTCCTTTTGTTTTGTTTTGTTTTTAAACCCTAAGGACTACTGACAGGGCTTTGCTAAAGAGATACAGGAAGGCATTGTTTCAGTAGGGCTGGTCAGAACTAGCATCCGTTTGTAATAACCTCTGTAACCTCATTAAATTGAAGATGTTTTGCTGCCAGTGTGACATGGCTTCAGCATGCTGCTGCCACAGAATAAAACAGAAGGAAAGTCACCACGTTTTAACATGAGCAGTGGTTATTTATGGCAGGTGCAGGATGTTTGCAGTGGCTTGTGGAGGATTTTTGGTGTCAGAAGGGAAAAACTGTTTAGCAGCCAGAGCATTATGGCAATTTGAGACTTCTCATGGCCAGCTGTACTAGATTAAGTGTTTAGTTATCTGCAAGTCCAGTGAAGTCCTTGACAGCACGTGGCATGAAGTACCCTGAGCCCCAAAGAACAGGCATGCTGTGACGTGTATGAGATCAATGTTCCTTGCACCGCTTACGTGGGAGCTGCGCATTGCTGCCGGCTCTGCGCAAGTGGCAAAGGACATATCTGCAGCATGCAGTGGGACCTGCGGCAGGGGCTGGACGTAAGTGAGCACCAGGATGAGGTGTGTGCATGAGATGGATTGCAGAGCCATGCTGAGAAGAGCTGTACAGCTCTGGAGACACTGCAGCCACTGCTAGCTCAGGTGTCTGTGCCCCGCGTGCTGCTGCACAGAGCTGGGCTAGAAGAGGATGCCTGCATCAGTGCGTTTGTTGGGTTTTGGTGGCAAGTGAACCAACAGTCATTATAAGCCAAATTGCTATTCTGTATCAGGCAGTCATTGAAGGTAGAGTCTATTATCCCTTTTATTAACCCTTTCCAAATGGTGTGATAGCTCCTGATTCCTTCTGTCACCTGGCCCCAAGAGGACTACAGGTAAGAGGCAGTCCCTGTTGGAGCCAGGTGTCATTCAGGTGTCATTGGCACAAGTGTCCACCTCACCTCACCAAGATAAAGTTGGCTTTGCCACTGTGGCCCTGTGTTGTATTGGCAAAGACCTTCTTTCGTCTAGCTGTGTGAAAGGCAGCAGCTCCTCAAAGCCTTAACTTCCTTTTCTTCATCTGAAACATTGTCACCTTTCTAGGGAAAAATTTAGCTTTGGAATTAGGTTTTGGGATTGTCTGTCTGCAGGCTGCAGTGATGACACAGGATACGTTCAGTCATCCTAAGTCTTCTTCAACCTTTAAAGTGTTTTTAAAAGGTATTGGATCAACTGTGTTTTTGTTTTTTCTTTTATCCTGTGCAGTGTTTGAAAATAAAGATAAGATTGTGATCATCATGGAGTATGCAAGTAAAGGAGAGTTGTATGATTACATCAGTGAGAGGCGGCGGCTGAGCGAAAGAGAGACAAGACATTTCTTCCGACAAATAGTCTCTGCTGTACATTACTGCCACAAGGTGAGCAAAGGATTTGATATTAAAAAATGCTATTTGAAGGCTGAGTAGTGATTATATTTCAAAGCACGTCTGTGGCAACAGCATTCATTATTAAGTATGACAGCATGTGATTATATCAGTACACCAGAAGAGTGAAAGTGCTACAGTAGTTCTCTGCCTGTTTTTAAAGACTAAGGGTGTTTTCCTGTGTTATGGCATACTACCAGCCACACTCTTACATTAGCCCTACATCCCATTTTTCCTGTGGAAGTAGTTCTCGTGACATAAAAAAACAATTAACTACATTAGCTAGAAAAGGCATTACATAGACATTCTAGTACATGGATATTAATATATGCAAATTAATGACAATTCACAATTTCAATGTGCAAGTGAAGAGCTTTATAAAGTATATAAAATACATGAAAGCAAAATAGCCTGGAGAAAGCTATGAGTGTTCAGCTTTAGCATGTACTCACTAGTTAGAAATAACTTTTCCAGATGTAGGAGGAGCACTAGAAAGATACCCTTTGCTAACGACTTTATCCATCATGGTACCCAGTCGAATAACAATGTAAGCAATTAAATCCAAAGTAACTGACTGGCTGTCATGGACTTTTATCCCTGCTGCATACAGCCAAAACTTGCATGAGGCTAAAGGCAACGAGCAGCTAACACAGTCTTTTGTTTGAATTCTTGAACATTTTAATCTCCATTTGAATTCTGATAAACAAGGCAGATTTTCAAAGTCCTCACTGTGAAGCACTGAAAAGCTGCAGTGGCCTTTTTGGTGCAGTTAATTTTTCCCAAATTTCTTCAAAGAAGTCTCTGACCTAAACCCAGCTTGTTCGTTTTCATCCCTAACACTTACAGTCTTTTAGGATTTTAACTCCCCTGATCCACACGGCTGCACACTGGAGGAAGGAGGGCTTTTGTAAGGACTAACGTCATTGACAGATATTGTTTTCTGGTGCCTGGGAAGAATATATTGCTTTCATGCAGTGGGGGCAGGATCCGGGCTGGAATTAAGTTCTAAAAAGACCCCCCCCCTCCTGCTGTTTTACGGGCTTTGTGGGAGGACAGATTCCAGTCATTCTTCCCTTAACCACACACCAAGTGACTAATACATCGCCTGTCACTAGTCACTGGGCCGTGAGTGTTATGACAGTGAAATCAGCCCTGAAATGCAGATGCAAAGACCACCCTGCCAGCTCACCTTTGATTTGCCCAATATTTTCTTATATTCTGTTTCTTCCTTACTTATTTCAGAACGGAGTTGTCCACAGGGACCTAAAACTGGAAAACATCCTTCTTGATGACAATTTTAATATTAAGGTAGGATTCTTTCTCTCATCTTCTCAGAATGGATTTGCATGTTTTGTAACATTTTTATCCAAGGTATTAGAAGAGCCAGTGTTATGGCAACAGCTACTAAGCAACAGCATCTGGCAAGAGGCTCAGGGGTTTGGAGGTTGGGGAAAGAGCACCACTGGTGACGAGTCAGACACGCTAACTGAAACTGTGCAAAATTTGGGGGAGGAGGCCCTGTCCTTCCACCCAAAGACCACGATTCTCCAAGCAGCATCTATTTACTGGTGGAAACAGCAGCACGTTTTGTGCAAATTAGTTTATTTTACAAATGGTATTATTACTGACTGCTGCTGGGGCTAGAGAAAAAAAACAACCTCCTGGTCTACAGGGTTCAAGTGCCTCCTACAGAACACTCTGAATGTCCTTTTGATCATGGCTAGAAAATAAGCAAATAGAGTTTCAAAATAAACCTAGTAAGGCACATGTGCTTCATTAGGAAGTGGCCTTGGAACTCCAGACACAAACGTATACTTTGGATAGTGATGTCAGTGATGTCACTTCCATGTCATTGCTCCCCAGTGAAAGCATGGGAATGACCTTTTTTCCCTTCTTCTTCCATTTTTGCTAAAAGCTGCAACACAAAGACAAATAATGCAGGGATTAGTGAAGACTTCAGGTGGCTGAACCTGTTTCACTTTCAGCTTTGTTCCTGCCTGGCTGGCTGGGTTCACTGATCTGCAGACACACAGACAGAGGCAAGGACGCCAAAGCGTTTCTGCTGACTCTTGGGCATCCTTGCTTAATTAACAAAGGAAAACAATCAAGGAGCTGTCTGCATAGCCAGCTAAATAGTCTGGATTTTCGCTTTTTCTCTGCTGAAAGTCCTGAGGCTGCACGCACTGCCTCCTGCTTACGCTGGAGAGATTGTCTTCATTTTAAGCTGCTGTGCAATGGAAATGGAAAGTAGCATATGGTAGCCGCCATCTGTGTAGCATTGATGACAGAAGCTAACTTGGATCAACTGGTGGATTAAAGACACATAAATATGCGGTTTCTAAAAATAGGCTTTTACAGAAGGCCCATCCTATGCAGCGCTTGGACATTTTGCTGTTAACATCCCGTGTCAGGGCGAACCTCTCCGCTTCTGTTCCCGCAGCGCCGCTCCCTGCGGCAGCCCCAGATGGTCTGAGCAGTGCTGAAAACAAAAAGTCGCCTTTCTAGGACATTGTATACGGAACAGGCTTCCGCAGGCAGGATGACCTTTCTTTCCACATTACGCACCAAGCTATCTTCCCAGCTAATCAGGGAATTCTTGAGAGAAAAGAGGAATTTGGGGAATTTGCTAGCTGCGGTGGCCTGGATCTCGGCACTGTAGTCTTCATATGCAAAACCAATCACTTCCCCGAGCCTCTGGGGAGCTGCGCTTTGTCAGAAGGCTCAGCAGCCTCCCCTGTCTTCTTTCTGAGAGCCTGATCTTCCTGCGGGGGCGAGAGGGAGGATGGGGGCCCAGGGGCTGCAAAACCACAGATGTATTTCAGCTGCCACAGAGACGGGCACTGCTGTGCCAAGAAATTCAGGTCCAACCGTTTGGACTCACCTTTTCCATGAAGGCTGCCCTTCCCTGAACTAAATGGTGTTTGAGCTGCTAGGTGGGTATTTTGTATAGTTCCAGCCTTTCTCCGGTTACTTCTCTGAGGACTTCAGAGCACAGCTCAGTGGACAAGGCTGACTCGTGTGGATGGGTGGCTTCAGGCTCTCTAGCTGCCCACTGCTAACAGTATCCACAAAGTCTCATGAAGCTAATAAATAAAATGAGCTGGGGAAGCAGTTTGTATTTTATGCATATCAATATCAATAGCGTTTGAATGAGGGTTACTTCAAGAGGCAACTCTTTTTTTTTTGTAGTTTACCTTTTTCTCCCTTCCGTCTCTTTTACACCTTTCCTACCTCACGACTAAGCTCAGCTTTGAATACTTGATGTTAAATGTACCGCTGCTATTTCCTTGATCCTGAAGCCTTGAATGCATTACTGTGGTTTCTGTGTTAGTTGCACAGAATTTTACTTCCCACTTTTTCTTTGTTTCACTAAACAGTAACCGTTGGCAAGGAAACACATATGGAGCTGTAAATTATTTATTGGGAGCAAATCTATCAGGTCCTGATTCTGAAATTATGTATATAGTTTATTCTTATATCTGGTTATTCAGGTGGAAACAGAGAAATATGCAGTTTGGGGGATGGTATTGACTGATAGCTTCAAGAACTCAGTGGAAGACATTTTCTAGAAATGGAGTGATAGTCTTATCTGTACTCCGTCACTATTTACATTTCATTCAGTGGATTACAAGGCACTTACAAAATTGGCAGTCTGATTTTAAGAATGACAAAATGAAAGGAATCCCTTTGTTCCTGGGTGCAATGTGCAATTGAAAACATGTTTCTGAAGAATCCAATGATCTAGACACTGCGGTATATACACAAACATGTCATAGTAACGTGAGGACAAAATTAATAAGATATGGTAAAAATAGATCCGTGTAGCACAACTCAAGCAGTAATTCCAGGACAGGAAATAAAGAGGACAATTAATCCATCAGAAGTTATTATCCAGCCTAAAAGGGCCCCAAGCCATTTTACATGATACTACAGTAACTTGGAAACCATTTGTAAATTTTAGCTATAGAAATGAAGGTCATGAAACGGTGTTTGGAAACATAATTAGCTTTTTTTCTTAAGTTAAAGTAGTGAGTAGAAGTCTCTGGAAACAATTGTGTTGAAGTACAGCAACTAGGAAACACCGGTGTCTGAAAGCTGACAAAAAATTACAAGTTTTGAAGAGTCCTGTAGGTCTACAGGCCAGAGCTGGAGGGCAATGAGGGGAAGAAAGTGATCTGATCAGTGTTATGTAGTTATGTTTTTCAGTGTCTTGGTATATGTGGTAGTATTTTCTGCAAATTATTGCTTAAAACCCCTAAATGCAGCAAACACAAATAAATGAAATGAGTTTTAAGCACTTACAAGACTGAACATGCACCCAGATCTGCGGGGTACAAGGGTTTAATACAGCCAATTCATCAAATGCTATCTTGCCTTTCTCGCCAGATATACACCCAACTGGGGCACTTTCATACTTTCGAGAGGATATCTTCCTTCATAGTCCTAACGCAGCTGGGGTGGGCAGGGTTAGACAGGTAGCAGGGCTAAGGCAGCCCCAGAGCACTGCAAGAGCTGCCTTCAGCTGGTGAATTGGAGAGCTCTGTGTGGAAGAGGTTCACACCAGATTTAGGCATCTGCCCTTTGTGGTCTTGAAAAAAAAAAGCCTTGAATCCTTCCTTTTCTTTGTTAGTCTTAAAGGCACTGAGTTCCTAGTGTTTGGTTCACTCTAGGGATGACTTTGCTAGAAGAACTAGCAGTGGGGTGAGGGTGTAGTTGCCCCCATTAGCTCCTGCAAACGGCATGATGAGGACCACATGCACCCCGTGCAGTGCTGCAGTGCTTCCCCAGTGCCTAAATCCCCCAAACTGCACTCAGCGAGCTTCAGAGAAACTGCTGCACAGTGCGACAGCCAGGGAACTAGTGCTTCTTGCTATCCAAATGCTGTGTCCCTGTCCTGTGCCACAAGCTACCCCCAGGGATGCCTCTGACACGCTGCCTGGCGCGACGGAGAGAGCCTCCTTGCTCACAGCAGGGCTGCGGCGGCTCCTGGACTGGGAATTGCACCTAAAATAGATGTCTAGCAGAGCTTGACGCAAGCTGCATGATCAGCCCCAAAGTGATAGAAGGAGACAAAAATGCAAGTATAATAGTAACATAATCCCACTAACTACACTTTCTCCTGGGCTGGTAAGGGGACACCAATCAGACTAACCACCGAGAACCCATGAGGGTTTCGTATGTGCAGGGTAAGTGTATGTAATTGGGATTTACCTTGCTGGAAGTCTCACCCGGTGCACACGCATTTCAATTGCTCTAAGAGACTTAATTATTTTTCTGTCTACAGCACAAAAAGACAGATTCTTAAGCAGGGCAAAACCGACAGTTTCCACAAGTGCAAACCTCATGGAATTTATAGTCGACGCTTAAACAATAAATTGCATCTGGTTGATCAGAGTAACAATAAATACGAAACATTCACCTCCTGAAGTGAGGGGAATAAAGCCCACTTCCCAGCTCCTCCCAATTTAGGAAGTTTTTTGACTTGATGCCTTAGTTCCATTTAAGTGCCAAGAACATGAAGTAATGTTGGCTTCTATTAATCTTGTTTTGGGGGGGCATGACAGTTTTAATGGGAAAAGCTGATAAACATCAGTCTGTGAGTATGGGAGTGGACTGTAACATAAATACTCTTTTCCTGAATGGTCAAAATGAAAACATAAATGCCCGGTCTGAGAGTTTCTTAGTGTGAACAATGGTATGTGTAGCCCTATATATATTCATGCACATCTACATGCATTTTATACATTCCATGGTGTTAAGGGAATGTATTTTCTTAAGGAATCACACTGTGCAGTGTCTGTCCTTGTCTTAGCTGCATCCTGAACTAAAATAAAACTCAGTGACCAGCACGAAGTTTCAGTGCTGAAATGATCCCATTCTTCCCATGATTGACAGGGCACACTTCATAGGGCTTAAAACCAACTTCCTGCAAGCCAGTCAGGGTGACTTGATAAGAAAGTGGAATTCAGAGCAATTAAGTGCAATCTGAGCCATGAGAATATGTTTGCAGACTGCAATTGTACACCAGCTGTTTTCAATGACATTCCAGCCATACAATGATGATTTTACAAACCACGTTTATTTAAGGGCTGAATTTTCTGCTGTGGGTTGATGATACGCTGTTTGGGGGACTGAGCAAGTTCAAGCCATGAATGGACGTGGTGGAATGAATTAATATTAATGAACAGGAATCGGCTGCTCTTTGAGCAAGACATTGTGAACCCAAATTGTCAGCAGAATACCTGCACACACTGAACATCAAAACAGGAGGAGAGGGGGAAGTATGAAATTTCATATTTGCTCTGTGACTTTAAAAAAATTGTGAAAATGATATTTTAAAATAGGAGTTTATATTTTTAACATGAAAGTATATCTGTGTATATATAGATAGATAGGTATTTATGGATATTTATGTATTCATTTTATCCATAAATATTATTTTTCATGGTAAGGAAAGAAAATTGGGAACTTCTGTCTGTACTTCACCAGCTTTCTTACTTCAGTCTCAACTATGACATTTTTTAGCCTAGTTTTGATAGTTAACAGAGACAAATTCTTTATGGCTCCCAAGAGTTTGCTAGACATTGGAGTTAAACAGGTATTAGCAGCAATGGTGATACACATTTTAGAAAGTCAAAAGTGATTGCTGCTGCTGGTAAATTCCCTTTCTTTTCTGGTCACTTTGTCTTATCTTGAATTTTTTCTTATAATATCAAGTAATCACTGCTTCTTTCTGGGGTTTAATTTCTTTCTGGTAGAAAAGACATGAATAAGGTGAGAAAAACCCAGAGAAAGCCCCTGTCTCTTAAAGCTATAAACTGATAATACCTTTTTTATGCCGGTGCTTTATGTCTTTTATGTATGTCCTGTGTCAGTAGTGGGCAGTCATAAAAATATCTCTAGGAAACAGAAACATTTAGGTTTCAAACAAGATAAAAAATGAGATGTGTTGCCTTCTGCTAGAGAAACAAAGGAAATGCAAAGGTTGTGGGAGTATTTAGTGTTGCTATCCTCAGCCTTTGTTTTGAACAAGAACAGGGAATTGAAGTAAACAAATTATTTGGACCTGATCCTGCAATTCCTACATGGGCAAGATTCCCAATGGTCTCAAGGGGAGTTTTGTTTGTGTTGGGAAAGCCAGATTTGGGCCCATTGTTTCCAGTTAGGAACCAGACTTGTGTTTATTATCTCATGATAGACATCTCGTTTGCTTAACGACTCAGATTCCTCAGCTTGGAGTCCCTGAATGTGTAACAGTTATTGTCTGCCTCACTTTCCCCTCTTTTCAAGCAGAGCTATGTTCCACGTGATTTCAAGAATCACTTGCTTTTGTAATCTTACACTTAGTTTCCTATGACACACCTGCCTCACTCCTCCTCTTGTTTTGAAAGGTCTTGGCTTTGGGCTTGCATGTGCAATATAAGAACAGTAGTACATTCTGTTTGCATTCCCTTGGTATTAATGATTATACAAGATGAAGAGTAATCAGTGGACAATAGTCCAGTGCCTCCCGGTATGAAATTGTCTTTGTAAGCACATGCAGTTCATCTAGCAAAAAATCACTAATTGATGGTTGTACTTGGCAGTGACCTGTCTGCGAATGGAATCAAAACATCCTTGTTCCTAGTCTGGAGGATTTAACTTGGGGACCCTTCTCCTTCTCTAGGAAGCCTTCTAAAAAAGCCATGAAATCATAGAAAAATGGGTTGGCAAGTGAACTTGAGAGGTTATCCATGTTGAGAGCCCTGCCCTGCAGCAGGGTCAAGTATAGCTTAGTCTTTCCCAATAAAGGATTTTCTGCTCCTTTGAGATATTGTTAATGTTACAGAAGCCTTGTGCAATTGTCTTTGCAGATTGCTGACTTTGGACTCTCCAACCTCTATCACAAAGACAAGTTTCTGCAGACCTTTTGTGGAAGCCCACTGTATGCTTCCCCTGAAATAGTTAATGGACGACCTTACAGAGGCCCAGAGGTAAGAAGGGTCAGTTTTTCTGTGGTGGTACTGGGATGTCCTTGATGATACCGGCCTTGTGGGTTAGTCTTAATACTAGAGTTGTTGCACATGTATGTGTGAGTCGGTGTCTCCCATATTGAAAGTTCTCGAGCTGCCTTTGTTTGCTTTACCTGTGGTTATTTAGATGTTAGATTCTGGTTTGCCCATCGGTAGGTGCATCTGGACATGGCAGGGAGAATGGCGGGGATCAGCTTTCCTGGGCTTCACACTCATTGTCTCTGTATTGCAGGTTGACAGCTGGGCCCTTGGTGTATTGCTTTACACTCTGGTTTATGGAACGATGCCCTTTGATGGCTTTGATCACAAAAATCTCATCAGGCAAATCAGCAGTGGAGAATATCGTGAGCCAACACAGACCTCAGGTATAAAAAAGGAGTGAGGGCAATGTATTGAGCTGACAGGAGTTCAGAATGGAAGATTTGCCCCGTGCCTTTTGGAATATTTTGGTGTCATGTTAGAACGACACAGAAAAAAAATCTCTCATTCCCCTACTGACTTCATCTGCTCTCAATTCCCATCTGGGTACAGCATTTACCAAAAGCCCTTTTGAAATGAAAGTTTTATAGCAGATAGATTTTATTGCCTTGGGGAAACTTCAGCAAGCTCTTTTAACTAGATCTATGGCAGTGGAAGAAGGTCTGTTAGCTATTGCAAGTGGAATTGTTCAGACAAGCTGTAAACCGATACAACATACTGGTAAAGACCAGCCCTCTGACTACACTGTAGTATATCATGAGCAGAGAGAGGGTGAATGGTCAGGGCAAAGCAGCCTCTTATCTGAGAAGCTAGGCCAAAATCTGAAGTAAATGCCACTGTGTTTGCATTTATTTCTTCTTAGAGGATAACACATTAAGCTGTCACTTGACAGAAAAGCATCAAGTCTGGGTCATTGACATAATAGCTCTTTACAGCCTTAAAAATATGTATATGTGTATATATTATTATATTTAGCTAAATATTTATCTCTCATCATTTGTTTGCCATCCATTCAATTTTCTGCTGCCTTGTCACTCTCTTTATAAAAAGAATCATTTAAAATATACAGAATACTGCACTTTTTATGAAAAAAAAAGTAAAGCTAAAAGCAGTCATATATAGAGCATTTAAAATATCCCAATTCCCCTTTGTTTTCCTCCAAGTTTTATAATTATTAGAGTAGACAACATTAGAACAGGGAGGTGGTGGAGTCACCATCCCTGGGGGTGTTCAAGGAATGGTTGGACGTGGTGCTTGGGGATGTGGTTTAGTGGGTGATACTTGTGGTTGGGGGATGGTTGGACCAGATGATCTTGGAGGTCTTTTCCAACCTTAAAGATTCTACGATTCTATGAAAGATTGGTGATTTCTTTCAGTAATATGGAACTATTCATTGACCAATACAAGACAAATCTTAATTTATTTGATAAACAAATGTACCAATTCACCCTGGGTGTATCATACTCTGTTGATAGAAAGTAGTCCTCAAATTCATTTTCCAGCATTGACTGATGGCCAAAGCCTTGCCCCCTTTCACATCTCCAGTTGTAATAACCATTATTTTTGTGCTTTTGATTAGCTTCAGGCTTCAGTTTTAAACTGAGGAAACCAAGAGTGCCAATATTTTAAACTTCATATTTTATTATTTGTCCATAGATGCTCGCGGTCTTATCAGGTGGATGCTGATGGTGAACCCTGAACGCCGAGCAACCATTGAAGATATTGCCAACCACTGGTGGGTTAACTGGGGCTACAAGAGTAGTGTTTGTGACTGTGATGCCATGAGGGACTCTGAGTCCCCGTTGCTGGCAAGGTTCATTGATTGGCATCACCGTTCTACTGGCCTCCAACCAGAGACTGAAACCAAAATGAAGTGCCTTTCTAAGCCCAAAGGTCCTGAAGTCACACTAGAGAGACAAAGGTCTCTGAAAAAATCAAAAAAGGAAAATGACATTGCACAGTCCATCCAGGAAGGAGGAGCTGAAAATGCATCCAAACCCACTTCCAAGAGACCCAAAGGCATCCTGAAGAAAAGGAGCAACAGTGAACATCGATCTCACAGTGCGGGGTTCATTGAAGGTGTGGTCAGCCCAGCGTTACCCTCTGCTTTTAAGCTGGAGCAAGAGTTGTGTAGGACTGGCGTAGCCATTAAAAGTGTTGTGGAGGGAGAGGTAGTAGCCAAGTATGGCACTAAGCAGTCTTCACTAATGCCAAAAAAAGGAATCCTAAAGAAGACTCAGCAGAGAGAATCTGGCTATTACTCCTCTCCGGAACGAAGTGAATCTTCTGAACTCTTGGACAATAATGATGAAACAGTAAACAGTGACACTTCTCCGGGGGTCACAGAGCCATCCAGAAATGGGTCTTACAGTCATTCCTGCAGGCGTAAGGGTATCTTGAAACATAACAGCAAGTATTCTACCAGCAGCACTGAATCTGCTTTAATTAGCCCTGATACACCGACGTTGGAGGCCATGGAAGAAGTGGTCCTGCCCGGGGATGCATTACCTCGAAGTTACAGTCGCCCTTCCAGCGTGATTAGTGATGACAGTATTTTGTCCAGTGACTCCTTTGATTTGCTGGACTTGCAAGAGAACAGGCCAAACAGACAGAGGATACGGAGCTGTGTCTCTGCTGAAAATTTCCTCCAGATCCAAGACTTCGAAGGACTTCAGAACTGCCCACGGCCACAGTATCTAAAACGGTATCGTAACCGTCTGGGGGACAGCAGTTTTTCCCTTCTCACAGACATGGATGATGTGACTCAGGTCTACAAGAAAGCCCTAGAGATCTGCAACAAGCTCAACTAGCAGACGGGAGATGGAAAGGGAGGGGAGGGAGTTGTTCTGTGTACCTTTATGGTGAAGTAAGCCAGGTTACTGATTTGCTGATGATGGTAGGTTTTCCTTCAAAAGACTTGACTGTACCTACTTAGCTGAACTCCTAGCAAAGTCTAAAGTAGCCCCAAAGTCATCTCACACTTCTCTAATTCTGTGTCCTCAAAATATTACCCAGCTGACCACAGAAAATCCTTTGGTCTTTGAATATGTGATGAAAATGTATCAGGATCTAGCAGACAAAAGCATCGAGGTTTAATGGCTTGAAGTGAAAGTTAGACAGAATTAAAACTGGAAGTGAGGCACACACATTTTGAGAGGTTTCTAATTAATATTAGTTTAGCTATATCAAGAGATGAGCTGAATTCTTCAAGTCAATTGTGGATGTCTTTTAGAAAGAGAAGCTTTACTTTCGCCTGAAATTATTCATCTGGATACAGGCATTACATGTTGGGGATCTTCGGTTTGCATTGTGCAGGAGATCAGGCTGGATGGTCACCATGGTTCCTTCTGCCAGGGTGATCTGAGGAGGTGTCTGAACCCTTTCTGGGACAAATAATTCGAGAGTGTTAGCCCAGAATAACCTTGCATGGAGCAGGCATTCAGATCTGGCCCTTCCCACAGCCATTGCTCTTCAGTGAGCAGAAGGCCCTAATTTTTTTTTTTTTTCCAACTACCAGCAAAAGCAGAGTCAGAGAAATGAGAACAGAAGCTGGAAGAAATTGATGTTGTAAGCAGCTACATGATTCTTCAAAACATTTCAACCCACATATTCAGTTTTACTTTTTTTAAAAGGCCGGCCAGATGGATGCCCATAGGTAGATGGATCTAACAAAGGGTTCCAAGGGCTAACAGACCCTCCAAGAGTTCAGTCAGTGTCAGCAAATGGTGCCACCTTGCTATTAGCTTGTAGTATCTGAGGGTGACAGGTAGTTTGTGAGCAGAATGTTAAGTAAAGAAAAGGTTGTAGCATGTAGGAAATGGATAGAGGTCAGAAAGTTGGTGGGAATATGCCTTTCTCCAAATGAAAATGTTTCTAAGTAGGTAGTAATGGAGCAAAAAGAATTGAGCGATGAAATGATAATAGTAGATTTGATAACAGTTAGCGTAAAAATGCAGGCCTCTATGTAGATAGTGTAGCTGGTACTGCGTGTGCAACGACGCCAGCTTGGAAAAACGGGAAGGATATGGGTGTGTGTTCTCAGACATACCTGAATATCCAGACTAAAGGCTTCAACTCCCATAAAGGTATCACATGGGTCTACTGGATTACCTGAATGTAAGCCTCTGTCAGAAAGGCACTGTGTGTTTGACAGGCCTGGGCAAACTGGAATCTTAAGGCCCGTTTCAGTCACATTGATGTGAGCACATAGCCCCTGGCTATCTTAGAGGTGCACTGGTGTGAATAAATGGTAGGTTTCAGCCTATGATGTCAAATGAGCCACAGCTGCAAAATCCGTGTGTGCAGACATATCCAGAAGAGAGAAGCATGGCACAAACTCTGTTCTCACTCCTCCCCTGGAACTGGAACTGAAAACAGACTTTGGCCCGCTGTGTCCAAAATCCTAGAAATAATGCAGAAACGGAAAAGTGTTCCTCTGGGAATTCAGGGGTAACCCCACGAACAGTTGGCATCTGGTGCAGGGAGCAATTTCACTTGCAAATTGTTTATTTGGTGCGTCACGGTACTTCAGTCTGCCAGTTCCTCCTAAAAACCAACAAGGTTTTATGCCTTGTATAAAGATGAATGAGCTCAAATTTCCTAAGCCAGTTAATCTGTCTCTGTGGAGAACCTTTTCTTCTCGTGAAACACTGGACCAAATTTGGCCCTGGAGTCAACAGCATCAATACCCACACAATGTATGAGAGATGTGCTCTCAGGCAGTCAAGTGAAATTTGGCTCACTGCTCATTTGCTCAGGAAGGGCAATTTCAGGGCATTTCTCTACAGACCTGTATGACACGTTTGGTGTGATGCTCAGATGTCCTGCCTTCTCACAGGTCCTGCATTTGCTCCTTTAGCCCATCCAAAACTAACACCCAATTTTGCAGTTTATTTAATTAACAGGTTTACTGTGATGTGTTTGAAAACAACCCAACGTAGTCTCCACGGCCTTTCAGAAACTTTACAGCCACAGCTTTTAACTTGTGCCCTGGGGCAGAAGAGCCAGATCCTCAGCTGGTGTAACTCAGCACCATCCTGTTGATGTGACGGAGCATCCCTTCGGTGGGGTTGCACCGATTGACACCTTCCCTGCGGATCTGGTGCTAAATCTTGAGTGGATTTATAGAGGTTTTACGATGAAGGGAAGGGAACTCAACCAGCTGTGGCAGGGAACTGAGGAGCACCCTGAAGGCTCGTATCTACCTAGGCTTTTGCCCAGGCCTGCTTCCTTGTGTACAAATGTGAATGAGTGAGTGACTGCTTGCTGCCAAACTGGAAATGTTTCGTAGGGATTTACTGGCATGTTACTGGCATGTTACATGTTTACTGGCATGTTATCATTCCTAGAGGAGAAGAAAAAAAAAACTTGACTGCACATTGTTATTATTAGTGTTGTGATTTTTATTTAATTTTTTTGTAATACAAAGTTGACTTTTTTATTTGAATTTGTCTTTTTTTTATTTATTGGTCTGAAAGCCATTTCAAAGGTATAATAATATATTTGGTGTAATTTAATTGGTGCAACATTATTTTACAGCTCCGGCCAAAATTGTTTGGTGTTTTGTTTTGTTTTGTTTTTGTTTTTTCTCCCAATCCTTGGTTGGTTTGAGCTCTACGAGGCACACAGGGGAAAACGCTGGATAATCACCCAAAGTGTTTGTATTTTTAATCTGATACTGTTTTTTATTAAATAAAATGGAATTAATGTAACTGTGAAGAGTCTCTCTCTTTCTTTTTCACTGTACATCAGCGTCAGCCAA
This sequence comes from Aythya fuligula, assembly GCF_009819795.1. Lineage (NCBI taxonomy): Eukaryota > Metazoa > Chordata > Aves > Anseriformes > Anatidae > Aythya > Aythya fuligula. The sequence continues at coordinate 57,485,870 of NC_045559.1, forward strand.
GGCCAAATGGTAATGAACTTGTCATGCAGAAATACAGCAGCATCACAGCGCATTGTACCAAGTTGTTTATGCAGAGCTTCTTGGCTGGTTTGTGCATTTCAGTATACTGTGGGTGGCCACAGAGACTCCCCTGCTATGAACAAATTGGCACCACAAAATGCCCAAAGCTTTCAGCTCTGTAAATGTTTGGTGGAGAATAACAGCTGACTGGGCTTTCTCTGCTGGAAGATAAGAAGGTCTGTGCTGCAGGTGAGACAGAGCAGGCCGGCTTTTGAGACACGGCACAACTTATTTGTAGCCCAGAGACATGTGGTCACGGTCCTTTCCCCTCTCTGGTGAGGAGGACAGTTTATTTCCAGTTTTAATGTCCCTGTGGTGTAATTTAAGGGTTGTTTCGGCAAAAGGCTGGTGGCCATCTCCTGTTGTTGAATATGGAGTGGTTTCAGTCAGGTGGCTTTGAGCAGTCAGAGTAGTCAGCTGGCAAAAAGAGGCAAAAAGGAGTCAGTTTTCATTTTTTTGGAGTGCCCTTGATAACCAAAAGTCTTGAGATTGTTTTTCTTGGAAAGCAGGTCGTTGTCATAAGGGAAACTGGGTGTTAGGTATGCTGTGTGTGCTGGTGTCTTGTTAAAATAAAGGAAATGGTTGGCACTGTCTTGAAGTTGGCTCCGAGCAAGACACCATTAAACTGCACCCTTGATGCAGCCAGCCAAGATACCTGTGGTGTGTATTCCTCTGCTTTTTAAATTACGGGAGGTTTGGATTAGGAACCAGAGTTTGGATCTCATGCAAAAGAGACTTTAATTTTTCAAATTCATTTTCTCTCGAGCTTTTTAAAGCAAAAAGTCGTGGCTGTAGGTGCTAGATTTATTTATCATCACCACTTAACAACCAGTGGGAATTAACAGAAAAACCCAATGATGCAGAAAGGCAAATAAGCTGTTGATACCTTACAGAGAGAATGATTAGCTGCCGTATGCTAATTGAGTCAGAAAGTGAAAGGTACATATCCAAAGTCAGCAAGTGTGTTCTTGTACCTGAGACGAATAAGGTCTAACTGTGTGGGTGCTGGATGGTGGAAAATGTAATGTAAGTCTCTTCTGCAATAGCAATTATGAAACTTCTTATTTTAGCACACTAGGAAAAAAAAATGAAGTTGAGGGCAAACCATTTGTTTTCTTTTAAAAATAATGACTTTTAGAAAAAAAAAAAAATCTGGATGGCTGGTTATGGTGTGTGCATGTGGCAAGTACTGAGAAGAAATTAGGTACGTGTTTGTACGGTTCTGGGAGCACACACTTCTGGGGTGTGGTGGGGAGGTGGGTGTCTAATTGTCCTATTTATTGAAGGAAATAAGTGTACAGTGAGACACCTTTGTCGAAGTTACAGAGTCTGTAGCTAGACCTGGTCTGTGCCGTGGGGATTCCAGTGTTTCTCAGGAATTGTTGAAGTTTTGTGGATTGGGCAAGACTGGAGCAAGGAAGCAAGACTGGAGCCTTGGCAGCTGCATAGTCGAGTGACAAAGCAGTAGTGTGTCATTTTTTTTCATAGGAGCCATAGACAATAACTTCATAACCCTTCCAAAAATTTGCAATCTTGGTTTCCGATTCGGCAAAGCATATGCATGTGCATAGCGTGGCAGTGCAGGGGTCCCTCTCACACCCCTGGTGCATTTACTGAAGTCCTCAGAGGCCAGCCCAGACATTCATGGGACAGCCTGACACTGCTCCTCAGAGCTCGCCAGCCCCTAAATCACTGGTGCAGAGGGGGCATCTCCCTTTGAGGTGGTGCCCACAGCCGACCCGTAGTGCTGGCAAGAGAAGCAATATTCGAAGGGAACTGACAGAGCACCTTTTCTAGGCAGAGAAGCTTGGGTTTGGTTTGTAGTTGTGATTTTCTCACAGCTCTGGTCTCCATTTAGAGACTTCAGGGACTGAGAAAATAAGGCACGACACTGAGGCAAAGGGATGGCACTTTCAGTTATCACAGACAAGTGTTTTAGCAGGTAAATTTGCTAGTGATGCCAGAAGTATGTGTAATTATAAACTTTGCAACACCAGAGCCTGGGTTATAGCTACAGGGTAAGTCATAACCAGTCCAATGGAGGGAGAAGGCCAATACTCATGTAAATGTGGTGTATATGAGAAGCTTATCAGTTTAGCCGGGAGTTTATCTTGGTGTTTCACATCGCATTAAAATGAGATGCTTCTGAAGATGATTCTGCAGAAATGCATTTACTGAGCCAATAGAAACTTAAGCATTTGCTAGCATCAGCCCAGGCTCTGGTTCCTGTTCCAGGGTTGCTGGTTTCAGAGTTTCAGCTGAAAGTTTTAACTCAACAGAGAACAAGTCATGTTTCCCTTGGAATAATGCTATTCAGTATTTGACTAGGGCTTTTATTATTATTATTATTATTGTCTGGTGGAGCTGCCTCCTCTTCCTTGCCAAACCAAGACATCTTTCCCATAAAGGACTTAGTAATTTGGCTGAAGAAGTAACTTTTTTGGATAGACGATCTGAGCATCTTGTTTCTGGCTATCTTTCTACAGCCCTTCTCCCCCACCCCGTGTTTCCTGGAATTTCATCAGTGCAGAAAAACCTTTGATTTGCACATCATCTGGCGATACAGAACCCTGCTCTTTTAAGGACATCTTATGTATTGGCACCAATGCTTAATCATTCCTTGGAAAAGCATTTTACAAGGCAATTTTATGCATGTCCAGAAGGCTCCTCACGCCCTACCTATGTGCTGGGCTTACAGTTCACACTGAGAAGCGCACCAGGCCCAGGGCCACCAAAGGATTAGATAGGTGACTGCCAACAAAATAAGAAAATCAGCTGTGGTTGTTGGCCATAGGCACACTGGCAGGTCAGGACATTGCACTACTTGTTCATTCCTCAAAGCAACTCCACTACTGGCTCGTATTCAGGGTCTTTTGACAGTGAACACCACCTCTCACAAAGCACACCCAGCCCTGAAGCTGTCAGAGACCATGTGGAAACGTTGGTGTCAGCCAGCCTTGATTATTCTTTTTGCCCTTTCCCCATTCACCCCATCCGATTTATTTAAGACAAATAATGCCTATCAGTCTCTCACTTTGTTCAGAACTTGTTTGCTTTTTGTTCACTTTCCCTCCACAGACTGCATAGCACCCTCTCAGTACAGTGGGTTGAATTTTACTTGCGAGGTGCTTTTGCAGCACTTACCCTGGTCCTGGCACTGGCTCTGCTTTGCAGGTTGGTGGCTGACTGGCCCAAGGCACGACCTTGTTCTGCAGCAGTGGCTCCAGCTCTGGTGCCATGCAGCAGGTAATTTTTCTTCTTGGATGTAAAGGAGAGAAACTGTGAACAGGACCTTGAGCTACTAGCATGGCGCTCTCTGAAAAAGACACCATGTGGAGGAACAATTTAGGTGCTGGGCTGCTGGGACAAATGGGTTAGACCAACTGAACGTGAACTCTTGGAAGTGGTGGTGATACTATACCCTACCCAGCAGGAATCTACTTAGGAAATTGTGCTCCTTTCATAGGCTGGGAGATGCTGTCGCACTTTGAAATACAAGTGGGAAACAGCTGTGAAGGAACTGGCTGGAAAGCTGGGGAGGATGGAGAGTGTGCCTTGTTGCTTTGCAGTGATAGAGTTTATTAGCAGACCCCTCCAAATTTTAGCCTCAGAGGTAATAGGACAAGACGTACTTTAAATAGAACCAAAGGGAAAACAAATTCAAAACAGATGTTAGGAAATATGTAAATATATGTTTATATTTACATATAAAGCCCAAACTGCCTGCCAGGCAAGTTTGCTAGACTCAGAGTGTGTCATCATTCTGGCTTTGCTGGGAATTACAAAAAATATTTCTTTAAATGTTCCTTCAAGCCCTGTTGTTCTCTTTTGCTGCACGTCCCAGAGCTTGACAGATTAATCAAGATTTCTTGAGATGAGGGATCTGCTGCCTGAGAAGAGAGGTTTGCTGAATTCCCATACAACTCAGTGCTATGAGGAATTTTAGTCAGCTCCGGTCCTTAGAAACCCCAAGGTAGTTAATCCCCTTGTGCTTCCAGGAAAAATTTGTGTCAGAGTGGAAAGAGGCAATGGCTAATGGTCAAGTAGTAGATCCCCAGATAGTGCAAACTCCTGCTGGCCCAACCCAGATGAGCATCCAGCCTTAAAAAAGAAATTTATATCACTGTGAAATTCTGGTTGGATTCACTGGGAATAGCTTCAAGTCCTATGTGCTGACCACTCAATTTTCCTGTATGAAGAGTTCCAGATTTTCAAACAGGATTTTAGAAACATCTGTTTCCATGAAGCCAGTTTGAGATGCCCACGCCTGAATTTTTGAAACCAATGGCTATCTTCTGCTCCTTGTGACCTCAGACTAAGCCGTGGTCACTAGGTACTTCAAAGGTGAAACGTACTGGACCTTAGATTGTACACATAAAAAGTCATTTACTCACTCCAAGTGACTAACTTCCTCTGAAATTTTCAGCTTTGCCGTAAAAAGGCAACTTAGGGCGACAAAGCTGGTGAGGGGCCTGGAGAACAAGTCCTACGAGGAGCGGCTGAGGGAGCTGGGCTTGTTCAGCCTGGAGAAGAGGAGGCTCAGGGGCAACCTTATCGCTCTCTATAGGTACCTCAAGGGAGGCTGTAGCGAGGTGGGGGTTGGTCTGTTCTCCCACGTGCCTGGTGACAGGATGAGGGGGAATGGGCTTAAGTTGAGCCAGGGGAGTTTTAGGTTAGATGTTAGGAAGAACTTCTTCACTGAAAGGGTTGTTAGGCACAGGAATGGGCTGCCCAGGGAAGTGGTGGAGTCACCATCCCTGGAAGTCTTCAAAAGACGTTTAGATGTAGAGCTTAGGGATATGGTTTAGTGGGGACTGCTAGCGTTAGGTCAGAGGTTGGACTCGATGATCTTGAGGTCTCTTCCAACCTAGAAATTCTGTGATTCTGTGATTCTGTGATTCTGTAACTGGCAGGGGTCTTTCAAATTATTGATGCACCCACGGTGTTGTGTAGATACGTCCCTGCTTCCAAGATTTTGGGGAAATTACACAATTCTTCAGCTGAAATGGAATTTATCGTTATTGTTTTTTTTTTGTTTGTTTGTTTGTTTGTTTTTGTTTTTGTTTTTGTTTTCCTTAGGAATTCAAAATGTTCAAAATTGGAAGTGTTCAAAATTTCTTGGGATTGGATGACTTGGAGTACTGGTTGGAGGACATGTAGACTCAGGCCCTTTCTGACGAAACACAGGCAAAATTTCCAAGAGCTCGTAGCTATTGTTAGAGTTCAAACAATTCACTTCAAGGGAAGTGAAGTGGTACATTTGTTCAAGTTCCTAACGTGGTCTTAACCCAGAGTATCCCACCAGATCAGTGGCAATAGCATGCAGATCAGTCCATGTCTGCATGGACATGGAAATTGCCCTTCTGCTTAGTGGGAGACTTGGTGGTTAGGTGGATAGTTGGACTTGGTGATCTTACAGGTCTTTTCTAACCTGAATAATTATATGATTATTAGAGAAGGTACAAACAGTCCAGAGAGTATATCAGTAATGTCATCTGATATACAAAAAATGATTGTGGTGTCTAGATCCATCAGCATAGTTCCTTTTCATTAGACCCCAAATGCTATTTTCTGAAAAGTTCCAAATTAAGGCCCTGATCTGGCAATGACTTCTAGAATCATAGAATCGTTTAGGTTGGAAAAGACCTCGAGGATCATCAAGTCCAACCATTAACCTAGCACTAAAACATGTCCCTGAACTCCACACTACTTTTAAATACCTCCAGGGATGGTGACTCAACCACTTCTCTGGGCTGCTTGTTCCAGTCCTTCACAATTCTTTCAGCAAATAAAGCTTTCCTAATATCGAGCATAAATGTACCCTGGTGCAACTTGAGGACATTTCTTATTGTCCTGTTGCTTGTTGCCTGGGAGAAGAGACCGACCCCCAACCTCTTTTGTGTTGTAGAGAGCAATAAGGTCTCCTCTGAGCCTCATTTTCTTTAGGTAAAACAGCCTCCCTGTTCCCTCAACCTCTATGTTCTTCTTGTAGTGAGGGGCCCAATGCTGAACACAGCACTTGAGGTGTGGCCTCACCAGGGCTGAGCACAGAGGGACAATCACTTCCCTAGCCCTGCTGGCCACACTGCTTCTGACACAAGCCAGGATGTTGCTGGCCTTCTTGGCCACCCAAGCACACTGCTGGCTCATAATTCAGCTGACTATCAACCAATGCTCCCAAGTCTCTTTCTACCAGGCAGCTTTCCAGTCACTCTTCCCATAGCACTGCTTGGGGTTGTTGTGCCCCAGGTGCAGGACCCGGCACTTGGCCTTGTTGAACTTCATACAGTTGGCCTCAGCCCATCGGCCCAGCCTATCCAGATCCTCCTGCAGAGCCTTCCTACCCTCAAGCAGATCGACACACGCACCTAACTTGGTGTCATCTGCGAACTTACTGAGGGTGCACTTGATCCCCTCATCCAGATCATCAATAAAGATATTAAAGAGAAGTGGCCCCAGTACTGAGCCCTGGCGGACACCACTACAGACCAGCCTCCACCTGGATTTAACTCCATTCACCACAACTCTTTGGGCCTGGCAACCCAGGCAGTTTTTCACCCACCAAAGCGTATGTATGCCTATCCAAGCCATGAGCAGCCAGTTACTTTAGGAGAATGCTGTAGCAAAGTGTTAAAAGCTTTACTAAAGTGTAGGTAGACAACATCCACAGCCTTTCCCTCATCCACTGAATGGATCACCTTGTCATAGAAGGAGATCAGGTTTGTCAAGAAGGACCTTCCTTTTGTAAACCACTGCTGACTGGGCCTGATCACTGGGTTGTCCTGTATGTGCCACGTGAGGGCATTCAAGATAAACTGCTTCCTGGCACCAAGATCAGACTGACAGGCCTGTAGTTCCCCAGGTCCTTATGTAGGCTCCTCTGGAAGAAACAGAACTATTGACAACTACAAGAAAACGAGACAGCATAGAGGCTGCATTTCAACTTGGTGCAAGAGCGGAAAGGAAAGTCTTTACTTGCACTGGAGATAAGTAACTTAACAATTTCCCTATGTTCCATTCTAGTATCAGACCAGATTTACTGGAGCAACACTGCATGGAGGATAGCATCTTGCTTGGTATGGGCAGAGAGAGAGCTCCTATAGCCCCTCCAGGGAGTCCTGGTACAAAGACAACAGTCGCATGAGAGAGGGGTCAGAATCCATCACATGCTTGAATGGGGCTGTCAGGGGCAGCTTTTGTTAAAGTTCTGCCATGCAAAGAAAGGAAGATTTGCATATTTTCCCCTCTGACAGAAGCACACCCCCCCAACACCTGCAAAGTCACCCTTGCCACAGAGGCCACCCCTAAAATAACTTTAAAAATCCACATTTTCTGAGAAAACCAGATTGCTTCAGACAGCAGAAAAGCCATTTTTTGTCAACACACTCACTAAACCTTAATTTGACCCGTACCCATTCCACCATAAACTTCTCTCTCTCGGCGAAGCTGATACTGCTGAGAAAGGAATTCCCTCACCTAGTTTATATGCCTTCACCCCTTAAACCATTTCATGTCCTGAAGAAGCCCTGGTCAAAAGTTGAAGCAAGGTACTCCAGTTACAGAAAAGATACTCTGTTCAGTCTGAGAAATTAAACAAAGAAATACACGATTTATGACCAGTCACAGCTTGTCCACTGAGCATTGCATATCCAGTAGCAAATTCCTAGCAACACAGTGAGTACGTACTAGCCACTGGTAGGGATTGTGTTTTGCTGATCTGACCTCATGGAAACATCAAAATACTCTAGATTAATTTATTACCTTGGTATGTTTTATATACTCCTTACACCAGGTAAACCTTGATATGTTTTATATACTCCTTACTTCAGGTAAACACTCCAAATGAATATTTAGTTGGCTGCTTTCTGAAAGGACAGCAAAAGCCTCAGAGATGCTGCAGTTAGCTCTATCCACTGCAAAGTTCAAAAGAGAGATTTGATCTTTCACCACAAAAACATCCACACTCCCTTTCACATGCATGTGAATAGAAAGTCTTTGTTCAATTCAAGCCAAGAAGAAATAAACTATTGTTGGAAGGTCATCTCAGCTTGCTTCGAGAGGTGGGGAAGAATTACAAAAAATAACCAAACGTGGTCTTCTTACCAGTGATTACGGATATTGTCTTTCAGCAGAACAGGCAAGTTTTTGTTAGGGAGATCTATTCTTGTGAGGGACTAACGCATTGTAGGTTCAGGCTAGGGTTTTATAAAATGTCTAGTGGTTTTAGGTACTGCAATTTCTGAGTGTCCCACTTGAGATACCTTCGCAAGGTTTGATTTTTAGAGAATGAGTTGTTCCTAAGAGGAAACAACAAATGTAGGCACTCAAATTCCCATGAAAGTCTTAGTGGTTCCTGCTTCGAGTGATGCTTGCCAGCATTCAGGAAATTATGAGGTCAATTTGTTATTAGAATAGCAAAGACTTCCAGTAACCTGTCCTGTATTGATATTTGGTGGCTTTGCTTGGAATTCATACTCTACCTTCGTGTAAGTTTACCACCAGGTTGGCAGCAGACTCATCAAGTCCATCTTCCAGCAAACCACCACCACTTTTACAAAGAAGAGTTCTGTTATAACATAAACTCTTTTTAAAGGTGGGGACTGGGAGGGTACACGTGCAACTTTTCGAACATAACCCTGACAGGATTTCCTGTAGTTTAGTCTTTTGATGAAATCTTCCCCCTTGTCTCTCTCATATGAGGCCTGATCCAGTAAATTACTCCTATAAATAACTTTCACATGTTTAAAGGTAGTCCTGCCCGTTCCTTGCTGACTCAGGGGTATGGCTTTCTATCTGATGGTGAAACGCTATCCAGGAAAATTCCCAAAGGTCAGTTTTCAGTACTATTTTTTGACATGAACTCAAAGAGGCTGGCAAAACCTCTTCAGTAGTGGTTTTCTAGAAAAAAAGCTGAGGAATATTATATATCTGTCTTTCAGCAAATCTGAAGCTTTGGTACAAACCACAGCTTGCCTGGCCGTGTCCTGTTTTCTTCTATTTTGAGTATTTATTTCTGTGGATAAATGGTTTGCAGTAGTCCATCATACAAATGGTCATTAACGAATCAAAGCTGAGATTTTCAGAAACATTCAGCATAAGCCTAGCTCTGTTCTTATTCAAGTTACTGGCAAAACACCCAGAGATTTTTTTTTTTTTTTTTTTTTTTTTCCTGTGGATACCCCTACAAAAGCCTATCCTATGCCTTTGCCCAAGAAGAAATTTTTGCATTTCATGTGGGATCTATGATTCTATGATCCACATAGGAGTTACTGCATATAGAATGAACTTTTGTCAAGATTATAGTGGCAACACTGATCTTCTTACATATATATATATGTATGAATTCAGAAACAACTCAATCAACAAGTGCAGTGATAGAAAGAAAAGATAAAGAGGTTGTTCCAGGGTCCCTGCTTTCTTTTTATTTATATCCATATAATCTTCCTTGCTGTGGTGAGCAGGGCATCCTCACCTACATCCAAAATGAATGGTTTTATATGCAGATATTTCTTTTCCAAATGGCTAAAGTAACCCTCTACAACCATGGTTTAAACTTCTTTAAAAACAACAAAAATAATAAAGCTGACCTTTAACCTACTTGATTTCTTTTTAAGTGCAAAAGTAAATAGTCTTTGAATGAAAGAAAAGAGGCAGAGCCAGAGCTCAAATAAAATGCATATTTCAGAGAGTCTATCCTCAGCTCTTTCCACCCTAATGTTCCTTGTCGTCCTGTGTCCAGTGTGTCCCAGCACAGGCACCTGCTGGCACATCAGTGGCAGCCTCCACAGTGAGTCCCGGACCTTCTTTATTGTAAAAAGGTGCCATAACATCCAGTAAACCTCCTGCATCCCTGCCGCATTGTCCCTTCTGAATCTGCCCTGTTCCACACACACATTGGACTTTCAGGATGACATTTAGGGATTTTGTACCCCACTTCCACCACTGTTATTTTTTTTTCTTGGAGCCTACTGCTGCTCATTACTAATGGAGGGCTGGGGCACCAGGACCACATGCTTTCCTCTTTTTTTTTTTTTCAAGCTAACTTGATTTGTGGGTTGGCATGGCCCACAGGCAACAGCCGAGTCCAAATCTTAGCTGGACATCGCATCCTGTGGTTCAGTCTCACTGTATCCTCTAAGAAAGGGCTAATTTATACCTTCTGCTGGGGTGGGCAATTTCCTTTAAAAACAGATAACCAAGTACAGGAAGGAAGGAGGGGCTGGAGTGGGCGAAGCAGTTGGTTTCTGGACTGGGAATTTGGTTGAACGAAGGCTATTTTGTTTGCTGAGCTGCAGAGCAGGGATGGAAAGTCATGCCAGGATGCCTTAGACCTGCAATAACCTGCCGAGCCAGCAGCCTCTGCTTTGCTGGCTTAAACAGATGGTGAGGGCAGCTCGCCTGCATCCAGATGCATTTCTTTCAGTCAAGCATCTGCTCCTGGCTGCTCATCCACCTTTCTTTCTATTCATAAATGAGTAATGTTTTAACATTATTTTTCTAAAAAAAAAAAAAAAAGAAAAAAAAAGTAAGAAATTGAACTCTGTAGAGTACCCTCCCATATTTTTTGATCATTGCTGTCTGTGTGTACTGCACCACAGCACCAAAGGCTTCAGACTTCTTGTGGGGTTACAATAACACATATGCAGCTATGCAATTTTTAAGGACATTTTTACCACAGTCCGTAGCTGAGCACAACTCTGACTGATGCCATGATTGCTCAAGCCACATGTCTCGTGGTGGCATTCAGGCTTTTGTTCCACTTGCATGATGACTCTGGGGAGAGGCATTGGGCACATCTTGCAGAAGTGCCTTGATCAGGAAAAGAATGAAATCATCCATAATTTTGCTTCTGTCAGTGTGTGAAATCTGCTGTTCAGAGGGTTGTTGTTTTGAGCTATTGTAATAATAAAAGCAGTTCATTTTCTTCTCATTTTCATTTCCTTGGACTTTGATCTTTTTCTCAGTCTTTCCACACTTGTATTCCTTATGATCTTACGGTGAGCTAAACCAAAGAAGCTAGAGACCTGCACAGCACAATTCCTGTCTAACTGATTTTGGATACAGAAACATTCTCACAGGAAGAGTTGCAAAAATAATATAAACTGCAGGGAAAAAAAATAAAAAATATTTGTATATATATGATATATATGTGTATATATACGATATATACATGTATATATATATCAGCTTCCTTTAAAAATAAAGAATTTAGTATAAATTCTGAGATTTAAAAACTCCAAGCAGCCACACTGATAACTCAGGCTGCAGCTTACTCAGAGGAGACTGAGGTAACTAAGAGGCCTGAAGAACAAAGACTTCTGCCCTCAGGAAGGATATTAAAATTGAAGGAGGCATATATTTGAGCATGCTTTTACCCCTGCTTCAGGGGATTTTCTTGTAGCGGGGACTTTCCTGCCTCATTTTCTACTTTCCCTGAAGGCATTTTGAGTAGCTGGATTCTTTTTCACACTTTTTTGCCATAGCTATGATATTTGAAGGAGACAAAGTGAAAATCTACAAATCTGTATGCATACAATGGAGGAAGGAGATGTTAGCATAGGCTTAAAGGCAAACAAAGGATTAGCTTCTAATCTGGCCTTCTTGGTAAACAGAAGTTATAGAGATTTACCAGACATGACTCGCATCTGTTTAAATTACACCTTA